>NW_012118166.1:803998-805882 GCF_000951035.1 Colobus angolensis palliatus | reverse complement strand
CCATCCACCATGTACTTCCCCTGTATAAAAATTCCAGCCTAGTGACAGAGTGAGATTCCCACCTCAAAAAAAAAAAAAAAAGAAAGAAAGAAAGATAGATAGATAGATCTCTGATCATTCTCTATACAAGCCCTTGTAATACACCAACTCCCCTGGTAAGAAAACCAAACGGTAAAGGATGGGGGTTTGTACAGAATTTGATAGCAATAAACAACATAATTCCACAGCATCCAGTAGTGCCTAATCCTCACACATTGCTCATATCTATTCCATTGAATGCAGCATTTATTTTATTTTGTGTGTGTGTGTGTGTGATGGAGTCTCGCTCTGTTGCCAGGCTGGAGGGCAGTGGCGTGATCTCTGCTCACTGCAACCTCTGTCTCCCGGGTTCAAGCGATTCTCCTGCCTCAGCCTCCCGAATAGCTAGGACTACAGGCATGCGCCACCACGCCCCCCTACAATAAAAGTATTGTATTTTTAGTAGAGATGGGGTTTCAGTATGTTGGCCAGGATGGTCTTGATCTCTTGACCTCGTGATCTGCCTGCCTTGGCCTCCTGAAGTACTCGGATTACAGGTGTGAGCCACCGTGAATGCAGAATTTTTTATAGTCATAGATGTATGCAGTGCATTCTTTAGCATTCCTATAGATAAAACTAGCCAATTTCTCTTTGCCTTTACTTGGGAAGACAGACAATATACTTGGACATTCATGCTCCAGGATACACTGAAAGCCTCACTCACTTACTTTTCACAAACATTAATAAAAGACCTCTCAGATGATAACTTCATTGAGAAGCCTGTCCTTTTTTTTTCTTTTTTTTGAGACAGTTTTGCTCTGTTGCCCAGGCTGGATTGCAGTGCCACAATCATAGCTCACCATAGCCTTGAACTCCCAGGCTCAAGTGATCCTCCCACCTCAGAGTACCTGGGACTACAATACAAGCCACCATGCCTGGCTAATTTCTGTTTGTTTTTTTTTTTGTTGTTGTTGTTGTTGTTTTGTAGAGACAGGGTTTGCCATGTTGTCCAGACTGGTCTCAAGTAAACTCACAGGCTCAAGTAATCTGCCTGCCTTGGCCTCCCAAAGTTCTGGGATTACAGGCATACCACAGCTTTTCCTCTTTTTTTTTTTTTTTTTTTTTTTTGAGACAGGGTCTCACTCTGTTGCCTAGACTGGAGTGCAGTGGCGCTGTCACATATCACTGTAGCCTCAGCCTCCTGGGCTCAAGTGATCCTCCCACTCAGGCTCCCAAGTAGCTAGGGCCAGAGGCATGCACCCCCATACATGGCTGCTTTTTTAAACTTTTTGTAGAGATGGGCCCTCGCTATGTTGCCAAGGCTGGTCTTGAACTCCTGACTGATCTTGAGTGATCCTCCTGCCTTGGCCTCCCAAAGTCAAAGTGTTGGACTTACAGGTATGAGCCACCATGTCTGGCTGAGAAGCCTGTCTTAATACAATACATAGATGATTTACATCTTTGCTTAGATAACAAATAGGCTTCCTCAGTAGATGGAATACACCTGTCACAATTGGCCCTAATGGATCATAAGGTGTCTAAAGAAAAACTTCAATTTTTTAAAAACAAAACAAAACAAAAAACCCAAAACAACTACTTATGCCACCTAATATCCAAGGAAGGATTTTCTATTAATCCAGATAGATTGAATGCAATTGCAGCTGTTCTGACACTGAGAACCAAGAAACAGTTAAGGTTTTAGGGACTAGCAGAATTTTGTAGAAATTATATTCTAAACTTTTCCTTAAAAGCTCGGCCCTTATATGCTCTCTTTTTTTTTGTTTGTTTTTGAGATGGAGTCTTGCTCTGTCGCCCAGGCTGGAGTGCAGTGGCCGGATCTCAGCTCACTGCAAGCTCCGCCTCCCG
>NW_012118166.1:793084-803418 GCF_000951035.1 Colobus angolensis palliatus | reverse complement strand
AAGAAAGAAAGAAAGAAAGAGAAAGAAAGAAAGAAAGAAAGAAAGAAAGAAAGAAAGAAAGAAAGAAAGAAAGAAAGAAGAAAGAAAGAAAGAAAGAAAAGAAAAGAAAAGAAAAGAAAGATAAAAAATGATCTTCCGAACACTCCAGCTTTGGGGCATCCAAATGATAACATTTCATTATTTGTGTATGAAAGTGGTGGAAACACTTTAGGGGTCCTAACTCAATAACAGAGCTCAAAATAGACCTATAGGGTATTAGAGCCAACAATTATAGCAAAAGGGACTCCCACCTTGTATGAGAGCCATAACAGCCACCACTTTGTTCATTAGGGCAACTGAAGAAATTGTCATGGGAACATCCCTTACTATCTTCGTCCCTCATTCTGTGGAGGTATTGCTATACTCACACCATACTCAACATTATTCATTTAGTAGACTGACTTCATATGAGGTCTTGCTTATGTTAGCTTCTCATATCATCTCTAGTGTAACGATGTGAGCCCTGCATTCTTTTGCCTTCATTTTTACATGAAATACCACACAACTGCATAGCTCTAAGTGATCAACATTTTTCTTCTAGATCAGACCTCCAAGAGACTCCCTTTATAAATATTGATGCTGTTTAGTTCACAGATGGATGTTATTGAAGGATGAATCTTGAATCTACCAAGCAGGTTGCACTATCGTGTCTTTAATTGAAGAAAATAGAAAGTGCCTATTTTCCGAAAGCCATCTCAGCTCAACAGAATTAATAGCATTGATTAGGCCTGTCAATTGGCAAAAAGAATATCCGCTAATATTTATACAGACAGTAGACATACTTTTGGAGTAGCCCATGATTTGGAAATGTTATAGAGGCAAAGAGTGTTCTTAACCTCTTAAGGTCAATCCATAAAAAACGAACTTCTTATTTCATAACTACTACAAAAAAATCCCTGGCCATTATTAAAATTTTGGGTCATTCCAAATCAGATACTCCAGAAAGCAGAGAATATCACCTAGCTGATAAGCAGCAAGTAGAGCTGCTCTAAACACATCTAAACAAGAAAACCAACCTGCATTAACTTTTAAGGAAGCACCTGAATTTGACATAAAATTAGCTCAATTCAGAGCCCTAAAATCAGAACAAAAAGATTGGGAAACAAAAGGGGGGATAGATTCCCCGAAAGATGAGGTATGGTATGGGCCAAACAAGTTGCCCATACTTTCTGCTGAATTTTAGTTGTCATTCTTTTTTTTTCTTTTTCTTTTTTTGAGACAGAGTTTCACTCTTTTTGCCCAGGCTGGAGTGCAATGGTACGATCTTGGCTCACTACAACCTCTCCCTCCTGGGCGTCAGTGATTCTTGTGCCTTAGCCTCCCAAGTAGCTGGGACTACAGGCACATGCCACCACATCCGGCCAGTTTTTTTGAATTTTTGTAGAGATGGGGTTTCATCATGTTGGCCGGGCTGGTCTTGAACTCCTGACCTCCTGCTGTGGCCTCCCAAAGTGCTGGGATTACAGGCGTGAGCCACCGCATCTGGCCTATAGTTGTCATTCTTATGTGCATGATCTCACTCACTGGAGTCCTGACAAAATGGTTGCTTAGGGAAAAATATTACTTATTTATTTTTTTCAAGACAGAGTTTTGCTCTGTCACCTAGTCTGGGGTGCAGTGGTGCAATCTTGGTTCACTGCAACCTCCACCTGTCAGGTTCAAGCGATTCTCCCGCCTCAGCCTCCTGAGTAGCTGGGATTACAGGCGCACACCACCATGCCTAGTTAATTTTTGTATTTTTAGTGAAGATGGGGCTTCACCATGTTGGCCAGGCTAGTCTCAAACTCCTGACCTCAGGTTATCCACCTCCCTCGACCTCCCAAAGTTCTAGGATTACAGGCATTTACAGGCATGAGCCACCGTGCCCAGACTTTTTGTTTTGTTTTGTTTTATTTTGAGATGGAGTCTTGCTCTGTTGCCCAGGCTGGAGTGCACTGACACAATCTTTGCTCACTGCAACCTCCGCCTCCTAGGTTCAAGTGATTCTCCTGCCTCAACCTCCCGACTAGCTGGGATTACAGGCACCCACCACCATACCCAGCTAATTTTTGTATTTTGAGTACAGATGGGGTTTCACCATGTTGACCAGGCTGGTCTCAAACTCCTGACTTCAAGTAATCCACCCACCTCAGCCTCACAAAGTGTTGGGATTATAGGCGTGAGCCACGGCGGTCTACCAAAAAATATTACTGGAAACCTTCTCCAACAATAGCTCATAAGATACATAACCACTGTCATATTTTCTGAAAGTGCAATCCAGGAAAACCATTACATGGTTCTCAAGGACACTTTCCTTTACTTGGGGCGCCCTTTGAAATATGGCAACTGGAGTTTATCCAGCCACCACTCTCGCAAGGCTACATACATGTTCTGGTAGTGATTTGCATATTTTCTCATTGTATAGAGGCATTTCTATGCAAAAGAGCAATGGCTTTAGCTGTCATTAAATTATTTTAGAGAAATTATTCCAACCTGGGAAGTTCCTCTGGAACTTTATAGTGACAGAGGCACCCACTTCACTGGACAAACAATTCAATCAGTATGTAGAATCTACCCTATTCTTTTTATTTATTTATTTATTTTTGAGAAGTAGTCTCACTCTGTCACCCAAGCTGGAGTGCAGTGGCACGATCCTGGCTCACTGCAACCTCCACCTCAGCCTCAGCCTCGGGTTCAAGCGATTCTCCTCAGCCTCCCGAATAGCTGGGATTACAGGTGCGCACCACCACACCCAGCTAATTTTTTTTTTTGAGATGGAGTCTCGCTCTGTCGCCCAGGCTGGAGTGCCGTGGCACCATCTCAGCTCACTGCAAGCTCCGCCTCCCGGGTTCACGCCATTCTCCTGCTTCAGCCTCCCAAGTAGCTGGGACTACAGGCGCCTACCACCATGCCCGGCTAATTTTTTGTATTTTTAGTAGAGACGGGGTTTCACCATGTTAGCCAGGATGGTCTCAATCTCCTGACCTCGTGATCCACCTGCCTTGGCCTCCCAAAGTGCTGGGATTACGGACATGAACCATTGCACCCGGCCTAGCCTATTCTTTAACATTTCCATTGTGCCTATCACCCCATCATCTGGATTAGTAGACTGCACAAACAGAATAATCAAAACCCAGTTGGCAAAATTAACAGAGGCTTTTCAAATTCCTTGGCCAGAAGCTCTTCCATTGGTCTTGCTGAACCTATGATTGACCCTTGTTGGTAAATACCAGTTATCTCCATTTGAAATTGTAACAGGCAGATGTATGAAATTATTTCCTGGAAATTGTGTCTCCTTAATAGTAAAAGGGAATCTAGTCACCTACTGTAATGGTCTTATGAAACAATTACAAAGTATGAATTGATAAAAGAATATTTTTACAGTGAGCTCCCAGGAGACAAAAATTTCAAGAACCATAGACTTCAACTTGGGCTTTTTTCTTTTTCTTTTTCTTGTTTTTTTGAGAAGAGTCTCACTCTGTCACCCAGTCTGGCATGCAGTGATCTCGGCTCACTGTAACCTCTGCCTCCCAGGTTTAAGCAATTCTCGTGCCTCAGGCAGGCACCACCATGCCGAGATAATTTTTCTTTTTTCTTTACTTTTTTTTTTTTTTTCTTTTGAGATGGAGCCTTGCTTTGTTGCCCAGGCTGGAGTGCAGTGGTACAATCTTGGCTCACTGCAACCTCCACCTCCTGGGTTCTAATGATTCTCCCATCTCAGACTTCCAAGTAGCTGCGATTACAGGCGGGTGCCACCATGCCCTGCTAATTTTTTTGCATTTTTAGTAAAGTAGGTCATGAGACATGCCTGAGCAGGCATAATGAAACTGTCATAGTTTGATTAACTGCCTTTGTTCTGCTTCTGTACACTTGCTTTCACACCACTACACTTCACGCCACTGTAAGCTTGTTTCAAACTAGCCAATCCCTCTTCAGAAGTGTGTATAAAAGTCAAGTTCTGTCTTTGTTCTAGACCCAGTCTTTGATGTTAATCCACTAGGCCTGAGTGCACTGAATAAAATCTTCCTGTTCCACCTATTGGTCTCTCTAGTCTCCTGATTCCCACAACAGTTCCACTGGATCTTTCATGGTCTTTGTAGTTTTACCTTTTATTAGAATGTCACTTAGGTGGGGCATGGTGGCTCATGCCTGTAATCACAGCACTTTGGGAGGCTGAGGCAGGTGCATCATTTGAGGTCAGGAGTTCGAGACCATCCTGGCCAACATGGTGAAACCCTGTCTCTACTAAAAATACAAAAATTAGCTGGACATGGTGGTATGCACCTATAATCCCAGCTATTCAGAAGGCTGAGGCAGGAGAATCACTTGAGCCTGGGAGGCGGACGTTGCGATGAGCAGAGATCATGCCACTGTACTCTAGTCTGGGTGACAGAGTGAGATCCTGTCTCAAAAAAAAAAAAGTCGGCCGGGCGCGGTGGCTCAAGCCTGTAATCCCAGCACTTTGGGAGGCCGAAACGGGTGGATCACGAGGTCAGGAGATCGAGACCATCCTGGCCTACACAGTGAAACCCCATCTCTACTAAAAAATACAAAAAACTAGCCGGGCGAGGTGGTGGGCGCCTGTAGTCCCAGCTGCTCGGGAGGCTGAGGCAGGAGATGGCGTAAACCCGGGAGGCAGAGCTTGCAGTGAGCCGAGATTGCGCCACTGCACTCCAGCCTGGGCGACAGAGCGAGACTCCGTCTCAAAAAAAAAAAAAAAAGTCGCTTAGTTGGAATCATAGTTTTCAAACTGGCTTCTTTCACTTAGCAATATCCATCTAAGGTCTTCCATGTCTTTTCATGGCTTGGTAGCTCATTTCTTTTCTTTTTTATTTTTCTTTGAGATGGAGTCTTGGTCTGTCACCCAGGCTGGAATATATAGTGGTGCGATCTCAGCTCACTGCAACCTCAACCTCCCAGGTTCAGGCAATTCTCTTACCTCAGCCTCACAAGTAGCTGGGATTACAGGTGCGCACCACCACACCCAGCTGATTTTTGCATTTTTAGTAGAGAAGGGATTTTGCCCTGTTGGCCAGGCTGGTCTTGAACTCCTGATCTCAGGTGATCCACCTGTCTCAACCTCCCACAGTGCTGGGATTACAGGCATGAGCCACTGTGCCCAGCCTGAGCCACCACCCCCGGATGGCTCATTTCTTATCATTGAATAATATTCTGATGTACGAATGTGTCAGTTTGTTCATTCACCTATTGAGGGGATATCTTGATTGCTTCCAGTTTTTGCAGTTTTAAATAAAGCTGCTATAAACATTCATGTGTAGGTTTTTGTGTGTATATAATTTTTCAACTAATTTTGGTATATACCTAGGAGTGAAATTGCTGGGCCATATGGTTAGGCTATGTTTAGCTTGGAAGGCACTACCAGATCATCTTCCAAAGTGGCTGTATTCTCAAGAGCAATGAATTAGAATTCCTGCTTTTCTACATCCACATCCTTGTCAGCATTTGATACTGTCAGGTTTTTGGATTTTAGCCTATCTAATAGGTGTATAGTGGTTTCTCATTGTTGTTTTTGTTATTTATTTATTTATTTTAGAGATGGGGTCTTACTCTGTTGCCCAGGCTGGAGTACAGTGGTATGATCATGGCTCACTGCAGTCTCAGATTGCTGGGTTCAAGAGGTCCTCCTGCTTCTGCCTCCTAAGTAGCTGGACTACAGGCACATGCCACCATACCCAGCTAATTCTCATTGTGTTCTGAATTTGTAATTCCCTAATGACATATGATGTAGAGTGTCTTTTCATATGGTTATAGCCATATGTATATCTTCTTTGGTGAAGGCTCTGTTCAGATATTTTGTCCATTTTTAAACTGGGGTGTTTATTTTCTTATTTTTGCATTTTAAGAGTTATTCATATATATTGGATACAAGTCTTTTATCAGAAAAGTTATTTGCAAATATTTTTCTCCAAGTCTGTGGGCTTTCATTCTCTTAACAATGATGTTCTCAGAGCAGCAGTTAAAAATTTCTGTCTAGATTGCTTTTTTTAAATTTTTGCATGTGTAAAATGCAAAACTTCCTGAGTAGCAGGGACTACAGGTACATTTATTAAAGCAGTATTTATTGAAAAGACTACTATTTTTCTATTGAATTGCTTTTGCTCCTTCATCAAAGATCAGCTAATTTCATTTGTTTGGGTTTATTTATGGGTTCTCTACTCTGTTCGTTCACCAGTGTCACACTGTCTTGATTACTGTAGCTTCATAATAAGTCTCAAAGTTGAGTAGTGTGAGTACTCTGGCCCTGCTTGTCTTCAATATTGAGTTGGCTATTCTTCATCTTGTGACTTTCCATACAAACTTTAGAATTTGTTTGTCAATATCTGCAAAATAACTTGCTGGAATCATTATTTGGATTAAATTGAATCTATAGACTGGGAAGAGCTAACACACTAATGGTGAGTCTTCCTACCCACAAACATGGAATTTATCTCCATTTACTAATTTAGATTTTTGATTTATTTCATCAGAGTTTTGTAGTTTCCCTCACATAAAGCTTGTATATATTTTGTTAGATTTATACCTAAGTATTTTGATTATTTGGTGTTTATGTAAGAGGTATTAAATTTTCAATTTCAAATTCCACTTGTTCAGTGTTGGTTTACATAAAAGCAATCAACTTTTGTATCTTAACTTTATATCCTGCAACATAACTATAATAACTTACTAGTTCTCAGAGTTTTTTGTTGATTCTTTTGGATTGTGTACATAGATAGTCATGTTATCTGCTTTTTTTTATACTTTATTTCCTTCTTCCTAATTTTTATACTTTTATTTCCTTCTTTGTCTTATTGTATTAGCTAAGACTTCTAGTACAATATTGAACAGGAGTGGTGACAAGAGACATCCTTGCCTTTTTCCTGATATTAGGGGAAAAGCATCTACTTTTTCACCATTAAGTATTGTATGATGTTAGCTGTGGAATTATTGTAGATGTTCTCCATCAATTGAGAAAGTTCCCTTCTATTCCTAGTTTGCTGAGAGTTTTCATCACGAACAGGTGTTAGATTTGTCAAATGCTTCTTCTAAATGTATTGATATAATCATGATTTTCTTTTTTAACTTAATTGATGTAATTGATTACACTAATTTATATTCAATCATTAAACAAGTATGCATATCTGGAATAAATCCCATTTGGTCATGTTGTTTTTTTTCATACAATGTTGGATTTGATTTGCTAATATTCTTATCATGGATAAAAGGGGGGTTACATCACAGTGGAAAGTGAGATAGTAAAGGAATATTATGAACTACTCTATGCTCAAAGGGGGTATGATCCCTATGACAAAGGGATCCATTTTTCAAGAAGACATAAAAGGCTGGGCATGGTGGCTCATGCCTGTAATCCAAACGTTTGGGTAGGCTGAGGCAGGAGGATCACTTGAGCTCAGGGGTTTGAGACCTGCCTAGGCAACGTAGTGAGATCCTGTCTAAAGAAAGTTTAAATTGGCCAGGCATGGTTGTACCTGCCTGTAGTCCCAGTACTTACGAGGCTGAGCTGGGAACATCACTTGAGCTTGGAAAGTCAAGGCTGCAGTGAGCTGTGGTCACACCACTGCACTCCAGCCTGGGCGACAGAGTAAGACTGTCTCAAAAAAAGGGGGAAAAGACATGACAATTATTATGTTTCACTGAAGATTTATGGGTTGCAAATAAGCACATGAAAAGACGTTGAACATTATTAGGTGTTACGGAAATGCAAACTAAAATTACACCTGTCAACATGGCTAAAATTAATAGTGACAACAAATGCTGACGAGCGTGTGAAAAACATGATCACTCATCCATTGTTGGAATGTAAATGGTACAGCTTTGTGGAAAATATTTTGTCATCTTGAAAACAACTGCACATGCAGCTACCATAAGACCCAGTAGTTGCCCTCTTGGGAATTTATTCCACAAAATCAAATGCTTATGTTCACACAAAAAATTAATTTCAGGGTTTAACTGTAATCACCAAAAACTGAAATTAGCCCTGATGTCCTGAGCAGATGAATGGTTAAATTAACAGCACAGCAAAACCATAAAATACTCATTAGCAATAAATAAAAAATAATGAAGTAATACTATATACAACAACTTGAATTATTCAACTCCAGATAATTATCCTGAGTGAAAAAGAAAATTCCAGTAGGTTAGGTAGGCATGACATTGACAATTGTTGAAATCAGGAAATTACAGAAGTGGAAAACAGATTGGTGGTTAGCATGGGTTAAGAAAGTGGAATGGTGAAAGGGAAGCGGCATGGCCATACATGAGCAACATAACCCCACTTAGATAGAATATACATCTTCTCAAGTGGACACGGAACATTCTCCAGGGTACGGCATATGCTAGGTTGTAAATCAAACGTCAGTAAATATAAAGGATAGAAATAATACAAAGTATTTTTAAAAACACAGTGGAATACAATTAGATCAATAACAGAAAGTTGGGAAGTTGGGAAACTCACATAGGTGTGGAAATTTAGCAGCACACTCTAAATGACCAATAGGTCAAAGAAGAAATCAAGAAGGAAATTAGAAAATACTTTGTGCTTCCAGGCTGGGCGCAGTGGCTCACACCTGTAATCCCAGCACTTTGGGAGGCTGAGGCGGGTGAATCACCTGAGGTCAAGAGTTCAAGACCAGTCTGGCCACATGGAGAAACCCCATCTCTACCAAAAATACAAACATTAGCCAGACACATGCCTGTAATTAGTGACTCATGCCTGTAATCCCAGCTACTTGGGAGGCTGAGGCAGGAGAATCGCTTGAACCCAGGAGGTGGAGGTTGCAGTGAGCTGAGATCACTCCATTGCACTCCAGAAGCCTGGGCAACAAGACAGAAACTATGTCTCAAGGAAAAAAAAAAAAAAAGGAAAGAAAAAAGAAAAAGAAAAAGATAAGAAAAAAGAAAGAAAATACTTTGCACTTCCCATGGCCTGGGTAATATTTTAAAAAATAAAAAAAGAAAATACTTTCAGGGCTGGGGGTGGCTCATGCCTGTAATCCCAGCACTTTGGGAGGCCAAGTCAGGGGGATTGCTTGAGTCTAGGAGTTTGAGTCCAGCATGGGCAATATGGTGAAACCCCACCTCTACAAAACATACAAAAATTAACTGGGTATAGCGGCGTGCTCTATAGTTCCAGCTACTCAGGAGGCTGAGGTGGGAGGATTGCTCGAGCCTGGGAAGCGGAGCTTGCAGTGAGCCAAGATTGTGCCATTGCACTCCAGCCTGGGCAATACAGTGAGACCCTGTCTCAAAAAACAAATAAGGCTGGGAGCGGTAGCTCACGCCTGTAATCCCAACACTTTGGGAGGCCGAGGCGGGAAGATGATTTGAGGTCAGGAGCTCCAGACCAGCCTGGCCAACGTGGTGAAACCCTGTCTCTACTAAATAGTAAATACAAAATTAGCTGGGTGTGGTGGTGTGCGCCTGTAATCCCAGTTACTCAGGAGGCTGAAGCAGGAGAACTGCTTGAACCTGGGAGGCAGAGGTTGCAGTGAGCCAAGATCACGCCATTGCACTCCAGCCTGGGCAACAGAGCAAGACTCTGTCTCGAAAAAAAAAAAAAATCAATAAAAATAAAAAATAAAACACATTCATGAAATAGAAAATAGGAAAACAATACAGAAAGGAAATAAAAAACTGGCTATTTGAAAAGATCAACAAAATTGACAAAGTGCCTTTAGCTATACTAACCAAGCAAACAAGAGAGAAAACTCAAACTACTAGATCAGGTGTGAAAGAGAGGACATTACTATTCACCTTACAGAAATAAAAAGGGTTATAGCTGCGTGTGGTGGAGCACGCCTGTAGTTCCAGCTACTTGGGAGGCTGAGGTGACAGGATTGCCTGAGCCCAGGAGTTAAAGGCCAGCCTGGGCAACAGATCTTTAAAAAAGCATTATAAAGAAATATTATGAAAAAAATTTTTAGTTAAAAAAATTGAAGAAATACTATTATATATAGACAAGGAGGGTTAAAAAAAAAAGAAATACTATAAAAAATTGTAGCTTAGATGAAGTGAACAAGACCAGGTGTGGAGGCTCACACCTATAATCCCAACACTTTGGGAGGCTAAGGCGGGTGGATTACCTGAGGTTGGGAGTTCGAGACCAGCCTGGCCAACATGATGAAACCCCATCTCTACTAAAAAAAAAAAACCCAAAAAATTAGCCAGGCGCGGTGGCAGGTGCCTGTAATTCTAGGTACTTGAGAGGCTGAGGCAGGAGAATCACTTGAACCCGGGAGGCAGAGGCTGCAGTGAGCCGAGATCGCACCACTGCACTCCAGCCTGGGCAACAAGAGCGA
>NW_012118166.1:783063-790125 GCF_000951035.1 Colobus angolensis palliatus | reverse complement strand
GCTCACTGCAACCTCCACCTCCTGGGTTCAAGTGATTCTCCTACCTCAGCCTCCCAAGTATCTGGGATTACAGGCATGCACCACCATGCCTGGCTAATTTTGTATTTTAGTAGAGAGGGGGTTTTACTATGTTGGTCAGGCTGGTCTCGAACTTCGACCTCAAGTGATCCACCCGCCTTGGCCTTCCAAAGTGCTGGGAATACAAGTGTGAGCCACTGTGCTCAGCTGTAGTGATAAATTCTTTGCCTAGGTATTTTTGTATTCTTATACATCATGTCAAACTTCGCTTTGCAAAGTAATTAAGTCACTTGGAAACAGTGTGATCACTTTAGGTCTTGCTTTTATTTTTTGTTAGGTGGATCTGAAGCAGTGCTGCCTTAGTCTCCTTGGACTCTCAGCTCCATTTCCTCAGCTCAAGTAGTCACTGGGCTCTACCTCAGTTCTGCCTCCTCTTGCTGTGGTCTAGAAATTCTCTCTGGATATCAGAAAACAAAGGACAGTAATCCCTGCCAAGATGGGATACAAACAAGGCGAGCCCCACGATTGCCCAAGCGTACTACCTGGAATGTCTTTTTCTGTTTTTACCTTTTTCTTTTTTTTCTTCAAGATGGGGGTCTTCCTGTGTTGCCCAGGCTGGAATGCAGTGGCGTGATCATAGCTAATTGCAGCCTTGAACTCCTGGCCTCAAGTGGTTCTCCCACCTCAGCCTCCCATGTAGCTGGGTCTCCAAGTGCATGCTACTGTGCCCAGCATGGTATTCAGTGTCTTGAAACCACCATTGCATGTATTTTGACTGGCTCCTTTGGTTGTTTCAGGTAGAAGGGTCAACCTGGTCCCTGTTACTCCATCTTGTCTGTAAGTTGAAGGCCTTGATGTTTTTCTGCTTATCTCTTCATCATCTCCAGTGGTGGTAAAGTCATTCACGACTGCCATTTCCTTCAAGGGAGGAAACGTGCCAAGACTTTGCCCACACAATCTCAATTTGTCCTCATAATGATGCAGATTTTTTTTTTGAGACGGAGTCTTGCTCTGTTTCCCAGGCTGGAGTGCAGTGGCGTGATCTCGGCTCACTGCAACCTCTGCCTCCCGGGTTCAAGCAATTCTCCTGCCTCAGCCTCCCAAGCAGCTGGGATTACAGGTGTATGCCATCACGTCTGGCTAATTTTTGTATTTTTAGTAGAGACGGGGGTTTCACCATATTGGCCAGGCTGGCTCAAATTCCTGACCTTGTGAGATTAGAGGTGTGAGCCACCATGCCCAACCCCAGTGCAGATTTTTTTAGTCTCAATCTCTATTTGACAGCTAAAAAACTGAGGCCCAGATAGGCCTGTTGGCATATATTGCTTCCTGGAGCTCCACAAAGCTCTCAGTGTCTTGCTGCATAGTTGCTAGGGGAGCTGCCTGACCTGCACAGCAAGTCTCTGGCTCTTCATTCCTTAAGGAAAAGTCGCACTTGCAGCCTGGCTTTTTATGTGTACACACACACACACAGACACACACACACACACACACACACACACTATGCTGGCTTTATTTGGCATGCACACGTGCCTGGGTCTCATCCAGTCACTTGACATCCGAGTGAGACATAGAGTAGAATGGCTGCTAGGCCAGAGATTAGTGGTCAGTTACCCAGGCCTCTGATTCAAGTCCAAGGCTCCTTCCCCAGACTCAGACCCACACACTAGGTGGTGGTGACAAAGATCAGGACCCAGGAGTGGGTGGTACTTAGTCCTCACTATGCTTAAAGATTCTGTGATTCTATCTCTTCTCCTGTAGATCAACGTCTGGATCACTTTCAAATAAAATTCCAGCCGGGCGCGGTGGCTCAAGCCTGTAATCCCAGCACTTTGGGAGGCCGAGACGGGCGGATCACGAGGTCAGGAGATCAAGACCATCCTGGCTAACACGGTGAAACCCCGTCTCTACTAAAAATACAAAAACTAGCCGGGCGAGGTGGCGGGCGCCTGTAGTCCCAGCTACCCCGGCGGCTGAGGCAGGAGAATGGTGTAAACCCGGGAGGCGGAGCTTGCAGTGAGCTGAGATCCGGCCACTGCACTCCAGTCCAGGGGACAGAGCGAGACTCCGCCTCAAAAAAAAAAAAAAAAAAAAATTCCAACTTTCCTGATAATTCTCCAATATGTCCAAGACTGTAAATACTGATTTCCTTTCATGAAATTGTCCAAACAGCTGCAGCCCTTGATGCACAGTATGATCTGAACCTGGGACACAGCAAGACCAGAACCATGAACCATGACGCCTCGCTTGGGAGATGACATGTGCAAGGTGACCTGTGGTGCTGCGTGACCACAGAAGTGACCACTCTACACTGTGAAATGAATTTCTGCATGGGGGATATATTAGGGTTCTCTACAGGGACAGAACTAATAGGAGATATATATAATATATATGTAAGTTTATTAAGTATTAACTTACACAATCATAAGGTCCCACAGTAGGCTGTCTGTAAGCTGAGGAGCAAGGAGAGCCAGTTCGAGTCCCAAAATTGAAGAACTTGGGAGTCCGATGTTCGAGGGCAGGAAGCATCCAGCATGGCATAAAGATGTAGGCTGGGAGGCTAAGCCAGTCTCATCTCTTCACGGTTTTCTTCCTGCTTTATATTCGTTGGCAGCTGATTAGATGGTGCTCACTTGATTAAGGGTGGGTCTGCCTTCCCCAGCCCACTGACTCAAATGTTAATCTCCTTCGGCAACACCCTCACAGACACATCCAGGATCAATATTGCATCCTTCAATCCAATCAAGTTGACACTCAGTATTAACCATGACGGGGGGAATGAGATGACACAAAGGATCCCTTCTGGCTCTCATGTTCTGTCACCACCTACTTCAGGAGAGAGATGCACAGTGCAGGGAGGATGAAAGTTAGAAGGAAAAGGCAAGAGAAATCAGGAGCGTTTGGTATTCAATGCGTGTTCATTTATTTTACACTTACAAAAGAAATCGCCCACCCCTTTGCCCCATTCCCCCAAAACAGTCTCTTTTTACAAACATTTAAAAATTAAAACCAAATGAAGATAGACAAGTTAATTTCAATACAATTATTTTTCAGTGTAGCTGTCATAATTAGAGTTTAAATTTCCTACAAGTGACCAATGTCCAAGTGACTTATAGGGAAATCCTGATTATCGGCCAGAGGAAATTCCATATTACAAGTTAGCAAATTCTAGTACAAAAATAGTCCATGTGTTGGAACAGCTTTCCTTTTACATAGGTCTCAGGTCAGTCTGCTGACTGCATAATACCTAACGCTTCCGGATTCTCTCTCACAAATGGCTCAATCATCGCCGCTGAAGCAGCACGGCACCTGCAGCAGCAGGGGCTAGTGTCCACCTTGGGGCCGTGCTGGAGACGGCAGGCCTGGGAGTGCCTTGCTGGCCTCAGGGCACCTGGGCAGAGCTCCAGCCCTAGCTCCGCACGGGAGGCTAGGAGAGAGGGACGAGCTTCCCCCTCCTGAGGCAATGCCAGGCCCAGGACACAGGGCACATCTGCCCAGGAAGCTGGGCTGGTGCTGGTGCAGGACAGCACATCTCCTGCCAGTGTCTCCTCCCCCTACAGCCTGGTCAGGTGAGAGGTGGCCCTGTGTGTCATCAGCGGCAAGAGTGTGGCCCTGCCCTTGCTGCAGCCAGGGCAGGCCGGGGCAGGCTACTTGTCCCTCAGGATGTCGAGCTGTTCCTGACACTCGGTGAAGAGGCGCTGGAATCGGAGGTTCTGCCCGATGACTGGCAGCAGCTCCTTCAGCAGCTCCCTCTTCCGCAGACCCTGTGGATAGAGTGATAGCTGAGTGCAAGTGTCAGTGACGAGACCTAGATTGTGGGGACTTTCCTGGCCTGGCAGAGAACCTTGTGTCTGCTCACGGGAGAAGGAAAGAACAACTCCTCTGCAGGTGAGAAACTGTGAGAGAGCTGTGGGGCAAATGTGCAGGATGAAGTGGCAGGTGGAGTGGGAGCAACACAGCATGGGGATAAAGGAGGATGAGGCCAGTGCTCCTCCATCTGTGGGCACAGTCACTGCTGACCTTATAGTGACTGAGCAGGGCCCTGACCATCCAGGGCAGGATGAGAGTAGAACATCAAGGCTTAGGGTCAGGTGGCTGGCCATTCAGGAGGGGCTGTTCCCTCATGCTGATGTTTGCCAGGGGTTTGGGGTCAAGCCCCAGGGCAAGGACGTGTCTGGGGGGCAGTGACTGGCTTTAGTTTTCCAGCAAAACAAATGAGGTGCCAGTATCCCCTGATGTGGAGGATGTTTGGATGCTGACGAAACTATGTTTGGTTGCCCAAACATCCTCCATGTCAGGGCATATTGGCACACCAGTCTGAAACAAACATTGCCAGTTGGGGTCTCTGCTGCACAGACCAAAAGAGCAGACTCCTGAGCAGTACGGCTGCTCCAAAGGGAAACCTACCAGTCAGACAACTTTAACATTGGAAGAGAAGGCCTAAGATCTTGAGTTAACAGTGACAGATACACTTGCAACAAGACTAGAAGTGACGGTAAAGAACAAGTGTAAATACGAGGTTTGAGTAACACAGAAGTTGTTAGAGATGGGATAAGCAGAAGAATGGCTGCTGCTGACGACCAACTTTGATGCAGAAGCAGCCCACGCTCCAACAGGGAGGCTCCGACACCAGAGTGCTGTAGTCAGACCAGAGATTGTATGGATTTGCAAAGCCTGAAATGTTTACGATCTGGTCCTTTACAGAAAAGTTTGCGAACTCCTAAAATAGATGATGTTTTCTGACTAAAATAACTGAGTAAAACTCACGGGTCAAAGGGGAATTCAAATTAAGTGAAATTAAAAATGACTTACAAGAGAATGGTAAGAAAAAAACAAACACAAAATACTCCAAAAGTGGTGAGACTCAGCAAAAGTGGGCACTTTAGAGGCATTTAGAAACAACAGCTTATACTGTATTAGAGAACATGAAAGTACGACAAGACTCCAACCTAAAGCCATCAGGGGAAAGGAAAAAAAAAAAAAAGACTAAAGAAAAAAACAACACCAAAAAAACCCCCATTTTTTTAAAAAAGGAGGTAATAAAAATTGAAATAAATAAATAGAAAACAAAGATTTAATAGAGAAGATTTATAAAAACAATTTTATTTTATTTTTTTTGAGACAGGGTCTAGCTCTGTTGCCCAGGTTGGAGTGTAGTGATGCAATTGTAGCTCACTGCAGCCTCAACCTCCCAGGCTCAAGTGACCCTCCTGCCTCAGCTACTCGAGTAGCTGGGACTAGAGGTGTGTGCCACCATGTCTGGCTAATTGTTAGTAGAGCAGGGTTTCACCATGTTGGCCAGGCTGGTCTCAAACTCCTGAGCTCAAGTGATCCTCCTGCCTTGTTCTCCCAAAGTGCTGGGATTAAAGGCGTGAGCCACTGTGCCTGGCAAAAGTCATTTCTTGAAAAGACTAACAGAGAAACGTCTGGCAGGATTAATCAAGAAAGAGAGAGAAAGCTTAAAGAAATAATATTAGAAATAAAGAAGAGATATACCTACAGATACAGAAGAAAGAAAAAGTTATGATTACTATCAACTTTATGCTAAGAAATTTGAACATTTAGAGAAAATGGAGAGATTCCTAGAAAAATATAATGTATCAAAACTAGCTCACAAAGAAATAGATAGGAAGAGTTAACTATTACCACAAAGAAAACATCAGGAATCCTATTTTAAAACTGACATCTAAGAAACTTCCAAGGATAAGATTTTCTCTTTGTCTTTCTCACAGTTCGACTATAATGTGTCTCAGTGCAGGTTCCTTTGGGATTTTCCTACTTAGAGTTCACTGAGGCTCTTGTATTAGTAGATCCACATCTTTCCTCAAATTTGGAAAATTTCAGCCAGTATTTCTTCAAATACTCTACTCCTTTCTCTCTCTTACACTTCCAGAACTCCCATTATGGATACATGGGTATACTTGGATGGTGTCTGATAAGTTTCTTAGACTCTGTTTGCTTTTATTCATTCTATTTTCTTTTTGCTCCTCATACTTGACAGTTTCAAATGACCTATTTTTAAGTTTGCTGATTCTCCCTTTTGCCTGTTGGAGTCTGCTGTTGAACCCTTGTGAACTTTTCAATTCAGTTATTGTATTTTTAAACTCCACATTACTGTTTAGCTCTTTTTTTGGAATTTCTATCTCCTTGTTGATACTCTCATTTTCTTTTTTTTTTTCTTGAGATGGAGTCTCGCTCTGTTGCCCAGGCTGGAGTACAGTGGCGTGATCTTGGCTCACTGTAAGCTCCACCTCCCGGGTTCACACCATTCTCCTGCCTCAGCCTCCCGAGTAGCTGGGACTACAGGCGCCGGCCACAACGCCCAGCTAATTTTTTTGTATTTTTAATAGAGACAGGGTTTCACTGTGTTAGCCAGGATGGTCTTGATCTCATGACCTTGTGATCTGCCCGCCTTGGCCTCCCAAAGTGCTGGGATTACAGGCATGAGCCACCGTGCCCGGCCCTCATTTTCTTTATATATAGTTTTCCTGATTTTGTTTAGTTGTCTCTATTCTCCTTGAGCATTTTTAAAGACATTTATTTATTTTAAAGTCTTATGTCTGCCGGGCACGACAGCTCATGCCTGTAATCTTAGCACTTTGGGAGGCCAAGGCGGGCAGATTGCTTGAGGCCAGGGGTTTGAAACCAGCGTAGCCAACACGGTGAAACCCCATCTCTACTAAAAATACAAAAATTAGGCCAGGCATGGTGGCTCACGCCTGTAGTCCCAGCACTTTGGGAGGCCGTGGCGGATGGATCACTTGAGGTCAGGAGTTCGAGACCAGTCTGGCCAAAATGGCGAAACCTCATCTCTATTAAAAATACAAAAATTAGCCAGGACTGGCCTCAGGTGATCCACCTGCCTTGGCCTCCCAAAGTGCTGGGATTAAGGCACGAACCACTGCACCCGGCAGTCCTTTTACTTTTAAGCTATTATATTATTACATGTAAGCTGGGTTTCTTTTTTTCTTTTTTTTTTTTTTTGAGACGGAGTCTCACTCTGTCGCCCAGGCTGGAGTGCAGTGACCGGATCTCAGCTCACTG
>NW_012118166.1:768594-782958 GCF_000951035.1 Colobus angolensis palliatus | reverse complement strand
GTCTCGATCTCCTGACCTCGTGATCCGCCCGTCTCGGCCTCCCAAAGTGCTGGGATTACAGGCTTGAGCCACCGCACCCGGCCATAAACTGGGTTTCTTATAAGCAACGTACAGCTGGTTGTTTTCAAATCTGATCTGATAATCTATGCTTTTTAATTTAGACTTATATTGAATGATTATTGATATATTAGGGTTTAAATCTACCATCCTATGTATCTGTTTTTCTGCCTTCTTTTGAATGAATTTATTATTTTTCTATCATTCCATTTTGTCCATTTGTTAGCTTTTTAGCTATGGTTCTTTTTACTGTTTTGGGATTTGTATGTGTATGTGCACGAGTTTTATGTTTTGGTTTTTTTTGGTGGTTGCTCTAGGGCATATAACATATAGTATATAACATACAGTACATGCCTTTACTTATCGTAGTCTGTCTTCAAGTATTATGATATCACTTTGCATAATGTGTAAAAATCTTTTAATGGTATACTTTCATACCCCCACTCCTGGCCTCTGTGATACTGCTGTCTGCTGTCATGCTACTTCACTTCTACATATGTTATAATTACAAACTACATTTTCATTATTTGGCTTAAAAAGGCAGAACTTTTTGACTTTTTTTTTTTTTTTTTTTGAGAGAGGGTCTCGTGCTCTGTTGCCCAGGCTGAAGTGCAGTGGTGTGATCTTGGCTCACTGCAACTTCTGCCTCTCAGGTTCAAGCAATTCTCGTGTCTTAGCCTCCTAAGTAGCTGGGATTACAGCTATGTGCCACCATACCCAGCTAATTTTTGTATTTCTAGTAGAGATGGGGTTTCGCCATATTGGCCAGGCTGATCTTGAACTCCTGGCCTCAAGTGATCTGTCCACCTCGGCCTCCCAAAGTTCTGGGATTACAGGTGTGAGCCACCGCGCCCAACCAGAACTTTTTTACATTTTGACATTTAGATTAACACTTTTGACATTTAATTCTTAACCCTTTGGAGTATATTTTCATGAACTGAAGATCTACTTTTACTCAGTTACATATAAATAACCGGTTTCCCAAACTCCATTTATTATTGAATAGCTCCCCCCCAATTTTCCCCACTGTATCTGTTTTGTCTTCTCTCTCATATAGCAAAGTGTCTAAATTATCCCTGCTTCATAATAAACCCAAATATCTGGTAGCATAGTGAATGTCTTAACTATTCTTGGCTTTCTACACCTACATATAAATTGTAGAATTAGCTTGTCAAGTGTCACTGAAACCTCTAGCTGGCATTTGATTAGAGATGCATTGAGTCAGCAGGTCTATATAGAAATGGTTGGCATCTTTACTGTACTGCACTTTCTCATCATTTGTCCAGGTTTTCTTTAATGACTTTAAGTAAACGTTTATAATTCTTAGCATAGAGGCTATGCACTTCCTTTGTTAGATTTATTCTTAGATACTTTATTATTCTCAAAAGAGACAATCTTGAAAGTGGTGAGAGAAAAGTGACTTATGAGAGGAATTTGAAGTTTGTGAAGAACTACATGCACAATTGCTGGCTTCAAGATGGAGGAGGCTGGTGGAAAGCTAACAAGGAAATGAATTCTGCTATTCCAATAACGACTAAGCTTGGAAGAGGACCTTGAACCCTAAGTGATCTCATCTGGTCAATAATTTGAGTAGAGAACTCAGGAATCACTGCAAAAGCAAACCAGGAAAACCGAAAGAAATCACAGATCCTTTGAAAGAAGTGGCAGGCTGCTATAAATTCCACAAGACAGGTGAAAACCTCTGGTGCCTCTCTCAAAAGTGCCACCTACTGGCTGGAGGCCACCAACTCAGGACATTACAGCAATTCATAACAGAACAACCCTACTCCAAGGAAGGACAAAAACAACAGCTAATTCCACTGCCTGCAACATCCTTGCTAACCAGCGGTCCCGAGTGTGTCCACGTGATAACTTCACTGGTAGCACAACCAGCATTTGAGAAAGCCTGCGCACTAAACATATCTACAAACAAGGACTCTCACAGACTCTACGCCATTCCCCTGGCACCTCCACCACAGCAGGTGCTGGTTATCTACAGCTGGGAGACCTGAAGATGGATCACATCACCGGATTCTTTGCACACGTTCCCCAGCATCAGCCAGGTAGCCTCACTGGGTGGTTAGACCCAGAAGGGCAATAATAATCACCGCAGTCTGGAAGTAACCAAATCAAGGGATCACCCTGTGGGACAAAATAATCTGAAGAGCAGCCTCTGAGTTCCAGATTTTTCCATTGAAGTAGTCTACCCAAATGAGAAGTAATCAGAAAAGTAATTCTGGTAATAATGACAAAACAAGGTTCTATAACACCTCCAAAAGACCACACTAGCTCCCCAGCAATGGATCCAAACCAAGAAGACCAATTACAAAGTACATTTTCATTATTTGGCCTAAAAAGGTAGAACTTTTTGTTTTTTTCTTTTTCTTTTTTTTTGAGACAGGGTCTCGCTCTATTGCCCAGGCTGGAGTGCAGTGGCATGATCTCTGAATTGCCAAAGAATTCAGAAGGTTGATTACTAAGCTACTCAAGGAGATACCAAAGGTGAAAATCAACTTAAAGAAATTTTAGGCCGGGCGCGGTGGCTCAAGCCTGTAATCCCAGCACTTTGGGAGGCCGAGACGGGCGGATCACAAGGTCAGGAGATCGAGACCATCCTGGCTAACACGGTGAAACCCCGTCTCTACTAAAAAATACAAAAAAACTAGCCGGGCGAGGTGGCGGGCGCCTGTAGTCCCAGCTACTCGGGAGGCTGAGGCAGGAGAATGGTGTGAACCCGGGAGGCAGAGCTTGCAGTGAGCTGAGATCCGGCCACTGTACTTCAGCCCGGGCGACAGAGCGAGACTCCGTCTCAAAAAAAAAAAAAAAAAAAAAAAATTTAAAAAAATATATAGGATATGGATGAAAAATGCTCCAGAGAAATCGACATCATAAAGAAAAAAATCAAAAAATCAAAAATCGAAACTTCTGGAAATGAAAGACACACTTGGGAGATACAAAATATACTGGAAAGTTTCAACAACAGAATCGAAGAAATAGAAGAGAGAACTTCAGAATTCGAAGACAAGACTTTGAATCAAAGACAAAGAAAAAATAATTTTTAAAAAAAATGAACAAAGCCTCCAAGAAATTTGGGATTATGTTAAATGGTCAAACCTAAGAATAAAAATAAGTGGTATTCCTAAGAAGAGAAATCTAAAAGGTTGAAAAACATATTTGAGGGGATAGTTGAGGAAAGCTTCCCTGACCTTGCTAGACATCCAAATACAAGAAGCTCAAAGAACACCTGGGAAATTTACCACAAAAAGATCATCACCCAGGTACACAGTCATCAGGTTATCTAAAGTCAAGACAAAGGAAAGAATCTTAAGAGCTGTAAGGCAAAAGCATCAGGTAACCTATACACAAAAGCCTATCAGATTTTTTTTTTGAGACAGAGTCTTGCTTTGTCCTCCAGGCTGGAGTACAGTGGTGCAGTCTTGGCTCACTGCAATCTCTACCTCCCGGGTTCACGCAATTCTCCTGCCTCAGCCTCCCAAGTAGCTGGGACTACAGCCGCCTGGCACCAGGCCTGGATAATTTTTGTATTTTTATTAGAGGTGGGGTTTCACTGTGTTGGCCAGGCTGGTCTTGAACTTCTAACCTTAAATGATCCACCCACCTTGGCCTCTCTAAGTGTTGGGATTACAGGAATGAGCCACTGCACCCGGCCGGAATACCTATCAGATTAACAGCAGATTTCTCAGGAGATACCCTACAAGCCAGAAGGGTTTGGGTTCCTATATTTAGCTTTCTCAAACAAAATAACTGTCAGCCAAGAATTTAGTGTCCAGCAAAATTAAGGGTCATAAATGAAGAAGGCATAAAGTATTTTTCAGACAAACAAATGCTGAGAGAATTTGCCACTACCAAGCCAGTACTACAAGAAATGCTAAAAGGAGTTCTAAATCTTGAAACAAAACCTTGAAATACACCAAAATAGAACTTCCTTAAAGCACAAAACTCACAGGGCCTATAAAACAATAACAAAATGAAAAAACAAAAAAACAAGGTATTCAGGTAAAAACAAGCATGGTAAATAAAACAGTACCTCACATCTCGATACTAACGTTGAATGTAAATAGCCTAAGTGCTCCACTTAAAAGATACAGAATGGCAGGATGCATACAAATCCACCAACCAAATATCTGCTAACACATATGGACTCACATGAACTGAGGGTAAAGGGGTGAAAAAAGATATTCCATGCAAAAAGAAACCAAAAGCGAGCAGAAATAGCTATTCTTATATAAGACAAAACAGACTTTAAAGCAACAATAGTTGAAAAAGACAAAAAGGGACATTACATAATGATAAAAGGATCGGTCCAACAGGAAAATATCACAATCCTAAATATATATGTACCTAACATGGGAGCTCCCAAATTTATAAAACAATTAGTACTCAACATAAGAAATGAGATACACAACACCACAATAACAGTGGGAGACTTCAATACTCCCCTGACAGCACTAGACATGTTATCAAGACAGAAACTCAACAAAGAAACAATGGAACTATATCCTAGAACAAATGGACTTAACAGATATATACAGAACATTCTCCCAAACAACTGCAGAATATACATTCTTTTCATCAGCACATGGAACATTCTCCAAGAAAAACCATATGATAGGCCACAAAATAAGTCTCAATAAACTTAAGAAAATCGAAATTATATCAAGTACCCTCTCAAACAACAGTAAAATAAAATTGGAAATTAACTCCAGAAGGGACCCTCAAAACTATACAAATACATGGAAATTAAATAATCTGTTCCTGAATGATCTTTGGATAAACAATGAAATCAAGATGGAAATTAAAAAGTTTTATGAACTGAATGATAATAATGACACAGCTTATCAAAACCTCTGGGACACAGCAAAAGTGCTAAGAAGAAAGTTCATAGCATTAAACGCTTACATCAAAAAGTCTGAAAGAGGCCAAGTGCGGTGGCTCATGTCTGTAATCCCAGCAATTTTGGAGGCCAAGGCAGGAGGATCACTTGAGGTCAGGAGTTCAAGACCAGCCTGGCCAACATGCTGAAACCCCGTCTCTACTAAAAATACAAAAAAATTAGCTGGGTGTGGTGACGCATGCCTGTAGTCCCAGCTACTTGGGAGGCTGAGGCCTGAGAATTGCTTGAACCTGGGAGGCAGAGGTTGTAGTGAGCTGAGATGCACCACTGCACTCCAGCCTAGGCAACACAGCGAGACTCTGTCTCAAAAAAAAAAAAAAAAAAAGATCCAATTAAGCTAAATTAGAAACAAAATGGAAGATATTACAACTGATACCACAGAAATAGAAAAGATCATTCAAGACTACTATGAACACCTTTATGCACACAAACTAGAAAATCTAGAGGAAATGGATAAATTCCTTGAAATATATAACCCTCCTAGATTAAATCAGGAAAAAATAGAAACTTTGAATAGACCAATAACAAGTAGCAAGGCTGAAACAGTAATTTAAAAATTGCCAAAAAAAAAAAAAGTCCAGGACCAGATGGATTCACAGCTGAGTTATACTGAACATTCAAAGAATTGGTAACAATCTTACTGAAGCTATTACAAAAGATAGAGAAAGAGGGAATCTCCCTAAATCACTCTATGAAGCCAGTATCACCCTAATACCAAAACCAGGAAAGGATATAACAAAAATGAAATCTACAGACCAATATCCCTGGTGAACATAGATGCAAAAATCCTCAACAAAATACTAGCTAATCGAATCCAATGGTGTATCAAAAGGATAATATACCATGATCAAGTGGGTTTCATACCAGGGATGCAGGGAAGGCTTAACGTACGCAAGTCAATAAATGAGATACATCACATAAACAGAATTAAAAATAAAAATCATACAATCATCTCAATACATGCAGAAAAAGCATCTGACAAAATCTAGCATGCCTTTGATTAAAACCCTCAGCAAAACCGTCACAGAACGGAAATACCTCAAGATAATAAAAGTCATCTATGACAAACCCAGAGCCAACTTAACACTGAACGGGGAAAAGATAAAAGTGTTCCCCCTGAGAACTCAAACAGACAAGAATGCCCATTGTCACCACTGCTATTCAACATTGTACTGGAAGTCCTAGCCAGAGCAAACAGACAAGAGAAAGAAATAAAGGGCATCCAAATATGTAAAGGGGAAGTAAAAATATTGCTGTTTGCCAATGATATGATCGTATACATAGAAAACCCTAAAGACTCATCCAAAAAGCTCCTAGATCTAATAAATGAACTCAGCAAGGTTTCAGGGTACAAAATCAATGTACACAAATCAGTAGCATTGCTGTATACCAACAACAACCAAGCTGAGAATCAAATCAAGAACCCCTTGTTACAATAGCTGCAAATAAAATAAAATAAAATACTTAAGAATATACCTAACCAAGGATGTGAAAGATCTCTATAAGAAAAACTGAAAAACTGATTGCTGAAAGAAATCATAGACAACACAAACAAATGGAAACATATCCAATGCTCATGGATGGGTAGAATAAAAAATGACCATACTGCTAAGAGCAATCTACAGATTCAATACAATTCCCATCAAACTACCATGATTATTCTTCACAGAACTAGAAAAAAAAACCTAAAATTCACATGAAACCACAGCAGGGCGTGGTGGCTCACGTCTGTAATCCCAGCACTTTGGGAAGCTAAGGTGGGCAGGTCACTTGAGCCCAGGAGGTCGAGATCAGCCTGGGTAACATTGTGAAACCCTGTCTTTATAAAACTTACAAAAATTAGCTGGGTGTGCTGGCACGTGCTGTAGTCCCAGCTACTCAGGAGGTTGAGGTGCAGGATCACTTGAGCCTTGGAGGCAGAGTTTGCAATGAGCCAAGATTGTGCCACTGCACTCCAATCTGGGTGACAGAGTGGGACTCCGTCTCAAAAAAAAAAAAAAAAAAAAAATCATATGGAACAAAAAAGAGCCCAAATAGCCAAAGCAAGATAAGCTGGGGGCATCATATTACCCGACATCAAACTATACTACAAGGATATTGTTACCACCAAAACAGCATGGTACTGGTATAAAGATAGGCACATAGACCAATGGAACAGAATAGAGAAACCAGAAATAAAGCCAAATACTTACAGCCAACAGATCTGCAACAAAACAAACAAAAATACAGAGTGCAGAACAAACACCCCATTCAAGAAATGGTGCTGGGATAACTGGCAAGCCACATATAGAAGAATGAAGCTGGATCCTCATCTCTCACCTTATACAAATATCAACTCAAGATGGATCGAAGACTTAAATCTATGATCTGAAACCACAACAATTCTAGAAGATAACATCGGAAAAACTCTTCTATACATTGGCTTAGGCAAATAGTTCATGACTACGAACCCAAAAGCAAATGCCACAAAAACAAAGATAAATAGATGGGACCTGATTAAACTTAAAAGCTTCTGCACAGAAAAAGAAAGAATCAGCAGAGTAAACAGACAACCCACAGAGTGGGAGAAAATATTTGCAAAGTATGCATCTGACAAAGGACTAATATCTGGAATCTACAAGGAACTCAAACAAATCATCAAGAAAAAAACAAATAACCCCATTCAAAAGTGGGCAAAGAACATGAATAGACAATTCTCAAAAGAAGATATACAAATGGCCAATAAACCCATGAAAAAAATGCTCAACATCACTAATTATCAGGCAAATGCAAATCAAAACCACAATGACATACCACCTTACTCCTGCAAGAATGGCCATAATTAAAAAATAAAAAAATAATAGATATTAGCATGGAGGTGGTGAAAAGGGAACGCTTTTACACTGCTGATGGGAACGTAAACTAGTACAACCACTATGGAAAACAGTATGGGGACTCTTACTGGAGACAGAGTCTCACTCTGTCACACGGGCTGGAAAGCAGTGGCATGATCTTGGCTCACTGGAACCTCTGCCTCCTGGGTTCAAGTGATTCTCCTGCTTCAGCTTCTGGAGTAGCTGGGACTACAGGCATGTGCCTCCATGGCTGGCTAATTTTTTGTATTTTTAGTAGAGACGGGGTTTCATCATGTTGGCTGGGCTGGTCTCGAACTCCTGACCTTAGGTGATCTTCCTGCCTCGGCCTCCCAAAGTGCTGGGATTACAGGCATGAGTTACTGCACCTGGCCAGAGATTCCTTAAAGAACTAAAAGTAAAACTACCATTTGATCCAGCAATCCCACTACTGTGTATCTACCCAGTGGAAAAGAAGTCATTATGTGAACAATACACTTGTACACACGTTTATAGCAGCACCATTTGCAATTGCAAAAATACGGAACCAGTCTAAATGCCCATCAACCAATGAGTGGATAAAGAAAATGTGGTATATATACACCATGGAATACTCCTTAGCCTTAAAAAGGAATGAAATAATGGCATTCACAGCAACCTAGATGGAGTTGGAGACCATTATTCTAAGTGAAGTATCTCAGGAATGGAAAATCAAACATTACATGTTCTCACTTATAAGTAGGAGCTAACCTATGAGGATGCAAAGGCATAACAATGATGTAATGGACTTTGGGGACTCAAGGGGAAGGGTGGAGGGGGTGAGGGATAAAAGACCACACATTGGGTACAGTGTACACTGCTCAGGTGATGGGTGCACTAAAATGTCAAAAAAGAAAAAAAAGAAAAGAAAAGCAACTCATGTAAATAGGATATTCAATAAGATTATCAGTATAGTCAGTGGGAAGACATATTTAAAGGAAAGAAAAGAGGCCAGGTGCAGTGGCTCACACCTATAATCCCAGCACTTTGGGAGGCCGAGGTAGGTGGATTGCTTGAGCTCAGGAGTTCGAGACCAGCCTGGGCAACAGAGCAAAATCCCACCTCTACCAAAAAAAGAAAAAAAAAAAATTAGCCAGGCATGGTGGCACACATCTGTGGTCCCAGCTACTCAGGAGGCTGATGTGGGAAAACTGCTTGAGCCTGGGAGGTGGAGGTTGAAGTGAGCCGAGATTACGCCAATGTACTCCACCCTGGATGGCAGAGTCAGACTTTGTCTCCAAAAATCTACAACATCGTGGAAGTTGGAAAACATATTGTTCCCATCTGTATAAAAGATACAAAAATTAGCTGGGTGTGGTGGTGCACGCCCGTAGTCCCAGCTACTCAGGAGGCAGAGGCAGGAGGATTGCTTGAGCCAGAAGGTTGAGGCCACAGTGAGGGAAAAAAAGAGAGAGAGAGAAAGAGAAAGAGAGAGAGAGAGAGAGAGAGAATTGCTATGTTGCTCAGGCTGGTCTTGAACTCCTGACTTCAAGTGATCTTCCCACCTCAGCTTCCCAAAGGGCTGGGATTACAGGTGTGAGCCACTATGCCTGGCTGAAAAAACACACTATTAAACAAAGTGAGACAAATGAAAATGAAAATACAACATACTAAAACAGTATGCAGTGAAAGCTGATCTCAAATCAATAATCTAACATTACACCTTAAGGAACTAGAAAAAGAACTATATCCAAAGCTAGCAGAAGAAAATAATAAAGATAATGCAGAAATAAACAAGATAAATAGAAAAATAATCAATGAAACCAAGAGTTGATTCTTTGAAAAGATGAACAAAATTGACAAACTTTTAAGAGAGACAAGATCCAAATAATGAAAATCAAAAATGAAAGCGGGGACATTACAACCAATGCCACAAAAATAAAAAAGATTATAAATAAGAGAACAGCATGAACAACTATATGACAATAAATCTGATAACCTACATAAAATGGAGACAACTTACCAAGACTGGCTCATAAACAAATTAAAAATCTGAACAGATCTCTAACGAGCAAGAAAACTGAATCAATAATCCAAACCCTCTCATAAAGAAAAGCCTAGAATCATATAGCTTCTCTGATGTATTCTACCAAACATTTAAAGAATTAACACCAATCCTCCTTCCAAAAACTCAAATAGGTAGGAACATTTCCTATTTCGTTCTATGAGGACAGCATTACCCTGACAAAGCCAGACAAAGATACTACAAGAAAACTATTAGACCAATATCCTTTGTAAACAGTGATGCAAAAATCCTCAACAATATGCTAGCAAAGAGAATTCAAAAGCACATTAAAAGAATTACACACCATGACTAAGTGGGATTTATTCCTTGAATGCAAGAATCGTTTAATATATGAAAACCAATCATTGTAATATATCACATTAATGAAATTAAAGAAAATTAGCCGGGCACGGTGGCTCAAGCCTGTAATCCCAGCACTTTGGGAGGCCGAGACGGGCGAGGTCAGGAGATTGAGACCATCCTGGCTAACACGGTGAAACCCCGTCTCTACTAAAAAAGTACAAAAAACTAGCCGGGCGAGGTGGCGGGGCGCCTGTAGTCCCAGCTACTCGGGAGGCGGAGCCAGGAGAATGGCGTAAACCCGGGAGGCGGAGCTTGCAGTGAGCTGAGATGGGCCACTGCACTCCAGCCCGGGAGACAGAGCAAGACTCCGTCTCAAAAAAAAAAAAAAAAAAAAAGAAATTAAAGAAAATTTTAAAATGATATGATCATCTTACTACAGAAAAAGCATCTGAGAAAATTCAACACTCTTTCTTGGTAAAAGCACTCAACAAACTAGGAATGGAAGAAAACTACCTCAACATAATAAAGACCATAAATAAAAAGCCCACAGCTAACATCGCACTTAATGGTAAAAGACTAAAAGCTTTTCCTCTAACATCAGGAACAAGAGAAGGATGCCTGCTTCCAGCACTAATATTTAACATAGTATTAAAAGTTCTAGACAGATCAATTAGGCAAGAAAAAGAAATAAAAGGCAACCAAATTGGGAAAAAAGTAGTAAAATTATCTCTGTTCACAGATGACATTATCTTATATATGGAAAACCCTAAAGATTCAGCGAAAAACTACTATAAACAAAGCAAAACATTCTGCCTGCCTGTGGAACTAGGAAGAAGCTGCAAGAGCTGCAAGAGGACTTGCCCTCTGGCCTGAAGTCAGTATAAAGAGTGACCAAGTATTACTGACATTTCCTCACCCTTCGGCTCTCAGTAAAGGATGGTTTTCTCCACTGTTTCAGGATGCGATGTATATAGCTCTTTGTACGGCCTGCAACACACAACTTAATCACCACCTCTCTGGTCACTGCCACAGGTCTTACAGCAGCAGTCCCTAACCTTTTTGGTACCCAGGACTGGTCTTGTGGAAAACAATTTTTTCATGGACCAGCGGGGTAGGGGAAGATGGTTTCAGGATAAAACTGTTCCACCTCAGATCATCAGGCATTAGATTCTTATAAGGAGAGCACAATCTAGATCTCTCGTATGTGCAGTTCACAATACGGTTTGTGCTCCTTAATGTTGCTGCTGACTGGTCTGTGGCCCAGGGGTTGGGGACACCTGTCTTACACTGAAGACCACACCAAAGGAAGGTTTCCTAAGAGCAGAGCCTGGCTGGGGAGGCTGGAGCCAGAACAGAGCCCAGGAACCTGAAAGGTGGTTGCTTAGTGTCCCAACCTTCTGCTTCCCATTTTCCTTCCGTGCACACTGAACCATGCAAACAATCCTTGAAGTTGAAAGAAATCTGAACCTTTGGCATCCCTGTGGTGCACTGGCAGCTCAAATCAGAGTATATAAAGACCTCCTATAATATATAAAGAGTTCCTACAGACCAATAAGAAAAACAAATGGCAACAATTATTTCAACAGATAGTTCAAAAAAAAGGAAACACAAGCGGCTCTTAAATATATGAAATCATGCTCTCCTAAGAAGCCTTCTTGGGAGGGCTGCTGAGTCAGCATGGCTGGTTGGAAGTCCATCCTCCAACCACAGCTATATTTTCCCAGTTATTTGAAGGATCAGCTCCACTTGAATGACCAATTCTCACCATAAGAGTGTTGATAAATAATGCCGGGCGCGGTGGCTCGCCCCTGTAATTCCAGCACTTTGGGAGGCTGAGGTGGGTGAATCACCTGAGGTCAGGAGTTCAAGACCAGCCTGACCAACATGGCGAAACCCCGTCTCTACTAAAAATAGAAAAATTAGCTGGGCATGGGTGGCGCGTGCCTGAAATCCCGGCTACTCGGGAGGCAAATCGCTTGAACCCAGGAGGCAGAGGCTGCAGTGAGCCAAGATCACGCCACTACACTCCACACTCTAGCCTGGGTGACAGAGAGACTCCGTCTAAAAAAAAAAAAAAAAAAAGCGTTGATAAATAAACTCAACAAGAGCACAGAAGGCTCATGCTCACTCATCTCCTCTGCCCCAATATCTAGATGAAAAGACAGTAAACAAAAGAAAAAAAGGAACAAATTCAGAATAGTGTTGAGATCAGGAGAGGATATGGCAGAAGACACTGGGATTGGCTATGTCTATGTCTGCTCTAAATTCTCTTCTCCTACATATTCTTTATACAGAGGCAGAAAAGCTGCTCATTTTCCCAGCCTCTCTTGCAGTAGGGGTGGGTGCCCAAGTGATTTAATGGTTGCCTGTGAGGCACAGACTAGTTTCTGGGACAGCATTTCTTTTCTGATGACAGGGTGAATGCTGCTGTTGCCAGATTTCTCCTGTTCTCTCTCCTTCCCTGATCTTGGACATGGAAGCCACCTTGTAACCATGAGGGAAGGGCTAGTAGACCTTTACAGAGGGTGGAAAGCAGGTGGTACATACTGACAGGTGACTCTGGGAGGGGAACCACAGATTCTCTTAGGCAGAGCTTCAGTGATTCTCTTAGGCAGAGCTGTTTGGAGTTGGTAAGAACAATCAGCAGGAAGGAGGGGAGAAGAAGAAATCACGGCCATCAAATGGTAGCCTGTTTGTGGCTCCTTCTGTCTGTACCACCATGACCCAGAGTGCTTACTTTCAGGCTAAGAAAGAGAACTACTATAGTGAGCTTTGGCTGGCATCCTGGGCTAAGGCTGACAGAATGAAGTGCTACAACCTGCCCATGATGGGGACTCGTTGGGCAGGTATCTGCCTGCCTCCCACTCTAGTAGATGGCTCATCAGCCTGTCCTGGAGGTGAGATGTGCTAAGCAAACAGCTGTACTCTTGAAAAAGAAACCTGAGTGCACTACCAATCTGGGTCCTTCACTTGTAACTACAACCTGATAACCAAGGATTTCCAGATAGGGTAAAATGTCCTAAAGGAAAGACCACAATGAAAAAATCAAAGATTGAACCAGAAAAGGCAAATAATTCAGGGAACAAGTTATTTTAGAAAATATTAGCATCTGCAGCTGATATCTGAGAAGATATCACAAAGCTTTCCTTCTATTAACAGACCATGCAATTCAGAACAGGCTTCCTGACTGACAAAAAAGAAAAAAAGGTGGACAAATAGAAGCAAACTTCTGAGAGCTAATGTGTTAGTGATAAATAACTGAGCCATGGTGTGGGGAAGACAGAAATCCAAAGAGCGATGTCTTTGCTTTGGAAATAATTGTCCATGAGGAAGAGGCTAGGCAGAACTTCTACTAAACTTGAGGGTCTGGGTTGGGCGCGGTGGCTCATGTCTGTAATCCCAGCACTTTGGGAGGCTGAGGTGGGTAGATCACCCGAGGTCAGGAGTTTGAGACCAGCCTGGCCAACACGGTGAAACCCCGCCTCTACTAAAAAAAGTTAGTTGGGCGTAGTGGCATGTGCCTGTAATCCCAGCTACTTGGGAGGTTGAGGCAGGAGATTCGCTTGAACCCAGGAGGTGGAAGTTACAGTGAGCTGAGATTGTGCCACTGCACTCCAGCCTGGGAGACAGAGCGAGACTCTGTCTTGGAAAAACAAACAATAACTTGAGGGCCTAGGGGGACCAAAGCAGGGGCTAGGGCCCTGTTAACTTACCCCTCCTTTGTCCTGGTATCCCAAAGGTATGCAACCTAGAATAAGTGTCAACTGGAAGTAAACCAGCATCTACACCAGCTAGCACCCAGCTTTCAGTTCCAGGCAGTCTACAAAACTTCAGTCCCTGAACAGGATCATGGCATCCCTACAGTGCTACTGCCAAGAAGTCGGCAGAAGCAAACAGAAGTGTTCTGTAGAAGAAGATAACATCATCTTAGGCCTCAAACTATTTCTGCAATAAATTTTTCAAATACTATGTCCACCAGACAGTAAAAAATAACCAGGTACATAAGGAGATAAGACAATCTGAATGAGAAACAGCAGAAATATTTATAGGCAACAGAAATAGATCTGTGAAGGCTCCCGATACTAGAATTATCAGACATAAAGCTTTAAAATAACTAGGATTATTATGCTAAAGTAGATAAAAGACTAAACGAAAAATCTGGCGAAGAACTGAAAGCATAAAAAATGATATAGCTGATTTTTTTTTTTTTTTTT
>NW_012118166.1:713565-768214 GCF_000951035.1 Colobus angolensis palliatus | reverse complement strand
CTCCTGGGTTCAAGCAATTCTCCTGCCTCAGCCTCCTGAGTAGCTGGGATTACAGGTGCATGTCACCAAGCCCAGCTAATTTTTGTTTTTTAGTAGAGTCAGGGTTTCACCATGTTGGCTGCGTTGGTCTCAAACTCCTGACCTCAGGTGATCCACCCACCTCCGCCTCCCAAAGTGCTGGGATTATAGGCATGAGCCACCACGCCTGGCCTGATACAGCTGATTTTACTTTTTTAAATTTTTCCTTTTCTTGAGACGGAGTCTTGCTCTGTCTCCCAGGATGGAGTGCAATAGTGCAATCTTGGCTTACTGCAGCCTCCTCCTCCCGGGTTCAAACTATTCTCCTGCCTCTGCCTCCCCAGTAGCTGGGATTACAGTCGTATGCCACCACACCCAGCTAATTTTTATATTTTTAGTAGAGACAGGATTTCAGCATGTTGGCCAGGCAGGTCTTGAACTCCTGACCTCAGGTGATCTATCGTGGTCTCCCAAAGTGCTGGGATTACAGGCATGAGCCACTGCGCCCAGCGATACAGCTGATTTTAAAAAGAGAGGATATTACATCTCTCAGATGATAGGAAAAATGAAAGGGAAGAAATAATCAAATAGGAAAAACGAAGAAAATCACTGGTCTTTATCTCTCTATTTCCACAGAATGAATGAGCTTTTTGAATCTTCAAAACACCAAGATAGAATCCCAAAGTACTTACAAAGCAATGGAAATTAGATTGACAATAGATCTTTTAGCAATAAAACTGGATGCAAAGTCTATGGAACAATGCCTTCAGAGACCTAAGGGGATTTGACTTTGAACCTAGGATTCAAAGTACCTAGTCAATTAAGGTACACCACAATCAAATTTAAAAATGGAATAAAAAATTAGGCCTCTGTACACACCAAGGCCTGTGAGGGTTGACCCTCCAGCCTTTTTGATGTCAACTCCTTTCGCCCTTCCATTACCATCCCACCTCAGGCCTTTGCACTTTCCCTCTGCCTGGATGTTCTTCTCCCAAATATATGCATGGCTTCATCCCTCACCTTTTCTGGTCTCTGCTTATCTGTCACTTTGGCCTTTTCTTTATTTTTGAGACAGAGTCTCGCTCTGTCGCCCAGGCTGGAGTGCAGTGGTGCGATCTTGGCTCACTGCAAGCTTAGTTTGGCCTTTCTTAATTGCCCAACATGAAACAGCATCCTGCCAGTATTCTGTATCTCCCTGCCCCCCTTTTTTTTTTCCATGGCATCCATCACCACTCAAGACACTACAGATACCTCTTCTCATTTGCTTAGTCTGTCTCTCTCCATAAGAAAGCAGATCCACGAATGCAGGGACTCAGTCTGCCTTATTCACTGCTGCCTGCCCCATGCCTATACCACGCCTGGCCAGGGGAGGTGCCCCATCAGTGATTGCTCAATGACTGAATGAAACTGTGAGTTAACTCTTAGATCCATACCTTCTCCCGTTCCCCATCAATCTGTTCCTTTCCTGATTTAATCAATAGTTCCGGCATCCATTTTTTGCAGCTACACCTGGAGGTGCCACATGTTCATTACGTTCTTTCCTTCCACATTCAACCACCCATCTAATCTTATTGGTTCTGCCTCCAAAATACATCTTGAACCTGTCTCCTTTCCCCTCTCCACGGCTACCACACTGATCCAAGTCACCTTCATCTCTTCCTGGGACTGTTACAGAAGACACTCCCTGATTGTTTTTCTATTTCAGTTCATGACACCTCTGCGCCAACTCTGCCAAGAAGAAAACACTAGCTCCTCGAAAGGTCTCTGTGGTCCACCTCCTGCCTCATCTCATACCACCCTCTCCTTTTGCCTTCTATGTGCCAGCCACAGTGGCTTCAAACAAATCAAACACTCTTTACTTTTATTCTCACTTCTACTAGGAAACACTTTCTCCAGGTCTCTATATGGCCATCTCACTCTTCTCCTTGGGTTTCATCTGCAGTGTCCTCTCGCGAGGCCTTCCCTGGTCACTCCTTCCCAGGCACTCTCATCTGAAGACCCTGCTTACTTCCTTCTTAGTCTGAATCTAGTCTGAAAATATTTTGTTGACCTAACTGCCTCCCTGCTTATGTGTGCATCCCTACCAGACTGAGCTCCATGAAGGCAGGGAAGTACCTTCTGTCTTTTGTCTTCACAACCAAGCCCAGAGCCCGTGCAGGCAGCCTCCCTCAGCATAGGCATGTGGAGGAGCACACTGTGGCTCCTGATGTCCAGGGCCCACCTCCTGCCAGGTTGTGGAGGGCAGGCATGTCACCCTCTCACTGATGCTGGGACCTGAGGCTGGGTGCTGGAGAAGTCTAACGGGACACAATTCAAAGCCCTTTGGCTTATTTAAAAAATCTCCACCTTCATGTTTCAAGAAAGAATTCTTGCAGCAACAATGAAAGAAGCACCTACCACTACTGTTGACTCCCACTGGCTTCCAGTGGAGTAGTGAACCGGACCCAGTAAGTCCTTGCATATTTCTCGAAGTCGGTATTCAAACCCTAATTATAGAAAAACAAACAAACAAACAAAAAAAACAAAACAGAAATAGGAACACATTACAAAAAGAAATAAAAATCAAGAATATGCTATGTTGTTGTGTCTATCAAATCAGAATAAACACATGCGTATTTTATTGCCTACTACAGGCAAGATACCCCCGCATGTCTCTCAGTGTGGGGCACTGAGACCCATAATCGCAGATTTTCACTCATTTGCTCACTCCCCTGACAACATCTGTAGTACCTCCTCTGTGTGTTGCGCCCAGAGGAAAAATGAGATGTGGCCAATTCTGTGATAAACTCCTTAAGGTGATGGGAAAATACGGGAAATTGTGGGCTGGTAAGATCTGTCTTTGAGAATATGGGCTGGCAACTGATGTTAAGAGGAGGTCAGGAGGGTGGGGAGGCCAGCTCGCAGGAGGTAAGAAATGGCAAAGGTATGACTGAGGAGGGGCAACTGAGTGGAGGGGGCATAGGCCCATTAACTCAAGGGTTATGGGCATCACCCAGTAGGGTTGCTAGAAAGGCTGGAGGTAGAGTGTCGGGGTTTGTCAGCACTTGGGGCAGCTAAAGCAATAGCGAATGGATTAAATCGTCCAAAGAAAAGGGTGGAGTAAGAGAGGTGAAACTGGAATCTGAGGAATTTTGGAAGTGAATGGGGTCCACTTTTACACTAGATTCCTCCTTTTACAGCCAAGGAAACAAGGGACAGAATGGAAGATGGATAACTGGTGTATGGACACTGGAACAGGCATGTGGAGGATGGAGAAAGAGAAGCAAGCAGCAGAAGTGATCCCAAGATGGGTGGCGGGGCCGACAGGAGGTAGGGACTTGATGTAGGGCATCAGAGCAAGTCCCAATCAACACCTAGGATGAAGCAAACCAGAGTGGAGTAAGAGGAGGGGCTCCCAGGGAAGATGTGACTAGAGCACCACAGGAGAGGTATGAGGGCCTGGGAAGGCTGAGTATTCAGAAAAGCTGGGGACCACACATAATGGCAACCACATAGACCTGGTGGGAAGAGTAAACATCAAATTCATCATTGTGGTCTACAGGGAGGGAGGGGAGGCTTCAAGCTGATCAGTAATATTTGCTGTCATTTACAAGTGTATGTACACACACACACACACTCATATTTACATAGCCAGAGGCACATATGACATGTTAGTTCTGGGAATTACATTCGTGAAGGTCTGATTATGATTTTCTCTCTTTTCTGTACTTGAATTTTTTTCTAAATTATAATCAAAATGGGGAGGGTGATGACAAAAATAAAGCAAAAAGGCCAGGAAGCTGCACAGGAAGAGCTCTGGGAGGGCCTGCCCATGCCGCACCCTGAAGGCTGCACTCAAGTGGGAGGAAAAGCTGGTAAGGCTATTGGAGTCACTGTGAGGACAGTGCAGCCACCTCTTCCAGCATACCTGGCTTTCTGCAGGGGAGTCAGCAGAGTGAGAGCTCTGGCAGGAAGCACCAGGAATGGAGGGCCTCAGTAAGTGCAGGACATCAGGCAAGCCTGTCCAGGGCAGGAGGGGCTGGGAGGAGGAAGAGAACCACTGCTACAAGATGCCCTCACTGATGAGCAGCACTGCCAAGGTGTGGTGCAGGGCAGGAGCCAGAACACAGAATCTACTCCTTCAGGCCATGTCTTTCCACCCAGGCATCTATTCCACCCTCCTGCAGCCTGTCTTGCTGCTCCTCTGCGGGAACACCCTCAGGGCCACTCTATTCAGAGCCTCAGAGCCTATTAAGGGGCTGGGTGCCTGCTGAACTGCCTTAATTGCAGCTCAGGCTGGGAAGTAGAGGCTGCTGGGCCCACCTTGTTGATGGGAGAGCAGCAGGCTGGGATCTGGGCCATCACACCTTTTCCCTGATTTCACAGGGACGAAGCCAGGCCTGGGAGGATGGAGGGCCAGAAGGAGAAAGCTGCTCAGGGCTGCCAGGAGCCTCACCTTCGTTTACGAGGTACCGTGCGTAGAGGAGGAGCCAATGGCGGTACTCGTGGCTGGACTGCAGGGTGAGTGCTGCTGCCACCTGGTTCTCTAGGTAGGCCAGGGTGGTCTCTTGCTGCACCACATGAGGCACGGAGAAGAGCCGGGCAGCCTGCCTTCCCGAGCTGCAGAGACCAGGAGAGTTTCCATGATGAGGCAGCAGGCACTACAGAGTCAGGAACCGCCCCCATGTGCAACAGGCAAGGAGCTGGCAGGAGGCAGGCACCAGGGCTGCCAAGGCCTCCCGTCCACTAGCTAGTCTGTTGGCAGATGCCAGATCTGTTGTCTGCCCATCCCCACATCCCAGCCATGTGCCTCCTGGCACCCTTGGGGTATCTCACCCAGCACCTGCCATCTGGGCCCCTGAAGTGACAGGGCTAGTGACTGCTGCCCCCAACCCCAAGATATTACCTGATGCAGGACCACTATCCTCAGCACCCCTAGTCTGTCCTGCCCCGCCTGCCTGTGCTGACCAGCACCTGGGGCACAGGGGAAGGGCAGGTGGATACGAGGCCTGGGTAGGGACTGTGTGTGCAATGACCCAGTCACTTTCCCAGGGCAGGACTAAGGACAGAGGCCATGGCACTGGGGTCACATACTTGGAGGTGCGGCCCTGGATTATGGCTAATGGTCCTGAGCACAGCATGGCGTCCTGGGATGGCAGGCTGCTCCTAAAGTCTGCACACTGAGCCAGTGAGTCCTGCTTGTCAGAAACCAGGTTCCTGGGGAGGAAAAGGCAGGAGCAGAGCTCAGGAAAACCAAGAGATCTACCAGAGGAGGCTGGCAAGGAGGCCACAGAGAAGCAGCCCCTGTCGACACAGAAAGCCAGCAGAGGCTGAGCGCTGCTGCACTTACGCACATGCGCCTATCACTGACAGGTTTCATGGTAATGGGTCTGATAGATCATTGTTCCCGAGGAAAAATGAATGAGGCGAAGGCTGTGGATAGGGCCCTTGCTGAGAACACTTCAGCTCCATATGTTGGTTCCTGATGACTGCAGGCCTCTGTGTGCTCTGATGCTCGGCTCAAATACTGCCATGGTCTGCCCAGGGGCCCACATGGCCTGGGTCCTGTAGCTGGGGAGTAATGCCAGGCCTCTACCTGCCTTTATTTCTACAATATCCCAGATTGGCAGTCCTTCCACCTACTCTGGACCCTTTTCATCCTTGTGAAGAAAAGACTCTTCACACACTTTTAGAACAGCTGGATGTCTTTGTAAACGTGTCCAAAATACAAAGATGCCTATAGAGAGTCAATATTTCTCTTCTTAAATAATCAGCTTATTTCCATTAAACAGCAATCATATATAATAGACAACATTTTGCAATTTGGGGGAGCAGGCAGTAGAGGTTTTTTTTTCCTTTGAGACAGGGTCTCACTCTGTTGTCCAGGCTGGAGTGCAGTAGTGTGATTATGGCTCACTGCAGCCTTGACCTCCTGGGCTCAAGGGATCTCCTGCTTCAGCTTCTCAAGCAGCTGGGACTACAGATATCTGCCACTGCACCAGGCTTATTTAATTTTTTTTTTTTTTTTTTTTTGGTAGAGACAGGGTCTTACTATGTTGCCCAAGCTGTTCTCAAACTCCTGGGGTCAAGCAATCCTCTCAGCCTCCCACAGTGCTGGGATTACAGGTGTGAGCCATCGTACCCAGAATTTTTTTTTTTTTTCCAAATTCAAGAAAGAAGTATCAGTGTGAATGTAGACTTCTGCATGGCAGTTCTTAACAGAAAATGGGCTAGGAGGTAGCAAGCTTTGGTTCGTAAGGACCAAAGGTATAGACAGAAGAAAAGAACTTGGAGTGGCTGGAACACAACGTACATATTTCATGTGTCTGGGTTAAAAGCTCTGTGTATAAATTATTTTGCAAGTACAGAAAAGGGCTCCAAATTCCTGAGTGGGCAGAGGAAAAGTACAGACCATTATGCCTAGGTAAGTGGATGAGCATCCTTACTAATTCACTGAGGAAGTCTGAAGTACTTACTAAGCTCACAGAAATTGACTAGTCCTGGTAAGGCTCCTGTAAAGCCAACTCACCTATGCTCATGGTGGCTAAGGGGGCCACAGCAAAAACCATAACAATTTTGGGGCTTTTTCAAAAAGTGGCTCCTGAAAATAATGCAGGAGGACAGTGCTCCTGCATATAGGCTCTGAGGGTAGAGGCCACAGGCTGCAGTGTCCTGCTGGGACAGGGAAGCATGCACAGATAGTCAGAGCAGCCTTCACTCCAGGGCCTGACTCTCAGGAAAAGCAGGGCTAGGCAGCCCTGTAGGCCATGACCCTTTGCTCTGCTGTCTAGAGCAGACAGACACTCTTCCAGGGAACAGTGCTGGGGGTCAGCTTGCTTACCATGTAGAAAGTGACGGATTAAAGCAGTACGCCTTCCCATCAGACAGGTTCATTACTGGGATTCCATGCTGCGTCAGCAAGATCTGTGATACCGTCATATCACTTCCTGGGGACAGCATGGGAATGAGTTCTGGGTGTGTTCTGATCAGCAAGTGTTTGCAAACACATCAAAGGAGAAATCTAAACTCTAGGCTCCCACAGTCCCAGCAGCAAATGCGTCAACACTGTCTTGGCAAATAGGGAGGGCAAGCCATTCTCCTTGCCACACACCAGGCTCTTGTCACCTCTTGGGGACCCATTCAAACATGTCCCTAAAAAGTGTGTGTCTCCTGCAGTGTAACCACACCTCCTGCCTCACTGAGAGCTCTGTGCTGAGGCCAGAGCCTGGCTCTCTGAGCGGGGCCCTTCTGCAGCATCAGACATGAACTTGGGCCCCCAGGGGAGTAGGGGCAGCCTGCTGCCTGCATTACCTGCCAGAATGGAGTGTAGAGACTCTTCTTTCACCACAACCACCTGTCTGTGAACATCCCTAGGAGGGAGACAGGGAACAGTTTACTCACCAACCCAAGTAAACACATCAGAGTGTGCCTTAGCCGCTCAGACACCCTGGTCCCTACTGCATGCGCCCCTAACCCTGGCTGCTCCTAGTGAGAGGGACTCTGGGCTACTAGTGGCTTCTGCTCTCCATGTGCCACTACACTCCCTCTGCATAAGGATGCAGCACACAGCCCAGGCAACAGAGCCACGGGGAACCCTCAGCGCCCGTACCACTTTGGGGGAAGCCGGGTCACAGCAGCCACATCAGGAACATGGCCACACTCTGCCAGCTAAGACTTCATTTCTGATGAACCCCGCACAGAACTCTGGCAGTGCAACTGGTTGCATGAGCTGCTCCAGTAAGGAGATAATCGAGCAGGCACCTCCATCCCCATTGCACAACATCCCTCAGCCCTCAGCCTATCCAGGGCACCCAATACAAGCAATATCACTAACTGCTCAGGGCCTCCTCTGGGGCCTGATGGCCAGCCTTGTCCACTGCCTTCCCTGCCCCTGCAGTGAGGTGGGGCCTGCACAGCCCTGTCCTGCCCTGGCTGGAGCCCACCCCACCCTGCGCCTGCCTCTTACCAGACAGACAGTGTGGCCGCAGCGGTGAGCGCCATGACGTAGGAGCCTGTGCAATGCAAAGTAGAGATCGGGGACGGCAGGAGGATGGGAGAGAGGAGACGGCGACCACAGGTGGAGAACACTGACAGCATCCTTTTTTCACAGGCGACACACACCACGTCACTGAGAAGACAGAGTAGGGGCAGGTGTCATGGGGGCTGGGTGCTGCAGCCAAGACAGTAGTCCCGGATGTGTGGGCCTTTCCTCTGCCTGGGCCCAACAAGAGCCTCCCCTGAGCAGGTACAGTCAGAGGGTAAGGTGGATTGGGTTACGGTGGGGCTGGTGGGGCTGCTGGAGCCTCCCTGAGATCTTGGATGAAAGAGGTTTCTGTCCTCCTTTCACAGGCTGCCCGTGCTTTCCTAAGCTCACGCTGATGCTGACCAAAGGGTGTGGGGGCTTTGGAGAGCAATGCCTCTGATGATCACCTAGGAAACATGCCTTGCTTATCGGATAAGGCCACATAGTACCCGTAGGACAGTCTCCTAGCTGCAGCTAGTCAGACCAATCCTGAGAAGGTCTCTAACAAGGCAGGCTAAGAGAAGTGCAGAGATGACAGCATACACCCCTGTGTCCAAGAGGCTGTCTGGCTGGCGTGGGAGATGCATGTCGCTCCCAAACAAGGAGTGCCTTACAGAACAGTCTGGACACTGTCCAGCTTCTCCTCTGAGTGACCACCTGGCCCCTGGGAGGGCCCTGCACAAGCAGGCTGCTGCCTTCCCAGAGAGAGCCCCCTAAGGCCCACCCACAGGCCCAGGGTGAGGCTGGAGCTTAGACCCCAGTTAGCAGTAGCAGATGTGCAACCAGTATAGTGAGATCCTGGCCACAGTAGCCACCCAGAGCCCCGCTTTGTGTCACTTCTATCCTGCTGAGCCAGTCACCCCAGCAGGCTCAAGGAGGTCAGTTAAGAAAGGTGCTCTGCCAACCGCTTTCCTAATGAGACACTGTTGCTACTGGCTCCAAAAAGGGAGAGGCAAGTGAGATGCTTTTGTTTACAAATGTTTACTTGGAGAGTATGAATCAGAGAACACCGTAAGCAGCACGGGCAGCAGGGAGCTCTCCGAAGTGCTGTGACTGAATTCTTATTTCTTCTGAGACAGAGTCTCAGTCTGTCACCCAGGCTGGAGTGTAGTGGCGTGATCTTGGCTCACTACAACCTCCACCTCCCCAGTACAAGCAATTCTCCTACCTCAGCCTCCCGAGTAGCTGGGATTACAGGCACATGCTACCACGCCTGGCTAATTTTTGTGTTTTTGGTACAGATGGGGTTTCATTACGCTGGCCAGGCTGGTACTGTGACTGAATTCTATCTGCCCATCTCTGGTGGTCAGAGCCTGCCTCAAGTCAGCCCATTGCAAAGAAAGCCATCATTTCTGGGCTGTAACACTGGGGAGCAGGTCTGCAGGCTGGGCCTGAACTGGGCAGGACTGAGCAGAAGGGGAGGTCCCAGGTGGTCCAGCAGGCTTGCCCCACAGCTGCTATGTCACTGTGGGAGAGGCTGTGCTGACACCCCTTAGCCCACAGCTGGGGAAGCCACCTGCCTTGGGGGGAGGGACAGAGAGTGGGAGCCTGTGGCAGTATCTGACACACAGGTGCCTGGGACCAGGAGTTTAGCCGGCTCATCCAGAGGGGGAATTCGAGGGAGGAACAGAACAAACAGTGGGGTCCCCTAGGCCTAACAACACAAACTCACTCAGGGACCACAAGAATTGTGGTCTAAGACGTAAGGCCACATGCTTTGACACAAGTAAAAGCATTTACATGGGACCTCATGGCAGATGATTAAGGGTGTAATTATGATGACTGTATCTAAGTGGTCATGTCTGTAAACCTCTGCTGAGTGTCTCCCACGTGGTCCTGACTGGGACGCTACATCAGGCAGGAAACTGAGGAGAAACACTGGTTCCCCTTCCATATTGAACACAGGCAGGTACAGGGCTCACATACAGTTCCAGGAACCTAGGGGAAGATACTGGGTGACTAATCACTGAATCAAGGTGCCCCTCACAGTGCAGGATCTGGAATGGGCTGGGATGGGGACTTCAGGGACAGTCAGAAATCCATCTTGACCAACTTGGATGGAAATCTGGGATCCAAAAAAGGAACCAGCCCAGGTCAAAGTGAGCCAGGCACACCTTAGCGTGGAACTCGAGACTTTGGGGATCTGGCTGGACAAGGGAATCAGGCCATCAGGTTCAAAGCCTGGCCTGGGTAATCCTCAGGGGCTCAGTTTCCCCATCTATAACACGGACATACTGACGCTGACCTTGCTGGGTGCTGCAGGGACTGAGATGGCAAGTGCATATGCCTGGCCTGGAGTGAAGCCTGGTGTGAGCCTCTGTGGGAGCTGGCGCTCCCAGGGTCATGCACGTCCCCTAGACAGGCCCAGGCCCAGAATGATGGCATGTGTGCCTGTGTCACCTGGGCCAGCTAAGGACCTGCCCGCCCTTACCAGCTGCCCGCAGCAGTGAGGATCCGGCTGGTGAGTACCGTCTCCCACTCCTTCCCTTCCCGGTTGCACTTCAGGCGGCTCAGCTTCACGCCCCCCACCACTGTCACTTCATTCTCCACCTCAATGTACATGGAGGGATCGGAGCTGACCTGGATGAAGTAAACACACGGGCCTGCTCAGACAAGGGCCGCAGCCCAGGTGACATGCTCCAAGGCTCTGTAGCCTGGGGCCCCAAGGCAGCAGCAGGATACAGAGGCAGACTGGCTGGCCAACAGAGGAGGTGGAGGACAGGTGGGGCAAAGGGGCTGAGCGGGAAGCCCAGAGGGCCAAACATGTGGCCCCCAGGGCAGCGAGAATGCTGGGAGCTGGTTTCTACCCTGTCATCTGTGTAGTCGAACAGCCAGAGAAGAGAAGCAGTGCCAGGGTTAAAGACCCCAAAGTCACCCAACCCTGCCACTTCATCTCACAAGGGAGTAACGTGCCCAAAAGCACACTGCAAAGGACTGAGCTGGGAGTGAGACTTGGGTTTCTAGCCTCCTACTTGAAGAATCTTCAAAGATGGCAGTGTTTGGCAAGATTAGAAATCATGTCAGTGCGTGGAGGGAATGTCTAGAAAACCCCCAAAGGGGCTCTCCAGTTCCTGTGGTGGTGAGACTTGTCTGCTCAAATGAGACTAAACTGGCAGAGGTGTTTATGGCACAGCATGTATGAGAAGCACCTAGTTCAGTGTCTGGCACCAAATGGGCTCAGCTGCACGCGTGTGTGGAGAGCTGAACAACAGATTTTCCCTATGGAAAAATAGGCAGAACCACCAGTCTGTGCTTGTGCGGCCACTCAAGTGGGTGAGCTGGACCGAGGGACGACTGCCCCCTTCACAGACCCAGAAACGACAGTTCCAAGCAGTGATTGGAGGGGAAGATGCCTAGGGGAAGGGCTGGAGGAGTTTGGGAGAGTTCTGTGCTGAGAAGCAAGGCACCCAGGAGGGAACTTGCGTCAGAACACCTGTGAGTGCAAGAGCACGTCTGAGCGCTGCTGACTACAGGAGGGCCCCTGCCTCTGTTCACACCAGCAATAAGAACAAACCCTGTGGGTCCCTACCTTTTGGCTTCCCTACTTCATTCCTCTGCACTGTGGTCCAGAAGGACCTATGGTAGGAAGGGCTGACGCCTGCTCTCTGGTGCCCTGTGAGGACCAGCCTGGGCTCAGAGCAGTGTGCAGCCAGTGGAAAGTGACCCGCACACAGGGTCCAAGAAGGCTGCTCGAGGACAGGCACCTGAGCTGAGGTACAAGGGTATGCAGACAGGCAGCAGTGTGTGTGACGGCACCATGGCAGGAGAGGCCTAGATACTGTGCTGGGCCAAGTGACCAGGAGGGCTCTGGGTATAAAGGATTATTTACTCCAGAATTGTGTTTTGGATAACCACATGCTTACAAGCTTCCATTCCAAGAGCTCAGACAACTCTGATGATGACTGTGCCGGACACTGAGAAGACAAAGCTAGCAGGATGGTTGGGAGACAGACCACGACTACACAGTCCCACAGACACCAAGCCTGAGGCTGCCCAGGGCTGTGTGTGGAAATGGAGGTGGCTTCCAGTCAGGAGAGGATTCCTGAAGAGCATCAGAACATGTGGTGGTAACGGCAGCCCCAGCAGCTGGGACCCCAAGGGCAAAGCCAGACGGAGGCCATGGGTGGGTGAGAGTGGAGGCTGGCAATTTTGCTAAGAGTTGATGCGTACCCCAATCTGCTGTGACTTCCCCTAGAAGGTGATGGAGAGCCACTGGAAACCAGTCTCCAAGGAAGTGACAAGATCGGGTTTGTATGTGGTAGGGGACAGAGAATCTCTGGGTATGCCTGAGGGAGAACTGGCAGGGTCCCAGAACTTACCTGGAGGGTGAATGCTCTCTGGGGGCCTGGAATTGGCAGCTTCAGTGCAAGTGCTGGTGCAGAGAGACACATGGCCTCCTTCTCTGCGGTTAGGGCAGCTGGAGACTGGAAGAGCCAGAAACATTCCTGAGCCTTGCTCTAACACTACGGAATAGCATTTGGTAAAGGCAAGTCACCCAGAAGTGAGGCTGGGCCTACGACCAGGGCATTTCCACCCTGGGAGGGAGGAAGCAGAGGGGAATGCTACAAGGATCCTCACCTTATAGACAAGCCAGGTGATGCCAGGGAACCTGCTCAAGGGCCCTGGGTGAGTCAAGGTCAGGTCTGAGGAAGAGCGTGGCCTCCATGCTACATTCCAGGGGCTGCATGTCTAAGCTAGCTGGTTCCCAAGGTGCCCCACCCAGCTGAGGCTTACTATGCACACAAGGCCTTCAAGCTCTAAGTGTAGAAAGGTGGGCTAAAGAAGGCAGAATGGGCCCATCGGCCTCACCTGGACAGACAGAGACACAGGCATGAGACGAGAGTCCTTCCGAGGCCGCCCTTTCTTCTTCTTCTCTACTGTCTCCACCTCAAGCTCAAGTTTTCGCTTGGACAGTGAGGAAGGCTTAGCCAAAGGGACTTTCTCATCGCTGTCACTGCTGCTCTCCAGGAGGTCTCGGGGCCTCAGCTCTTTCACAAGGTTCTGCTCTTTTAACCTGCACAAAAACATCACATCACACTTCCCTTCAGAAACCATTCATGCCAGAAAGAGTGAAGTGAAATATTTAAAGTGCTTAAACAAACCTCTTGCCAACCTAGAATTCTGTGTCCAGTGAAATTATGCCTCAAAAATAAAGGAGAAATAACGACTTTGTCAGACAAAAATAAACAAGGAGACACCGGAATCTGCTGCCAGAAGACCTGCCTTGCAAGAAATGTTAAAAGTCTTTCAGAGAGAAGATAAATGATGCAGGCCAGAAACTCACATCTGCACGAAGAAAGGAAGAGTGTTAGAGAAAAAAAAAAACGAACATAAAATAGAATATTTTATATTTCCTATTCCCAACTGATCTAAGAGACAACTTTCTGTTCAAAGAAATAACAGCCACCATGTCTTGAATGACTACAGTTTATCAATGAGTGAAATAAGTGGTACCAATGTCATAGGGCAAGGAAGGGAAGAGAGGGGAACTCTTTCTACTACCCACGAAGTGGTATAATATTATTTGAAAGTAGAGTTAGGTTATAAATGTTTATGGTAAACTCTAGAGCAATCACTAAAAAAATTTTTTTTTTTTTTTTGAGACGGAGTCTTGCTCTGTCACCCGGGCTGGAGTGCAGTGGCCGGATCTCAGCTCACTGCAAGCTCCGCCTCCCGGGTTCACGCCATTCTCCTGCCTCAGCCTCCCAAGTGGCTTGCATTACAGGCGCCCGCCACCTCGCCCGGCTAGTTTTTTTGTATTTTTTAGTAGAGACGGGGTTTCACCGTGTTCACCAGGATGGTCTCGATCTCCTGACCTCGTGATCCGCCCGTCTCGGCCTCCCAAAGTGCTGGGATTACAGGCTTGAGCCACTGCGCCCGGCCCAAAAAAAATTTTTAAAGCATAATTAATAATGCTGAGAGGAGAGAAAATTTATTTTTATTTTATTATTATTTTTTTGGAGATGGATTTTCACTCTTGTCGCCCCGGCTGGAATGCAATGGCGTGATCTTGGCTCACTGCAACATCCGCCTACCGGGATCAAGTAATTCTCCTGCCTCAGCCTCCCAAGTAGCTGGGATTACAGGTGTGTGCCACCACGCCTGGTTAATTTTTGTATTATTAGTAGAGAAGGGGTTTTACCATGTTGGTCAGGCTGGTCTCAAACTCCTGACCTCAGGTGATCTACCTGCCTCGGCCTCCCCAAGTGCTGAGATTACGGGCGTGAGCCACTGTGCCTGGCTGAGAAAACTGAGTCATATAAAATACTCAGTTAAAACCAGAGAAGGCAGAAAAAGAAGATAAAAAGAAGTGAAGATTAAAAAAAAGAATAAGGCCAGGCATGTGGCTCATGTCTGTAATCCCAGTACTTTGTTGGGAGGCTGAGGTGGGTGGATCACCTCAGGTCAGGAGTTCAAAACCAGACTGGCCAACATGGTGAAACCCCATCTCTACTAAAAAATACAAAAATTAGCTGGGCATGGTGGCAGGTACCCGTAATCCCAGCTACTGGGGAGGCTGAGGCAGGAGAATCACTTGAACCCGGGAGGTAGAGGTTGTAGTGAGCTGAGATAGTGTGCCATTGCACTCCAGCCTGGACAACAGTGAGACTCCATCTCAGAAAAAAAAAAAAAAAAAGGAATAAATGCTAAAACATGGCAGATATTAATACAACTATATCAATCAACTTTAAATGTGAAAGCTCTGAATATAGCAATTAAATACAAAGATTGACAAAATGGATAAAAAGGCAAAATGTTTTTAAGAAATGGGTTTATGTGGCCGAGCGCCATGGCTCATGCCTGTAATCCCAGCACTTTGGGAGGCCAAGGCGGGTGAATCATCTGAGGTCAGGAGATTGAGACAGTCCTGGCCAACAAGGTGAAACCCCGTCTCTACTAAAATACAAAATATTAGCCGGGTGTGGTGGTGTGCGCCTATAGTCCCAGCTACTCGGGAGGCTGAGGCAGGGGAATCGCTTGAACCCAGGAGGCAGAGGTTGCAGTGAGCCAAGATCGTACCATTGCACTCCAGCCTGGCGACAAAGTGAGACTCCGTCTCAAAAAAAAAAAAAAAAAAAAGAAAAAGAAATGGGTTTATGTTTTTAAAAATTTAATTTTAACTACAAAAGACAAAGACAGATTAATGGTAGATGGACAGATGGACACAGTGGCTCATGCCTATAGTCCTAGCTACTTGGTAGGCTGAGGCAGGAGGATCGCTTGAGTCCAGGGGCTTGAGAGCAGCCTGGGCAAAATAATGAGACTCCATCACTAAGAGTAAAAAATAAGTAAATAAATAAATACAAGAAAAGGGGTGATTCTAACTATATGATAACCTGGAACAGGCAAAACTATGGAGACAATAAAAAGATCAGTGGTTTCCAGGGGTTGGGAGGAAGGAGTATCTATATGAAGCACAGAATTTTTAAGGCATTGAAACTATTCTGACTGGGTGTGGTGGCTCTTGCCTGTAATCCCTGCACTTTGGGAGGCCAAGTTGGGCAGATCACTTGAGGTCAGGAGTTCGAGACTGGCCTGGCCAACATGGTGAGACCCCATCTCTACTAAAAATACAAAAATTAGCCAGGTGTGGTGACGCACGCATGTAATCCCAGCTACTCGGGAGGCTGAGGTAGGAGAATCGCTTGAACCTGGGAGGCGGAGGTTGCAATGAGCCGAGATGTGACTGTGCCACCACACTCCAGCCTGGGCAACAGAGCGAGACTCTGTCTCAAAAGAAACCAAAAAACTATTCTGTAAGATGTGATAATGATACATATATGTCATTATACATTGGTTAAACCCATACAACATACAACATCGAGAGTAGACCCAAATGTAAACTATGGACTTTGGGTGATGATGTGCCCCATTCTGGTGGGGGATGCTGACAGTGGGGGATGCTATGAGTGTGTTGGGCGGGGGGCATATGGGAACTCTTTGTATTTCCTGTTCAATTTAGCTGTGAACATAAACTGCTCTAACAAATAAAGTCTATTAAAAAAAAAAAAAGAAAAGCAAGGACTGGAGAAGGACATGCCATAACACTAATCAAAAAAAGCTGGTATAGTTATATAACATAAGCAAAGCAGGCATCAGAGCCAGTAAAGTTATCAAGGATAAAGAGGGACATTACACAGTGATAAAGATGAAGGGGAACAATTCTGAATAAGTACAGAAGCACACCTTGTGTTACTGTGCTTGACTTCATTGTGCTTCACAGAGACTACGTTTTTTTACAAGTTGAAGGTTTGTGGCAACCCTGCATCAAGCAAGTCTATTGGTGCCATTTCCCCAACAGCTGGTGCTCATTTCATGTCTCTGTGTCACATTTTGACAATTCTCACAATATTTCAAACATTTTCATTCTTACTGTATCGGTTTTGGTGATCTGCCATTAGTGATCTTTCATGTTAGTATTATAATTGTTTTGGGGCACTGTGAACCACACCCATGTAAGATGGTGAACTTAATCAATAAATGGCATTTATGTTCTGATTGCTCCACCAACTGGTTGTTCCCCTGTCTCCCTTCCTCTCCCCAGGCCTCCCTATTATCTGAGACACAACAATATTGAAATTAGGCCAATCTATAACCCTACAATGGCTTCTAAGTAAGTGTTAAACCAAAACCTAAAAATGATTAAGCTTAAAGAGGAAGGCACATTGAAAGCTGAGACAGGCCAAAAGCTATACCTTTTGCACCAGTTAGCCATGGTGTGAATGCAATGGAAAAGTTCTTAAAGGAAGTTAAAGGTGCTACTCCATTGAACACGTTTGAAAAGAAAGCAAAACAGCCTTATTGCTAATATGGAGAACGTTTTAGTACTCTGGATAGAAGATCAAACCACCCATAACACTCCCTTAAGCCATAGCCTAAGCTAGCAGAGGTTGGCTCATGAGGTTTAAGGAAAGAAATGGCAAGGTGAAGCAGCAAGTGCTAATGTACAAGTTGCAGCAAGGTATTAGAATATTTAGCTAAGATCATGGATGAAGGTGGTAACACTAAACAACAGATTGTCAATGTAGGTAAAACAGCCTTCTATTGGAAGAAGATGTCATCTGGGACTTTACTAGCTAGAGAAGGGAAGCCAATGCCTGGCTTCAAAGTTTCAGAAGACAGGCTGGTTATCTTATTAGGGATGAATGCAGCTGGTGATTTTAAGTGGAAGCCAATACTCATTAACTATTCCAAAAATCCTAGGGCCCTTAAGAATTATGCTAAATCTATAAATGCAACAAGAAAGCCTAGATGACAGCACATCTGTTGTAGAGCATGGTTTACTGAATATTTTAAGCCCAATGTTGACACCTACTGCTTAGAAAAAAAGATTCCTTTCAAAATATTCCTGCTCACTGGCAATGCACTTGGTCAACCAAGAGCTCTGACAGAGATGAATGTTGTTTTCCTACTGACTAACACAACACACATTCTGCAGCCCATGAACAAGGAGCATTTTCATCTTTCAACTTTCATTACTTAAGAGGTACATTTCTGCCTGTAGTTCCAGCTACCTGGAGGCTGAGGCAGGAGGATTGTTTAAGTCTAGAAGTTCTGAGCTATAGTGCGCTATGTCAATTGGGTGTCCACACTAAGTTTGGCAACAGTATAGTGACCTCCTGAGAGCAAGAGACCACCAGGTTGCCTAAGGAGAGGTGAACTGCCCAGACTGGAAACAGCAGGTCAAAACTCTTGTGTTGATAAGTAGTGGTACTATGCCTGTGAATAACACTGCACTCCAGCCTGGGCAACATAGCAAGACACTATCTCTTAAATAAGTTAAATAATAATTAAAAAAAAAAACCTTTTGTGGGTTGGGTGTGGTGGCTCACACCTGTAATCCCAGCATTTTGGGAGGCCGAGGCGGGCAGATCACGAGGTCAGGAGATTGAGACAATCCTGGATAACATGGTGAAACCCTGTCTCTACTGAAAATATAAAAAATTAGCTGGGCGTGGTGGTGGGCGCCTGTAGTCCCAGCTACTCGGGAGGCTGAGGCAGGAGAATGGCGTGAAACCGGGAGGTGGATTTATTTATTTTTATATTGAGACAGGTTCTCATTCTGTCGCTCAGGCTGGAGTACAGTGGCATAATCTCAGCTCACTGCAACCTTCGCCTCCTGGGCTCAAGGGATTCTCATGGCTCAGCCTTCCCGAGTAGCTAAGACTACAGGTGTGCACCATGACAACTGGCTAATTTTTTGTAATTTTAACAGAGATGGGGTTTCACCATGTTGGCCAGGCTGGTCTCGAACTCCTGACCTCAGGTAAACCACCTGCCTCGGCCTCCCAAAGTGCTGGGATTACAGGTGTGAGCCACTGCACCTGGCCTTTATTGGCATACATTGAAATATCATGCCATCGAAATCCTTTTTGTAAGGTTGGTACTGATGCCCCCTTTCATTTCTGATTGTATTTATTTATATACTAATCATACTTTGATTCAACGACCCCACAGGAGATATCAAAAATCTAAGGATGCTCAAGTCCCTTATATAAAATCATTGAGTATTTGCATATAATGTAGGCACAGCTTCCTATGTACCTACGTAACTTTTTTTTTTTTTTTTGAGATGGAGTCTCACTCTGTTGCTCAGGCTGGAATGCAGTGGTATGATCTTGGATCACTGCAACCACTGCCTCCCAGGTTCAAGTGATTCTCCTGCCTCAGCCTCCCAAGTAGCTGAGATTACAGGCACGCACCACCACGTCCCGCTAATTTTTGTATTTTTACTAGAGACGAAGTTTTGCCATGTTGGCCGGGCTGGTCTCAAATTCCTGACCTCAGGTGATCTGCCTGCCTTGGCTTCCCAAAGTGCTGGGATTACAGGTGTGAGCCACTGAGCCCGGCCAGCCTCCTATATATTTTAAATAATCTCTAGATCACATATACATAGTAAAATGCCTACAAACAACTTTATTTGCATGGATTCATAGTAGTACTTGGCTTGTAGCAAATTCAGTTTTTGCTTTTTGGAACTCTGTGGATTTTTTTTTCCCAAATATTTTTGATCCATAGTTGGTTGAATCCATAGATGTGGAACCCATGGATACAGAGGGGCACCTTTACTTATAAACATTAAAGAGAGGCAACATAATGACTAGCTTACTTCCTCAACACCTCTCTTTTGAAGAAGTGGGTAAATGTTTCTCATAATGCTGCGTTAAACATCTCTAAATGTGACAGACTCCCTGGATCACAGGTGCTATCACTGATCTTATTTCCTCAAGGAGTTCACCATGAGTCATGCTCCTGTCTAGTATTCAAGAGCCCTCATCCCTGCCTGCCTTCCCACTGCTAACCAGCCTCTGGCTGTTAGCCCTTCCTCTGGGCACTGTCTTCAGCTGTTCTCTCTGCTAGTCACCCCGGGGCACAGAAATGTGGGCAGGTATACACACACCAGTGTGTAGAATCCTGGATTGCACTGTCTTCAGCTGTTCTCCCTGCTAGTCACCCCAGGCCACAGAAATGTGGGCAGGTACACACACATACCAGCATGTAGAATCCTGGATTCTTTTCATTTGTATCCATGTGAAAAACTGGGAAGACAAGAGGCCCATGACACTGCTCTGTGAAACTGAAGAGTCTGTTCCCTTTTCTTCTAATGTCCTACAACAGGGCAAAGCATCTACCTGTGGGTGTAGCTTAAGATTCTGGAAGCCCTGAGTCAGTGCTTCTCAAAATCCTTTTAAAATTATTTTTTAAAAAATGTCAGGTATTTGCCTCTCCAAAGAACTTGTTTTACTCTGTTGTAAAAATCAGGTCATGTACATTTTCATATTAAATTTTTTGTTAAATAAGCTTTTGGAACAGTCAAAAATGCTTTCTCTCAGATGTTCTGAATATGGAAATAGAATATTAGCTTGTTCGAATTTTTTCTAACATGAATTTTCCTGGTTCAGACTGATCTGAAAGGGTTTCGTGTATTAAAATGGAAGAATCCTATTGTGAAACACGGAAAAAAGTCAGACTTTTATATAACTATCATTTTGTAAAATACAACAAGAATGTCACAGCAACGTCCTACTACCACCTGTTTCCAAGGTGTGCGGTGGCTTCCTGAGCTCACCGCAGCACTGGCCCATAACATTCACTTGCTTGGTGCTGCCGAGCTCCAGCTGCTCCACCCTCTCTAGTTGGGACCCCTGAGAGCCCTTAGGAGTCTCCCCACCTCCTGCCTCTGGCAGATGCCCCATTCAGGGACCCTGGGGCCAGTGGCCCACTGGGAACTGCACCTCCCCAGCCTGCATGTGGGCTTGTACCAGTTGTTACAATATCCCTGGGAGTGCCAGGTAAATTGATCTACAGCATCTGCCCAGTGGGTCTAGGCATCTGTGAAGCAAGAGCACAGCTGGCCAGGGCTGCCCCGCTTACAAATGGGCTCCATCCTAGGTTCTGTCTGCTCAGGACTACTTGCCCTGTAGTCACTTACCTCAGGTCCCTACGTTCCCCAGTGCTTCTGCCTGACACCTGGCCTTAGGGGAGGGTGGAGCAGAAGACCCACAGTTTCACCCAGGGTTGCTAACCTGTACCTGGGAGGTTAGCATTTGGCTCCCAACCCACCTGAGGCTCTTGGCTAGGAAGTGCCAGTCAGGCTGCAGGGGTCTCACTGCCCAACTACTGTGACGCACAATGAAGGAACAATAGCAGGAGCTGATATGTGCTGTTCACCATGAGACAAGGACCAAGATACGGCTTTACAGGCCTAAGGTTAAGGGATATCTCCTATGAGGAGGGTTTTCCTGGGAGGTCCATTCTGCCTGAGAGGAGAAGGACTCAAAAACACCGTATGTCTCAAGATCATCCCTGCTCCCTCTCTGAGGAAGCGGGGACCTGGGCCTAACCTGCAAGGTGTATTACTTTGTGCACCACCCCTAACCACTGCATGATACTGTGCCTCAAAGAAAATCTCCACTGAAGGCCAGGTGCAGTGGCTCACACCTGTAATCCCAACACTGGGAGGCCAAGGTGGGCACATCACTTGAGGTCAGGAGTTCAAGACCAGCCTGGCCAACATGGTGAAATCCCGTCTGTACTAAAAATACAAAAATTAGCTGGGCATCATGGCACACGCCTGTAATTCCAGCTACTAGGGAGGCTGAGGCAGAACTGCTTGAGCCTGGGAAACAGAGGTTGCAGTGAGCAGAGACCATGCCACTGCACTCCAGCCTGGGTGACAGAGCGAGACTCTGTCTCAAAAAACAAACAAACAAAGAAAATCTCCACTGATGGGTGTTTTTTGTTTCATTTTGTTTTTTGAGACAAGTCTCGCTCAGGCTGAAGTGCAATGGCACAATCTCGGCTCACTGCAATCTGTGCCTCCTGGGTTCAAGCGATTCTCCTGCCTCAGCCTCTCGCCACCACACTCTGCTAATTTTTGTATTTTTATAGTAGAGACGGGGTTTCACCATGTTGACCAGGCTGGTCTCCAACTCCTGAGCTCAGGTGATCTGCCCACCTCGGCCTCCCAAATTACAGGCGTGAGCCACGGTGCCTGGCCTGTTTTGTTTTTGTTCTGGTTTTGAGACAGGCTCTCACTCTGTTGCCCAGGCTGCAGTGGAGTGATTTCTGCTCACTGCAACCTCTGCCTCCTGTGTTCAAGGAATTCTCCTGTCTCAGCCTCCCGAGAAGCTGGGACTACAGGCACGCACCACCACGCCCAGCTAATTTTTGTATTTTCAGCAGAGGTGGGGTTTCGCCATGATGACCAAGCTGGTCTCAAACTCCTGGACTCAAGTGATCCACCTGCCTCGGCCTCCCAGAATGCTAGGATTGATTTACAGGTATGAGCCACTGCACCAGGCCTCCACTGATGGGTGTTTTAAAGGGCTCCTCCTGGCTTTCACTGAGAATCAATACAAGAAAACAGCCACATCAAGAAAGTATCTGCATTTTCTGTAAGGCCTTTGTTAAAGATACTGGGACTTGTTTTATTTCATTTTCCTCATATTAGAATCCAACCCAACCTGAGAATTCAGCACCAGGCTCCTAGAAGCTCACTATACTCATTCTCTCAGGAAAGCAGGAAGCTCAGCTCGAAGTGAATGCTCACTCACTGCCACTTTCAAGTGAGAAGCTGAGGACAAATATGACGGCGGCCCCTTATTATATAGATCTTGCTAGAGCCATATTTATGGCTGGACAGTATTGTGAGACCCTGTGGACACAGCTGCTGAGGGACCAACCTTTGTGGCACCAGGACCCAAGATGTACAGTCAAGATTTTGTCTCCAGAAGCCAATCCAAGGGCTGTCCTCCTGGCTTCTCATTCAGGGTATGCACTACATGAGAGATAAGGGCCACAGAAAGCCGCAAAGCAAACATGAGCGTCTTCCTCAATAGGCAGGACTTTCTGTCTGTGGCACACTGTAGTCTCTCTCAGGTGGGGAATTCGTTTTATTTATTTTGTTCAGAACTTGCTCCATTTCAAAATCTGAGGTTTCTTCACCTTCTGGGAAGCCTCTTAATTCCCTCTTGACAACTGCCCCGCAGCACATCCTCTTGGGGGGACTCCTCTCCATTGCCCTGTCTTCAGTTCCACCTCCTCACCTCTGTTGCACTCTGGCCAATTTTGTAGACTGAATGTTCTTTTCATCTGGCTCTGATCTGCTCTCTGAAATGCTTGTTGACTTTTAAACTGCAATGATTATTATTTTTCTTTTCTAAAAGTAATTTTTTTGGTTCATTTCCAAATCTGGTCTTTTTTGATGGTGTATTATTAATTTTTATTGAGATATAATACATATATCATAAACTTCGCCACTTTAAAGTATAGAATCACCAGCTTTTAGTATATTCATAAGGTTATGCAACCATCACCACTGTCTAATGCCAGAGCATTTTCATAATTCCGAAAATAAACTCTGTACCCATTGGTAATCACTCCTTATCCTCCCTCCCCCAGGCCCTGGCAACCACTGTTACTCTACTTTCTTTATGGATTTTCCATTCTGGACATTTCATATCAATGAAATCATACAACCTATGATCCTTTGTGACTGGCTTCTTTCTCTTAGCATGTCTTTAAGGTTTATCGTTATTGTAGCACATGTAAGCATCCCCTTCCTATTTATTGCTGAATAATATTCTGTTGTATGGGTAGACCATATTTTGTTTATCTACTCATCAGCTGATGGACCTTTGGGCTGTTTCCCCTTTTTGGTTATTATGTACGGATGTGAACATTCATCTGTGAGTTATTGCATGGATATATGTTTACCTAAGAATTCTCTTAGGTATGTATCTAGGTGTGGGAACTGCTAGGTCAGATGATAACTCTGTATTTCACCATTTAAGGAACTTCCAGACTGTTTTCCAAAGGTGCTAAAAGACTTTACATTCCTACCAGCATGTATATGAGGGTTCCCTTTTGAGTTAATTTTTGTTTACATAATAGAATATTAATCTTTCCTCACATTTTGTTTTAGCTTTCATGTCCTTCAAGACTTAAGCATATTTTATAGCGCCATCTGACAATTCCATGATCACAGGTTTATAGGACCAACACTTCTTATTATCTGACCATCTGATCTTTTAATTACAGACCTCCAAATGGGTATGAAGTATTTCACTGGAGTTTTGCTTTTATTTCCCTGATGGCTAATGATGTTGATTGTCTTTTTATGTGCCTGTGCTTGGTATATATTCTCTGCAGAAGTTTATATTCAGATCTTCTGCTTATTTTAAAACTGTGTTATTAGTCTTTTTATTGTTGAACTGTAAAAGTTCTTTATATAATTTAAATTCTGAACTTTAATTAGATGTGATTTGCAAATATTTTCTCCCATTCTGTAGGTTGTCTTTCCATTCTAATAGTGCCTTTGGAAGCACAAAAGCTTTGCTTTTTTTTTTTTTTTTTGAGAGATGGAGTTTTGCTCTTTTGCCCAGGCTGGAGTGAAGTGGCGTGATCTCTGCTCACTGCAACCTTTGTCCCCAGAGTTTAAGCAATTCTCTTGTCTTGACCTACTGAGCAGCTGGGATTATAGGCTCCTGCCACCATGCCTGGCTAATTTTTGTATTTTTGGTAGAGATGGGGTTTCACCATGTTGGCCAGGCTGGTCTTGAACTCCTGACCTCAGGTGATCCACACACCTTGGTCTCCCAAAGTGCTAGGATTACAGGCGTGAGCCACTGTGCCTGGCCAAATTTTTAATTTTTAAAATGGTTTTGTAGAGATGAGGTCTTGCCATGTTGCCCAGGCTGGTCTTGAATTACTGGGCCTCTGTCCTGGGCTCTAAAATTGCTAGGATTATAAGCATGAGCCATTGTGTCCAGCCAAAAGTTTTAAATTTTGATGGAAGTCCAATTTATCAGTTCTTTCCTTTAGTCGTTTGTGCATTAGGTGTCATATCTAAGAAACAGTTGCCTAATCCAAGGTCACATAAATTTCTATCTATTTCTTCTAAGAGTTTTATAGTTTTTGCTCTCACATTTAGTTCTTCGTTCCCTTTTGAGTTAATTTTTGTTTATAGAATACAGTATTAATCTTTCCTCACATTTTGTTTTAGTTTTCATGTCTTTCAAGACTTAAGCATATTTTATAGTACCATCTGACAATTCTGTGATCACAGGTTTATAGAAACCTAAGTCTCCCAGTATGTCTCCTGACATTTGCGCATGACATGCTGTTTCTTCTTGTGACTTGGATTTTATGATCATCTAAGCAGTGCTTTATCAGTGGTAACGCTGTACACTCTGGCCCAGGGAATGTCACTGCAGGGTGGATACGCATTTCTGCCAAGTGCCTCTGGATGTCAATGAGACCAGGATCTCCTTTGTGTTCATTTCTCGGCTTGGTGATTTCTAGACAACACAGTGTTAAACTGGCCCTGAATCCACAAGACAGCAGGCCTGTGGTTACACAGTCTCAAGGGAAGACTGTTTTCCCAACCCAAAAACAGGCTGCGACATTCCAACTTCTCTGCTAGTTCTTGTGCTGCCAGTTAGGTTTTCCTAGTGTCTGCCTCAGTCCTTTTTTAAGCAGCTTGACTTTATGCTGGTGACTTAATTCCAGCCCCTAAATGGCTTAGACCCCAGGCTTTGTCTCAAGTCTATGCGGTCATTAAAACTCAAGTTCCTCAGTCAAGACCCCTAGCCATGCACCCATGGTGCAGTTCTGCTCACTGCTCTTTTTTGTTCACTCTTAGATTTTAGGCTCTGGGGACTGCCCTTTCTTGTGAACCAGTCATTCATTTTAGGGACAAGGGTTGCATTTAATCCAGCATTTCAAAGTATTTAGAAGCAGGGAAGCCAGGCGCAGTGGCTCACGCCTGTAATCCCAGCACTTTGGGAGGCTGGGCGGGTGGATCACCTGAGGTCAGGAGTTCAAGACCAGCCGTGGCCAACATGGTGAAACCCTGTCTCTACTAAAAATACCAAAAATTAGCCGGGTGTGGTGGTGGGCGCCTGTAATCCCAGCTACTTGGGAGGCTAAGGCAGGGGAATCAATTGAACCTGGGAGGCGGAGGTTGCAGTGAGCAGAGTAGCTAGGACTATAGACACGTGCCATGACACCTGGATAATTTTTCTGGTAGAGATGGGGGTCTCACTATGTTGCCCAGGCTGATCTCAAACTCCTGGCCTCAAGCAATCCTCCTGTCTTGGCCTCCCAAAGCATTGGGTTTACAGGCATGAGCTACTGCACGTGGCCTGCATTGAGTTAATTATGAAACAAGCATGATGAGATTACAGAGTAGACTAGAAGATTCCACACCAAGTTTACAGATACAGCATCAAACTTGCAGAAAGGGTCCTCCCATGCTAGCTTCCAGGAACTGTTTTCCAAGGAAAATAAATCCTGTCCAGACACGCAGTTTTGGACAGGACTTTTCATAAGCAAAGCCCCAGAGATAGCATGCTGTGGCTTTAGCTCCAAATCACCATCTACTGCAAGGACAGGTCACATACAAATGCTCCTTTTATTGGACAACTGCTGGCTGTGTGGCTACTACAGGTTTCTGACTAGTGTCCTTGTACTTGGCTGATGGTGGCACAGGCTAGGTTGTGTCTGCCCAGGGCTGCTGAGCCCTATAAACCTCGCAGTGGGGTGCAACTCTTAAGGGACAGCTCTTAAGCCACCAAAGCCCAGCCCACAGCTACCTCTCCTCTCCTAGGCTCTGACTCATTGGGATGTGAACTTAGCTCTTTGTCGAGTCAGGCTTGGAGAGAGGGGCCCTTTCAAGAGGCAGAGAACTTTAGGGCCAATGGCAGAGGCTGCAGACATTAGCTCTGGCCACCTCAGGAGGATGCACTACTGCAAAACTCCAAGAAATAAAGAACTACAGCCTGCATGATGTCACAGCTGTGTTTGAGGGGAGACCCAGAGAATGGACAAGCAGCATAGTGTCCACAAAAGCTCAGAAGCCAATCTGATAAAGACCTTACCTACATCATTTTTATTGCAGCTGTCTACCTCTGGTCAGTTTCTGAGTGGAAGGCCGTCACTTCCATGATGTATCAATATCACAGTCTTCACCTCTCCAACTAATCTCACACTCTCTTCTGAGCAAACTCTGGGCTCCATCCAAACACCATTATTCTCAGTCTAGCCTCTGCACTGACCAATCCTTGTGCCTTTGCCCGTGTGGTTCTTTTGCTGTGTCCTCCCCACAGCTCCTTCCAGCCACCTTCCCACTTGAAGGAGCCACCTCTTTCTCCTGGTGGCTCACTAAGGGCTCTGCAGTCTTGCTCCCATGTATTGAGCAGCTAGAGTCTTTTCCCCAACAGGAAGGCATGTTGCTTGGTGGAAACACTGCCACTGTGCTATTGACCCATGCCTGCACCCTCCCTGGTCCTTCAGGGTCCTGCAGCTACCACCTACCTTTCCACGGCTGTTGGAGTCACGCTGGTCAGGGCAGGAGCACCTGGCGTGGCTTTGGACCGCTCTGTGAACCGGGAGTCAAATGCTTTCATGGGTTCGATCTTGGACGGGGTCGTTAACACAGAAGGTGACAATGCAGCAGGAGTAGAGGTAGCATTCATACTGGGGTGAAGAAGAGGGGAGGCATCTGTCAAGCGCAATCCTGAAAGGATCTGGAGGTCTAGTATTTGCATTATTTGGAGCCTACTAAAAAAGGCACAAACATCAAACTTCCATAAACACAAAAAATTTCAAGATACAATCTACTACTCCCATTTCTTTAAAATTTTCGTGTGTTAAAATTATGGACACCTAGAAGATTGTGAGCAAATGCATTCACATTTCCCCCCTTTGCACTGTTCTGAGAGTTTTTGCGTGAAGCATGAGGCCTAAAACATGGTTCTTGCAGCCCTTTTCTCTAGTCATACTGCCCTATCTCCAAAACTTAAATACAGCACCTCTACCCCAAACCACTCCAACCGCTCACCTTTCCCACTTCAACAATGAGTCTCATGAGATAAGCCTGCACCTGGGGTGCTGAAGCCATGGTCTGCTCCTGGTCTTTACCCTTAGTCAGGCATCCTCCATCCTGTGTGGCCCCTCCCATATCTCCCTGTGACAGTGTCACATTCTTGGCATTATGCTTCAAGTGCTCATCGCACAGCTTTCGTCTTCTATTCCACAGAGAAAGGAGAGGCCAGGCAGAAGCCTGCCCGGTCCATCCTTCATGTCCAAGCCCACATAACATGCTTTGGGACCATGGCCACTGTGCCTCCTCCTAAGCACACTCAGGCGAACTTCCACTCCCACCCGCCTAGACACCACACCACATGCCTGAACAGCCCCATTTTTCTCCTCCATGACCTGTGTCCACTAGAATGGGCCATCCCCAAAGCAGTTCTCAGATCTGGCATGGTCTGTCCTTCCCAGGCCCTCTTCTTCCTGGCATGCTTTGCTTCCTCACTGGTCTTGCTGCTCAGTCTTTTCTTCCTACCCTCTCAGGATCCCCCAGGACAGTGACCTGTTTGGGCATGTCTCCACAGCCATGGTGCTAGCACACAGAAGTAGGAGGCTGCAGTAACACAAGACTCCATTCCACCAATGGAGAATTGCTCTAACGGTACCAGCTGTATCCCAGAAGCAGGGGGCTGCAGTAACACAAGACTCTATTCCACCAATGGAGAATCGCTCTGATGGTATCAGCTGTATGTGCCAGGGAGTGGCCAATTTGGGGCACCACCACCTAACAGAGTCACTTTCCTAAAATGGAGATCTCAAAGCTTTCTACATCTCCACTCTGGGGAAAAGCCCAGACTACCTGATCCAGCATAGACACCTTGGCCTTCTCCTTCTTCTTGGCCTCCCTGAGGGGATTGGGGGGCTGCTGCCCCTAATACCCAGGCCTCATCCCCTGGTAGGCCTGTATGAGCCCTGTGGAGGGTACCCTCTGAGGCACCTCCCTGACCCTGAGATACCAGCCCCTCTTTGGATGGCTAGCCATTTCTACCCAGGGGACCTGAGGGGCCACCTGCAACCCTGTGGCTGCCTCTTCCCTACCAGCCTACACACTCCCTGAGGATGAGGACCCACCAATTAAGCCCCTGTGATGCCTGGGGCCTAGCAGGGTATGTAACTTAGAGCAGGTGCTGAGCAAACATTCACTCCTGGCTTTCATTTGTGCTTGCATGGTTCTGATTTCTAATTTGGTTTCCAAGTAAAGATGGATGAAGACACAGGCTCTCTGAGTGAATAGAATTCTGAGAGTATGAGGGGAGTCTGTGCTTTTCCACAGGAGTACCCTGACTAGGATGGATGCTCTGTGATGTGCTCAGCAGACTGAAGTGGAGGCTGAGGCCCCAGAAATGTGAAGGACCTCCAGTGTAGAGCTGCCAGGTGGGGCTGACTCTGCAGCATGTAGCATTTCACTGATAGCTCCCACCCTTGGCAGCCTGACCCTTGGTCGGCCTTGATACACTCTTTGTGAAATCCTCAGGGTCCTGTGCATCAGAGACTCACTGAACAAGTCCTCCCCTCTGAGAAGTCCCCATTTCAAATCAAGCATTTTTTTCTTTCTTTTTTCATCGGAAGGGCCACAAAGTGCAAACAGAATAAAATTGTCTGTCCTCAAAACCATGTGCAAACCTGAACTTTCCCCAGCGACAGGAACAAGCCTTGGCACCCACTAACCTGTCTTTATTGACAGAATCGCCTGCAGGTCTGGCACTGGCAGCCACCACAGGCTCTGTGCAAGGCTTCGAGGCGCCGAAGGAGTTAGGGGTACTGGAGTCCAGTGGCAGTAGCTGTGGACTGCTATGAGAAGAGAGCATGGTGCCCGCCAGGGAGCCCGAGAGGGGGATGCTGTTAAAGAATGCCGTGGAGAAGTCCCTGTCATCAAGTAAGAACAAAAGTCAGCCTTGAAAGTCAGGTGCCACATCCAGTACTTTATACATTCAAATAACTTTTTTCTAGGTCCAAAGGCAGTAGGTTTTCATGACAGAAAATCCGCAAAGTTACAGAAAAGCAAAAAGAAAATTAAAGCCACTTAATATACTATATATTTAATTGAATCTAGGATTTACAGGTTCTATATGTACTATTAAGGAAGAAAACAATGCTACTAATTGTCAGATGCCATTGATTGTACAACACACCCAAATCTCAGAGGTGTTAAACTGTGCAAACACGTCTTAGGAGGAATGAAATGCAGCAATACAGAAAGGGCCTCCCTTTCATGAAGGGCCATGGGGCATGCCATTAGGTGGGTGTGCCGTAATATACCTAACCCAGCCTCTACTGAGGGACCACAAGACTGTCTCCAGCTTTTTCTATAACAGATGCTGCTACACCAGGACACAAGGTATTGCAGTGTCAAAACTGAGGATTCTGGGACAGCCAGGTCTGACTCCTCTGCCATTTGCAAGCTTGTGACTTGCTCCAACTACTCTTGTGCCTCCAGTCATGTCTGCAAAATACAAAGTGTCAGGACTCTCCTCATGGGGTTGCTGTCAGGACTAAAGTAGTTGGTGTAGGACACTCTTAGAACACACATTAGCTGCTCAAAGAATTATGAAATTCTAATAATTGTCATTACACCTAAGATTCACATAATACATGGGATAAATTCTTAGAAGTGGAATTGTAGCAGCAAATGAAACGTTCACTGATGATTTGGAATAAATATTTCTAAAGTGCCCTCCTCAGAGGTTTAAATTATAAGCCATGTATGAGAGCACCTATTTCTCCACATAGGTGCTTAGTAACACTTTTATCAAATTTCCTGACACTTAACAATCTGACAGAAGAAAAATGGTATCTTACTTTGATATGAGTGATGTTGACATTTTTTCTTTTTTTTTTTTTTTTGAGATGGAGTCTCACTCGTCACCCAGGCTAGAATGCAGTGGTGCGATCTCGGCTCACTGCACGCTCCGCCTCAAGGGTTCATGCCATTCTCCTGCATCAGCCTCCCAAGTAGCCTGCCACTATGCCTGGCTAATTTTTTGTATTTTTAGTAAAGACGGGGGTTCACCGTGTTAGCCAGGATGGTCTCGATCTCCTGACCTTGTGATCCGTCCGTCTTGGCCTCCCAAAGTGCTGGGATTACAGGAATGAGCCACCATGCCCAGCCGACATTTTTTCAAAATAGAAATACTTGATTTCCGGCCAGATGCAGTGGCTCATGCCTGTGATCCCAGCAGTTTGGCAGGCCGAGGCGGGTGGATTACTTGAGGTCAAGAATTCGAGACCAGCCTGGCCAACATGGTGAAATCCCCCGTCTCCACTAAAAATACAAAAATTAGCCAGGCATGGTGGTGGGCACCTGTAATCCCAGATACTTGGGAGGCTGAGGCAGGAGAATCTCTTGAATCTGGGAGGCAGAGGCTGCAGTGAGTTGAGATCACACCACTGCACTCCAGCCTGGGCAAGAGTGAGACTTCACCTCAATTTAAAAAAAAAAAAGAAAGAAATACTTGACTTCCTTCTTTTTGTGAACTGCATGTTCATATGCTTTGTCTACTGTTTTGTTATTCGTCTTTATTACTGATCTGTAAAAACCATTTACATATTAAAAAACATTCCTTATATGGTAGGAAATATTTTCCCTGGGATGTTGTGCTTCAACTATTTATGGCCTTTTTTATTGTATTTTTTATTTTTTGTGATGGAGTCTTGCTCTGTCACCAGGCTGGAGTGCAGTGGCACAATCTTGGCTCACTGCAACCTCTGCCTCCCAGGTTCAAGCAATTCTCCTGCCTTAGCCTCCCAAGTAGCTGGGACTACAGGGGCGCGCCACCACACCCAGCTAGTTTTTGTATTTTTTAGTAGAGATGGGGTTTCACCATGTTGGCCAGGATGGTCTCCATCTCTCGACCTCGTATCTGCCTGCCTCGGCCTCCCAAAGTGCTGGGATTACAGGTGTGAGCCACCACGCCCAGCCAGTCTATCTTTTAAAGGCACTAAAATTTTTAAATTTTTGTGTACTCTAAATTGTCACTTACAGAAAATAATTTTTTGACCTCTGAGATTATAAAAAATATTCTTCCGGGGAATCTTCTAAAATTTTAAACAAAAATATTTTAAACAACAAAAAATTAAACGAACTCTAAGCTGTTTAGAATGTATGTAATAAATTGTGAGGTTGGGACCCAACATTGTTTCTAGCGGTGGGGGGGCATGTAGTCCTGTCTTCCATTTACCGAATTAGCTAATGTTTTATCACTGATGTGAAAAGGTACCTTTAAAATTCCCATAAATACTTGGGCCTATTTCCTGATATTCTATCATATTGCACTGCACTATGTATTGATGTGTCAGTATGTCACTGTTTTGAGTATGACAGCCTTTAAGTTTTAATTTCTGGTGGGGCTAGTCTTCCCTGATTAATCTTCTTTTTCAGAAATATTTCAGCCATTTCTATTTATTTTTCCACATAACTTTATTTATTTATTTATTTGATACAAAGTCTCACTCTGTCACCCAGGCTGGAGTGTAGTGGCACGATCTTGGCTCACTGCAACCTCCCAGGTTCAAGCAATTCTCCTGCCTTAGCCTCTGAGTAGCTGGGACTACAGGCGCGCCACCACTCCCAGCTAATTTTCATATTTTTAGTAGAGATGGGGTTTCACCATGTTGGCCAGGCTGGTCTCAAGCTCCTGACCTCAGGCCTGCCTTGGCCTCCCAAAGTGCTGGGATTACAGGTGTCAGCCACTGTGTCCAGCCGAGTTTTCCACATAACTTTATAGTTACCTTGTCTGATTCCAAAAATTCCTATGGTTATTTATACTGGTTAAATTTATAGGCTACAGGAGAGCTGACATCTTTATGATGCCATCCTAGCTAATCAATGGTATGAATTTCTAGTTATTTCTTTGAGTTTTCTTTGAAGCCTCTCCATAGGGTTTTAAATTTTTCTTCATTAAGGTCTACATCTCTGGTTGCATCCTAGTTATTTTATTTGTGAATGTGACTTATTTCTTTATGCACTCTGAGGGTAGTTGGTGCTACCTGACTTCATGTTGATTGTATCCAGCCACCTAACTATCTTCTTTCATTGCCTATGGCAGCTTTTCCAGTTGATTCTCTTATAAACCATATCATCCTTAAATAATTATCCTTTCCAATTTGTTCTTTCCTTTGACTAACTACATGGGCTAGGACCTATAGAACAATGTTAAGTTATAGTTGCAAGAGTAGGCATTTGTTTAGTTTTTGAACTTAATTTGAAATAAGATAATTTATCGAGTTAAGGAAGCATCCACCTACTCCCATTTAACTGAGTTTTAAAAACTACGTTGAATTTTACCAAAATGCCTCTTAAGCATCAATGAAAGAGATCATATAATTTTTTTTCTTTTGATCTACTGATACGCAGAATTAAATAGTTACCTAAAATTTGAACCTCCTTACTTTCCCGAAACAAACCTCACTTGGTCATGGTATATTAGCCTTTAACAAGCAGTAAGGTTCTGTTTGTTACTATTTCACTTAGATTTTGCATTGACGTTCAGAAATGAGAGTGATCTTGAATTTATTATGTTTTATCCTTGTAAGATTTTGATATAAATATTATGTTCATTTCAAAATAAAAATTTGCACATTTCTTCTCCATGCACTAGAATATTTAAAATGGTGTTAACGGTTACCTGAGTTACCTGTTCCTGAAAAGTTCCTGAAGTTTCCCTGTGAAGCCATCTTAGTCTGGTGGCTTTGGTGGGGTTAACTTTGTCCTCTATTTCTTCCACAATAATTTTTCACTTTTAGTAATTTTATTTTCTTCAAAAACCATCCATTTTCTGTGCAAATTTGTTTGCACAGAGTTCAGCAAAGAAGTCTCTCATCTTTTTGATTTGTCTGCTATTATTTCTCACTTATACCTACTTTGCATATTTATGCTTTTTCTTTTCTTTCTTAATTAGCTAAGCTAATAAGGACCTATTCTGTTGCTACTTATTTGTTAGAACGTGGGAATCAGGAGAGCAAAAAGCTTTTAATACCAAAGGAATCAGGTCCTGGTGCCAGAAATATGCATTATATGTCAGAAAGTCGGCCCCAGACCAGACCTACACCTTCTCACCAGGTAAGGCCTGGAAGGATCCACAGAACAAAGTGCCACCATCAACACCACCACCTCCCCATCCCACAGGCCCAGTGTGCTCAGAGCTCAACCACACACTGGGTCTCACTTGGTCCTAGTAAAAGGTAGGTAGGGGCATTATCACCTATAGGGTCACAATAGGAAAAAGACTTAGTCAAAAGAAAATGAGTGCTCTGGGGGGAGTCAGCAGACCTGGTTCTGGCTCTACTCGCGGGGACCTCAGAGCCTGCACATCTAACATGAGGAGACTGGATCTGTACACTGTACAAGAGAAGGTTTCTTCAGACACCAAGGAAGATGTGGAATAGCTTGTGGATGGACAACTGCAAAACGCAGAGGCCTAAAGTGTGTGGTCTCCATGAAGGGCTTACAAATGCCCTGAGCGGATAGGCGGAATGAGAATAAACCCAGAGTGAACTGCCTTGACAGTGGGGGTCTATTTCTTTTACATAGAGCCTTATCATTTTTCTTTCTTTCTTTTTTGAATCAACACACATCATTTTGGGAAGAATAACCAATTCAAAAACAATCCTCACTATATACACTGGGACAACAGCAAGTGGTGAATGAGTCTCTTCCCCATCTCTGTCCCCAACAGGAAAATGTGTTTCAGAGCCCTACCCTCTGCCCAGTAGTTCCACTTCTAGAAGTTATCCTGAGAGAATCACAGGTGAGCTCAAAGACTCATTTATAATCATGAGAAACTGGACACAATACAAGTCCACAGTGAACTGGCTAAGCAAATCCTAGGACGGGAACCTGGATAATCAGACAGTAAACGCCTCAGAGGACTAGTTATTAAAATGGATGAATGGGCAAGAAACAGTAATGAGTGGGGTAAAAAAGACTGGAAATACAGATATCAAAATGTTAACAGTGACTGTATCTGATTAGGGATAATGTTTTTGTCTTCTTTGGGCTTTTACTATTTTCTAAATTTAACCATGTGTAAATATACCTTTCATAATAATAAAAATAACTTTATGAAAGAAAAAAAAGAAAAAAAAAATCAGCCTGACTGACTGCCTTCCCTGTGCGTCCTCTGGTGCCCTGGCAACAATGAAGTGCAGCAGATGTGCTGGCTGCCTTAGCACTACCACCCACCACATGATTCAGGTGCGCACAAGGGCTCCAGGAGGAGTGTGGGCTTTGAGACTGCGGGAAGCTGAGCTCGACTTCCTTGCTTCCACATTCTACCAGTCACGTTGTGAAGGGCCTATGAAGACCCTCACCATGAAAGTGTTAACCACTGAAAGAAGACAGGAAGATCTCACCAGATAAGATCATGAAAGGGGAATGAACCAGTACCCAGTGTCCAACTGTGCTATGCAGAGAGGCGTGATTCTTCTCCGACCATCTGCCGTCCGAGTCTCAACTTGTTTCTTCAGAAGATTCTGGCAAAGCGGAGTTACATAAATGAATGCAAAAGTTTCTGCCAACTATTTCCAAATATTAAAAAGTAAAGTCTATTTTTTTTCCTGATGATAAGAACACTGAACATAAGATCTACCCGCTTAGCAAAGTTTTAAGTATGCAATTGTGAACTGTAGGTACTAGGCTGTAGGGGAGATCTCTAGGACTTATTCATCTTCTATAACTTAAACCTTATACCCTTTGGCTAATAACTCCCATTTTCCTCTGACCCCAGTATTCACCATTCTATTCTTTGCCTCTGTAAGTTTGACTATTTTAGATTCCTCACATAAGAGGTATCATGCAGGCCAGGCGTGGTGGCTCATGCCTGTAATCCCAGCACTTTGTGGAGGCCAAGGTGGGCGGATCATGAGGTCAGGAGATTGAGACCATCCTGGCCAACATGGTGAAACCCCATCTCTACTAAAAATACAAAAATTAGCTGGGCGTGGTGGTGTGTGCCTGTAATCCCAGCTACTCGGGAGGCTGAGGCAGGAGAATCGTTTGAACCAGGGAGCCGGAGGTTGCAGTGAGCCAACATTGCACCACTGTACTCCAGCCTGGTGACAGCGACACTCCATCTCAAAAAAAAAAAAAAAAAGAGGTATCATGCAGTATTTGTCTTTCTGTGTCTGGCTTATCATTAATTTGTACACATTAAGTATGTATAACTTTTTATATGTCAATTATACCTCAACACAGTAGGTTTAAAAATAATAAGGCTTCTAAGGAAATGTACTCTAAATTCTCCTTCTAAGCCCTTCTGGTACAACTAAACAAGACACCTAAGCGAAGAACAAGCAGTGGGTGCGTGCCACACTAGCCGCCCCACACAACAGCCATGGAAAGGGCTAAAGGACTGAGCCCTGCACACATGAACCACATGTCTGTCACTGAGCTAGGGATTTTCTTCCCTTCTTTTTTTTTTTTGAGACAGAATCTCACTCAGTTGCCCAGGCTGGAGTGCAGTGGTACAGTCTCGGCATACTGCAACCTCCACCTCCTGGGTTTAAGCAAGTCTCCTGTTCAGCCTCCCATGTAGCTGGGATTACAGGCATGCACCACCACACCCGGCTAATTTTTGTATTTTTTTTTTAAGTACAGACAGGGTTTCATCATGTTGGACAGGCTGGTCTGGAACTCCTGACCTCAAGCGATCTGCCCGCCTCAGCCTCCCAAAGTGCTGGCATTACAGGCGTGAGCTGCCGTGCCTGGCCTGAGGTAGGGATTTTCAAACTGACTTTCAAAACAGAACCCTTCCTTCCACAGAAAGCTCGTAACTAGGGGTTTCCTCTCATTCTTTATATCTGAATTGCCTGGAGGAGGTTTGTCAGCCTACATAGGCTCCTGGAGATGGTTTCAACTCCCCAAGCAATAACATTCCCTACCCTTTTCCTGCCCCATTTCCAACCCCTTCTCATCAAACATGGCTTCCAGATGAAGAAGGGGAACCCACAGAAGTCTCCTAAGGGCAGAGACTGAAATCCACTGTTGTTAGCATCTAGGATTTCCTAGAAAGGCCAGCAGGATAAAGTTTGTAAGTTCTTACAAGAGATGACCTCCTCTGGACTCCTGGGGATAAGGTCTTTGATAAAGGGGATCCAGGCCCCATGCAGCAGTGGGCAAGGGGCCAACAGGCCCGAGGCTGGCTAACCCATGGATTCCATGCCAAACTAAACAAATCCCTTCCTTCCCACCACTGGTATCTGCCCTTCACCCTGTCCCTGGGCATATGTCCATGTCTTTAGTGCCATCAGGCAGGGCTCTCACCTTCCTGATATCTTCAAGACTCTCCCCATTGACGACACCTGCGACTGAGGTGGCTGAGCCCATCTCCCTGGTCGCGGCACTCTTCTGGTCCAGCTGCTGTTGCTGCTGCCTCCGCTGGTACTTGAGCATCTCAGGGTTCTCAATGACGGCTGTGGAGAGCTGGGCCTCGGTCATGATGGCCAGGCTCTTACCATAGGTGGACTGGTGAATGCGGCTCTGGGGAAGCAAGAGAGGCAAAACATGCCAGAGTGAGCATCAGTGTGGCCAGTGCTGCCCACCAGTAGGCAAACCACAGCAGGGCTCTCCTGGCTCTGAGTGGAGAAGGGACTCAAGGCCAACTCCCCCTCGCCTCCCACCCTATTCTGTCTGTCCCTCATTCGACAGCTCTGTTGATGTCTCATGCTCTCCCTCGATGTTTATGGCCTCCCTTGTATCTGTAGCTGGGATGACAGTAAATGAGACAGCCAACAAGACAACACTGCCCCACAGTCTGGTGCAGAACAAATAACAATCCACAGTGCTTCAATGGAAAGGAAGATACTCAAGGTGCTAACTTGAGGCTCTTAAGGACCCAAATGCATTTGGGAATCAGATCCTAGAACAAGAGTCTACTTTCACAGCTCATTTGCAGCCATCAGCCCTGTGGTTGGAAGTCCCCATTGGCCTGCTTACAGTGTCTCTAAGAGTATGGGAAGGCCTGGCACAGCAGAGATAGGGAGCCTCCTTTACTCCCACCCCTCCTAGTATGTCATCATACTCCCTTCCTCCTAGGCCCTCGTAGTCTTGTCCCCTAACAAGCTAGATAGGAGCCTCATGAGAGCAGAGATGGTATCCCCAGTACACTGTAATAACTGCTGTACATGAAAGTGCATGAGCAACAGACTTCCATGGGATGTGCAAATGTCCAACGTGGGATTCTGCCCAAGAACAGGGACTGTGGTTAACAGGATATCTGCTTTACACCAGAGTATGGGTTGAGAGGCAGCATTCCAAGAGAGGTGCCTTGGGACTCGCTCCTGCAGGGCTTGGATGTGGCCAGGAACCTCCTTCTCTTGCCATCTTGGCTCCTGCCCTTCTCTCCTGAGTCTATCCCCTGGAATCTCGAGGCAGAATTCAGGGTTTGGCCAGGGTTTCCCTGGTGTTCCTCCAACATGGAGTCCTAGCCTGTGACTTGGGAAATGGTAAGCAGATGGGTTATTAGGCTCCCAGAGTGACTCCAAGGGAGTGCACAGTGATCCCCAGGTACCTGATGACAGTGACAAGATTAGAGGAGGACCTGAGGCCACTGAGATACTCATTCCTTCATGGAAAAATGATGGGGTGGCAGGACCTATTCTAAGTGCAGTCACTAAGGCAGACCTCTCCCCCAAAGGGGTTCACATTTTAGTGGGGAGGTCACACTGTAGGTTAAGAGGAAGCTTCCACCAGCAAATAAGGTCATACGAGAGAGCTGCCAGCCTACTCTGGGCTTTCAAAGAGCTCCCTTCAGACACATACACACATCCTACCAAGCAGGGGCAGGTTTCTAAGTCTATGGTAGCTGAAGCAGGGTTTTTCTCAAAGCCTGGAAGAAGGACACAGAGACCCCATCACCCTGGCAGAGCACAGAGGGGAGGTGGCCTGGCCCAGAGGCAGCAGGCCTGGTTCCCTCTTCTGACCTAAGGGTCACACACTGTCTGGGCAAAGAGCCATGCTATTTTCTGAGGCTTAGTTTCCATATCCACGAAATGTATGAGCCCTGTCTTGAAGGGTTTTGTGCAATTTAAATGAAATCATATATGCAAAACACATTCCCAGAGCCTGGCAGACAATACGTTCTAAAAAATGACCAATATTACTACCATGAAGGGGAAAATGACATGAGCAGGGGCCCCTGAGGAGTCACTTCAGCTCTTTCCCAGAGCAAAAACCTCCCAGTGGATGGCCTATTATCAGCTCAAGAAGAAATGCCTAAAATAGTTCTACTCTTAACTCCAGGACTTATTTCTGAAATGGGAACTCGTTTTTTAATTGATCTATTTTGTAAAGAAGGATTACAAGATATAAAAGACAAATATCCCATTACATGTTAAGAAATGACGTGTCTGTGAATCCCACAAGAAGAGGGTGTAGTCAAAGGGGTCTCTCAGAGCTATTGTGGCTATGGTCACAGAGCACCCAGCAGCACAAGGGCCATCAGCCTACCTTCTCCTCCTCGCTCAGGGGATCGCCAAGCTCATCCTGGGAGAAGTCGAGGAATGCCACAGAGCCATCCATAGAGCACACCAAGATGCCCAGCCCATTCAGAGTCCTGAAAGACATGGCCATCAGCAGCCCGGTAGCAAGAGCCCCAGGCAGACACATGTGCCATAGTAGCTGGCCTGTGAGGATGGTGGGCAGTGTTCTAGGGAGATGCTGGAAACTCCTGGTTCCCTTCTGTGGCCTGAGGGTGGGGGGGCGGGGGGCGACAATTGTGTCCCAAAGGACCCTGGTGTTCTTTAGTTCTAAGCAGGTGTACAAAGTATCCCTTACCATATATTCTATAAGAATTTTCAATTTTACTTATCTTACTTTTGAAACTATTAAAATAAAAAAAAAACTTGACAAAGTATACATATAAATCAGGTCACTGAGAAGCAGAAAGTGTGCTTCTGACTCTGGTTCATGCAACGACGGAGTAAAGTAGAACCCACTAGGATCACGTCATTCTCCTCATCTTAGACAAATCCTGAAACGGCATTTTCCAGTAGCAAATCTTGCACAGGCAGGACATTCTCACAGCAGCAGGTACACTGCTGCCAGTTTCCAAAACATGTGCAAACAGCACTCTTGGTCTGGGCCACTATGACACCTGGGGAGGGGTCGCTGGCCACCTGACCCTAGTCACATCCAGGAGGCCTCATGTTCCAGTGTGTGGCTTCTCCTTTCTTAACCTATTCCAGTAAGTAGAATCCACCTTACCAGGAAATATCCATGATGGATTTGTCAAACAGTTCATGGATGACCACCAGCGGCCGTTTTAGACATGTGAGCTGGAAGGAAAGACACAGCCAAGGTTAACGAAATTACTAAAATTCCCTTCTGTATTCAGCTCAGTTAACATAACCAACCTAGAAGCTTTGGTCAGAGCGGCTGCTGATATTTAAGGCATCTTCAACTCTATTCAAACTACAGCTGCAGAGATCCCAAACTGTGGGTACCGAAGCCTGCCAAAAATGTGCATGCTACCTAGAGTGGACCCTGCCTCCAGGGCTTGCTGTGGTCTGACAGAGGAAATAGTTTTATACACAGACAACTAGCAATGGAGAAGGCAGAGTGGGAGTGGGTTTCTGAAGGACTATGGTCGGAGCAGAGGGACAGCCCCAGAGTGGACCTCTGAGAGAGTCTATGGAGCAGGAGACAGGATAGCAAAGCCTAGACAGGGGATGAAGCACCCGGAGAGAGAACACAACACATTTTCCCTGGGTCCAAGGGACTCTGGATAAGGTAGAATGAGCCTTATCCAAGGCTCATTCTACACTATGTGCAGGTAGTACAGAAATACATACCTGGGCCCTTAATCTAGGCCCAGTTACTGACTATTAATACTTTGATGAATTATTTTCTTCTATTTTGTGCAAATATTTATTTTATTCTTCAAAGAAAGAATTATTTTATTCAAATTTATTTTATTCTTCATGGTTGTGTCTGCTTTTTCATTTAACACACAATAAGTATGTCATTAAATATCTTGTAAAAGTCTCTTTTGGATGACTGTGTAGCATGCACTGTGTGCATATTCTCTACTGAGTCACTCAATTGCTGGTATACATGCTGACTCCACATTCCCACAGCTATGGTAGGCTCTTCCTCTTGTGCACAAGTGCCTGGCTACCCTGCGGGCTAGCCCTGAGCTGCAAAGAAACACACTTCCTCACAGGATGGTGGGCTCCCACAGGTGCTGCTGTAGCTTCTGGGAGGCTGTGGGGCTGAGCGTCCCAATGCAGCCTGAGACTGCTGTGTGGGGAAGGAGAAGCTGTGTCTACCCTAGTGCTGGATAGGGGGCTGAAGTCTGAACTATCTGGAACCCACATTAAGAATCTTGCCTCCACCTTAATTCCACTTCTAGAAAAAGCTGCCTTGTCCCTCCTCCCATAAATGTGCCTACAGACCCCTCAGAAATCTGCAGGCTGTGTGACTGCCTGACCTGAGCATTCTAAGAAATATGGGCATCACAGTCAGTGATGTTTTGGTTGCAGCACCACAAACAGGGCCTCTGGCTGGGAGGAAACAGGGAAGGTCCCCTGAACGGCTCTCTGTGGTACTGTGGTTCAGGTTCCAGAATGGGTGTTAAGTGAATACTGGGCCTAAAAAAAGAAAAAAAATCACAACGCACACAGTAATAGATTTCTCTACAACAAACTAATAAATGCAGCCAGAGGATAACCTTCAAACCCAGAACACTCAAACTTGCTCTGCTTATAGGGACACTTTTTACAAAACGAAAAAAAAAAAATTTAATGTGTATGCACTTTGCTTTATCAAACTTTAAATATATTGGCACCGTGATGCTCAGCAGCAAGACTGCTCCCTGCACTGCATGTAGAGGTGTCTCTCACCACACAGTCAGGTCACAGCATACCAGTCCCTGGCAGTGAGAAACTTAACCCTTCAAGAGCTCTCACTTAGAAATGGCCACAGTTCTTACTCTTGGGTTCTCACTCGCCAACTACCATTGAACATATCTGCTGAGAACCTACTCTGTGGAGGGCACTGAGTTAGGAAGGTGAGAGGAACAATGAAACTGAAGACACATCGGGCTGGGTGTGGTGGCTCACACCTGTAAGCCCAGCACTTTGGGAGGCCGAGGCAGGTGGATCACCTGAGGTCAGGAGTTTGTGACCAGCCTGAACAACATGGTGAAACCCCATCTTTACTAAAATTACAAAAAAATTAACCGGGTGTGGTGGCCTGTAATCCCAGCTATTCAGGAGGCTGAGGCAGGAGAATCGCTTGAACTGGGAGGCGGAGGCTGCAGTGAGCCAAGAAGCCAAGATCGCACCACTGCACTCCAGCCTGCTGGGCAACAGAGGGAGACTCCGTCTCAAAAAAAAAAAAGAAGCTGAAGACATCGCCTCCTCTCAGGGGATGCAGTGAGTGAGGAGCACCAGGCTCATAACCTTACCCACCACAGCATCACCCAGGAGTGAAATGGACTAACAAGTGGAGGCGTCAGCTTTCTGTGTGTCTTTTTCTGTTGACGTAAGCACTTATCTGTCTTGGGTATATGCCTAGGAGTGGAAGTGCTCCAGGTCATATGCCTAGCTGTGGTAGAAACTGCCAAACAGTTTTCCCAAGTGCTCATGCCAGCGTAAACACCTGTCAGCAACACCTGTATCAGTTCCAGCTTATCATGTCCTTGCTGACACCTGGTACTATCTTTTTTTTTTTTCTTTAATTTTAGCATTCTACTCATAGGTATGTACTCACAAATAAATGAAAACATATGTCCACATAAAGACTTATACAAGAATGTTCATATCAGCTTTAGTCATAATAGCTCAGAACTGGAACAACCTTAATGTTCATCAACAGGAGACTGTATAAACAAATTGTGGTGTATTCATACAGTGGAATGCTACACCGAAATTATAAGGAATAAAAAAATATTGTTAAGTGCAGCAACATACACGAATCTCAAAAACACTGTGCCAAGCAAAAGAAATGAAGACACAAAGAAGCAAGCACCACACAATTGCATTTATATGAAGTTCAAGAGCAGGCAAAACTCATCAGTATAACAGGCCATTAGAGTGGTTGCTTTGGTGGTGAGGAAGGTCTTGACTGGGGAGGGACAAAGGGACAAAAAGGAGTGCTCTAGGGAGTGATGACGCTGGTGTGTAAACATGTATGACAACTCACCAAGCTGTACCTTTCAGGTGAATACACTTTAAAGATTTTTCTTTTTTTCTTTTTTTTTTTTTGAGACGGAGTCTCGCTCTATCGCCCAGGCTGGAGTGCAGTGGCGTGGTCTCGGCTCACTGCAAGCTCCACCTCCCGGGTTCAGGCCATTCTCCTGCCTCAGCCTCCTGAGTAGCTGGGACTACAGGCGCCTGCCACCAAACCTGGCTAATTTTTTGTATTTTCACCATGTTAGCCAGGATGGTCTCGATCTCCTGACCTCGCGATCCGCCTTCCTCGGCCTCCCAAAGTACTGGGATTACAGGTGTCAGCCACCGTGCCCGGCCATATAAAGATTTTGGGAAGCAAGCCCAAGATGCTGCTCATGGCATTGACCACTGAGGGTGCTGCCCAAGCCTGGACATAAGACCTGGTCTAGCTGGGGGTCAAGGTGGCCTCTCCTGGCTGGGCACAGACCCAGTCTTCAGCACTTCCTTCTGGGAGAGCAGGAGAGCCTGTGAGCTTCCAAGGAGGGGCTGACCCCGGTGCAGAGTAGAAGTACACTCTGAGCATCACCCAAAGCAGGTCGCTCTTTCCTCCACTCGCTACTTTGCCAACCTACACCTCCTGTCCTGCAACAAAAGCTCAGGATAGCAAGCTCACCCAGACAGAAAGCGAGCGGTCCTTGCTGCCAACAGCGCAGCAGCAGTATGGGCAGCTGGGCTTGGCAGAACTCCCATTCTTCTGCTTCTTTTTGAAGATTTTTGGGTTGAATTTCTAAAGCCAAATAACAAATGTTAAAAATAATTAATCAAGCATGAGGCATGTCCCCTGTGCCCAAGTCCCAACCTGCTGAAAGGAGTCTCCCACAGACATTCTCTGAGTCCAGGCACTGAGCATGCATTTCATCTTCCTGACCACCTATGAGGCATCTGGCTGATGATGGAAAGGAGGCTTAGGGAGGTCAGAAAGTATGTGCGGAGGCACCAAATGATTAAGCTGGGAAATGCAGATTTGAAACTAGCACTACCAAACTCTCCATTTCTGAAGCATGCCAAGTAGAGGGGATGGGTAGCTATTGAAACTAGCCTTCTCAATTCCCTCTGGCCTGGCAGGGCCAGCCCTAGGACCTGCAGAAAAGCTGAGCCTGCAAGGGGGCTTCAGAAACAAAGACCTTCTCACTCCCTATCTCCTAAGGGAGGCCAAGGGGATGGGCAGGAGGGGTGTGAACCTCTGAATTCCTGAATTTCTTCTTGCCTCACTGCATTTATTGTTCAGTCATAACCGTCTAGCAGAGATCTGCTTAGTCAGAGAGTCATTTGTGATCTCCCTGGGCCAGTGGCCACGGCAATATCACACAAAGGTGCCTAGTTGGCTGCTTAGTCCAGGGAGCTACCCCCAGAGTAACTTGTCTTTGTTTTTGGAAAGGATGAAAGCACTCACTGAGCTCCCAGCCACCTTCCTGGATTTAAAGCCGGGTGGGCGCTCTGGGAATCCCCAACCTAGGACAACTGAGGGCAGAGGAAGGAGGGTTCCTAAAAGTCTGATGTCAGGTAGCCTAGAGATGTTTTAATTCCAGAGGGTAGGCAGGAATGGTCGGGGTGCACAGAGACTGGAGAATATGGAACTCAGAGGCACGTCCCTGGGCTTACTGTTTCCAACACCAATGAGGCTGCAGGGCCTTGGGAGCTCTGTGAGCCATAGGCAGGTGGCGTGATCTCCCAGAGCCACTAATGAAGTGGTTGTGAGGACTGCATGGGAGAATCATGTAGAGCACTAATCATGAAGCAGTGATTTCCAAAGACTTTAGCAACAAAGCTCTGGTTCAAACAAAACCCTACATGGGGCCGGGCGCGGTGGCTCAAGCCTGTAATCCCAGCACTTTGGGAGGCCGAGACGGGCGGATCACGAGGTCAGGAGATCGAGACCATCCTGGCTAACATGGTGAAACCCCGTCTCTACTAAAAAATACAAAAAGCTAGCCGGGCGAGAGGTGGCGGGCGCCTGTAGTCCCAGCTACTCGGGAGGCTGAGGCAGGAGAATGGCGTAAACCTGGGAGGCGGAGCTTGCAGTGAGCTGAGATCCGGCCACTGCACTCCAGCCCGGGAGACAGAGCGAGACTCCGTCTCAAAAAAAAAAAAAAACCCTACATGGACTCCAAAACCAAAAAATTCAATATGTAATATTTTATTTACACAAAATTTGTGTTTTAAGGTACAATATATAGATACTTATTATCTTTTTTTTTTTGAGATGCAGTCTTGCTCTACTGCCAGGCTGGAGTGCAGTGGCACAATCTCGGCTCACTGCAACTTCCACCTCCCGGGTTCAAGTGATTCTCTTGCCTCGGCCTCCTCAGTAGCTAGGATTACAGGCGCATGACACCATGCCCGGCTAATTTTTGTATTTTTAGTAGAGATGGGGTTTCACCATGCTGCTCAGGCTGGTCTCGAACTCCTGACCTCGTGATCTGCCCATCTCAGCCTCCCCAAAGTGCTGGGATTACAGGCGTGAGCCACCGCATCCGGCAGATACTTATTATCTATTCAAACACAGGCAAAAATGAGTCCATTTTCTTCAGGGTCTTGGATGATCCTTAAGTTTATATCAACTTTAGCCCACCAATCTGTTTATTTTATTGGCTGCCCAGTGTTGAGAAAATCCTGGTTCTCACAGATTATTTGCAACTACTTAACGGCTTACTTTGGGCTCTCTCAGGACACTATTTAATTAAAGTCATGGAGAAGCATAAGACGAGTGGCCAGACAACTCTCACGCCTAAGGACTGACAGCAGCTTCCAACTCAGTGATCTATGGCATGGCCTTGCACCTGTGGTTGATGCTGCCAGGTGTGGGGACAAGTGCAGTGCTTGGTGGGTGCACCAGAATCCTACCTGTAATCACTGGAGCCAGGTGAGGGGGGCACTCTGCTTGGGCACCCCTAAGCATACCTGAGTGTGTAAAAGGCTGATGTGGAGCTACAATGTTCCTAACCCAAGACTGATTTTGGTGATGTTTACCATGTAAAGTTTGCCAACAAATCAACCAAGTACATACTCTACTTTGTAAAATTAGCTTTTAAATATTTAAGTGTAACTATTCAAAATAAACCAAGAATTAATATTTGCTGAATCTTGGAGCCCATCTTCCTTCAGTTCCCTGGGCACTCACCACAACAGTCACAGCTTTCCGGTGCCCGACAAAGTCCATGTTGGTCTTCCATCCCTCCCGTTCGATGATCTGGGCAGTGGGGCCTGAGTTGTTCATGGCATGGGCAGACACTAGGTAATGCCCATCAGGTGACCAGCTGAGCCGCAACACATGGGTCGTTCCTCCACACTGAAAGAAGCATCTGCACTTGAAAGGAGCTCATGGTCACCATTGTGACCAAAACTCTGGCCTCAATGATAAAGTTAAACTTCAATTTATAAATGTGTGATGGTGGAGCATGCACCCCAAGCTTCTGGCAACACTGACAGTTTCTGTGTCTCCAGATGGCCCAACCAAAAAGGGCTCTGTGAAATGAATTTGGAAACTGCAGCATCCTATACTCCCCCAGAGGAGCTGAACAAAGAAATACAGTACAGAAGTGTAGGCCCTGAGGAGATTTGCAGGAAGGCTACCTGTTTGAACCATAGCCTCTGTGTGGGCCAAATCTCTCTGGCCACTGACCCAATTCTTCTGTGTAGCACCTGTTAACCCACAGCATGGCATCTGCACAGCATCCTCAAGATATACTCTGGTGGGGAAAAAGCCCTTTTTAACCCAGGAACCTGGCAGAAGCCTGTGTCTGTAATGTAGCTGATGACCGTGAGGCACCACCTACTCTCTTGAGCCTGTTGCCTCACCCAAAGGGTGGTAAAGACACCTGCAAGGGAGAAGAGGTTTGTAATGTCCTTATAAACTGTAAAAGGAACAGTAGAAAGGCACTGTTCCCCCAACCTGGACTGGGGACTGAGGCAGAACATCCCTTTACATTATTCCTCCTGCAAAATAAGATGACATGGGTCCAGAGCCAGCTCCCTGAAGCTCAAGGTGGGCCCAGGGCAGTTCTAAAGACTTAAGGGTTAAGATCATGATCTCACAGCTCTAGAGCAGGACAGGACAAACCAGGGCCTGAGTGTAGTGAAATCACCCACTTCAGCTCCCAGCCTAGGCCATAGATCCACCCCCTACCCGGAAGGATGGGCCCACCCAGTGGAGGCTGAAGAGTACTACCAGCTCCTGCTGGTACTTACAACACTCCTAAAGCCATCCCTAGGAGTCCACCTCATGGGACCCCAATGCCTGGCAGTCAGAGCCCTGAGGAACTCCAGAAGGAGCAAAAGCTCCTCAGGGCAAAACTAAGTAAGGTAAAAACCAGTAGTCATATACCTAGCCCAGGAGCTGGTGTTGTGCGGGGAGAAGTGAACATACGATTATCACCTTACTTTTGCAGTCATCCTGACCAGTGGGCAAATGCCTGCTCTTCCTGCAAACCTTCACTCATGTGTCCCTCGCTCTGTGAAGTCTTCCCTGATGCACTCACCTCTCCTGGGTTGTTTCTGCACTCTGGACCACTCCATCATTATGCAACTAATGGGAATGCCTGTCTTTCCTAAGCAACTTTAAGCTTTAAGAGGAGAGACTCCATCTCAATCCACTTATATCTTCCTGTGCCCAGTTACTGCTTTCTATACAGTAGACACTTAATAAATGTGTAATGAACAATGGTGATCTTAAGCTTTCATTCCATTTGAAATCAGAACTCAAATAAAGGAAGAGTAAAATACTAGAGAAGCTACTGCAGTCTGATTTCCAAATGTGCAAACTGTACTGCTAACTCCAGCCAGGAAAAAAGGCCCCTGAACTGCAGGGTGCATATCAACAAGCACAGGGGATGGCACAAGAGTCTCCTCCATCCTGCCCTGGCCCCCAGCAAGCTGCTCTGCGGGAGGCTCAGAGGAAATTCCACACTATAAGCAGCAGTTTTATCCATGTCTGTGGGAGTGAGCTGGGTGACAGAATGATGTGGAGACATCTCTAAGGTTCACTTCAACTTTAAACCTATAAATCTGGGCCGGGTGCAGGGGCTCATGCCTGTAATCCCAGCACTCTGGGAAGCTGAGACAGGTAGATCACCTGAGGTCAGGAGTTCGAGACCAGCCTGGCCAACATGGCGAAACTCCGTCTCTATTAAAAATACAAAAATTAGCTGGGTGTGGTGGTGGGTGCCTGTAATACCAGCTAATCAGGAGGCTGAGGCAGGAGAATTGCTTGAACTTGGGAGGCGGAGGTTGCAGTGAGCCAAGATCATGCCATTGCACTCTAGCCTGGACAACAAGAACGAAACTCCGTCACCAAAACAAAACAAACAAAAAACAACAAAACTATAAATCTCTTTCATTTCAAAGATGGAAATTAAACAGCATCTCAGAAATGAAGGATTTTGTATTATCTGACTCTTAGGGCCAGAGTCCCACCCCAGAGAGCCTTGGTGAATCCGTTCAGGCCCCCAGACTCGGTGCATTCCCTAGGTGGCCTGGCCCACGGCCAGCTCCCTCTCTGCACACAGAAGTCAGGAAGGGGCTGGAGCAGTTGCTGGAGCTCAGCTCTCTGAGCTGTCACCACTTACCTCATCAAAAGGCTTGGTGATGCTGGTCTCCAACTGCCAGTCCAGCGTCCTCCACACCTTTAGGCTGCGGTCATCAGCTTGAGAGGCTATGTATTTACCAACAGGGTCCCATGTCAACCCTTTGACCAAGCCAGAATGACCTCTCAGAGTAGCTAGAATTTCTGTGAAGAAAAAAGGAATGTGGAGAGATGTCATTTGGGGAAAATGTGACCTCAATCCATGGGCCATGGGATGGATATGCAAGAGAGGAGACTCAGCAGTCTGCCCTGGCCAGCCCCCACACCAGGCAGAAGCAGAAGGGCCTCCTTATTTGATCTCCATCAAGGCAAAAGCCAATTAAAGAAATGACTGCATCAAGGAGGCAGGCACCAAGGGGCCAGTTCTGATCCAGGTCTTATCTGTATCTAGCGGCCCTGCCTGTGGCTGCCCTTCCTGGGCTGTGACACCAGCACTTCCGACGTTAGCCTCCCTGGTAGCTCCCTGATAAGGAGGAGGCCTACCAGCTCAAAGGGCCACACAGTGGCTCAGTCTTTTGTAAGTTATGGCTAAAGACAAAGGTGTGTACGATGGTACCCCATATAGATCTGTAATCCAAATGCTACTCCAGTCTCTAAAGTTGCCCTCTCCATAGCCAGATTGAGTGTTTCCATACATGCTGGTGGCTTTCAAAGAGTTAAAATGACCTGGATCCATGAGGAAAGCATACTTCAAACACAGAGCTGAAATATGAGAAGAATTTTACTAGTTATAACTGTGCCAGGTTATGCCATCTGTTGTGACTTTAGAAAAATCAATCTTTTGCAAAACTGGGTTTGTGTTAGCCCATATCTACTCAAGGGTTTCACAGAGGAGATGGTGGCTGAGCTGAGCCCAGAGCCCAGTGGTGGGGGTGCACATAGCAGGTTTGGGAGCACCAGGGTCCCCAACAACAGCTGCCCATCCACTACCCTCATGATCTGTGGCATGCCATGCTAGCACTCAGCTACTATTTTTCTTAAGCATTAATCTCTTTTTAAAGCTTAAGCAAATGTTACTGATAAAGAAAAACTGACAAGACACATAAATCCTAGGCCACTGTCACACATCTGTTGCCACCAAGACTACGGAGACAGCCCAACCGTTGCTCCAGAAACTGACAAGAAGTACTGCTTGCTGTTAACCAGTCAGAGGAGGCCCCAGACCTGGGAACTTTACAGCATTCCAGATGACGACAGTGTTATCCACGCTGCACGAGGCTAGCCAGGCGTCATGGGGAGACCATGCTACATCCATCACATCTGAAAGAAGACAGAGGGTTCTGGTGAGATCTTTTACCCGGCAATGCCCTTGTCTATTAGCTTGGCCAGTGCCCCTGGGACCTGGGACCTCATAACAACTCTGGTATTTTTTAACCAACCTGAAAAAACTCCCCCCAAAATTTTTCAATTGGTCATAAATTTAAAGCATCTAACCGACCCCAGTGCCTCACTCCTTTTACAGATGAAGCAACTGAGGGTATGGTTCACAGCTTGGGCACCGTATGGCACCACACCCATGCATGAGAGCCTGCTACTTCGTGGGTCTGTGGCCTGGAGCATGCTTCTCAGCCCTGCTGACTAGATTTGCCAATCATAACAGGGCCTTCCTCCAAAAGCCTTCTGAGCATGAGACACGGTGGGTAAAGCACATGGCAGAATGCCTGGCACAGTCAGAACTCCAGGGCTGCTGACAACCGAACACAAGTCATCTTGAGGCCCTTGTCTGGTTCATGGACTGGGTCTCATCTCCCAGACCCCGATTCGCTACGGAGCCTCCAAACAGAATTAATCACATTCACTTCTTTGTGACTCCATTTTATCATTTGTCAAGTGCAGATCAAAAAACAAAATCTAGACCAGGCGCAGTGGCTCACACCTGTAATCTCAGTATTTTGGGAGGCTGAGGTGGGCAGATCACTTGACCCCAGAAGTACAGTACCAGCCTAGGCAACACGGCAAAACTGCATCTCTACAAAAAATTGGCTGGGCATGGTAGCACATGCCTGTATCCCCAGCTACACAGGAGGTTGAGGTGGGAGGATCACTTGAGCCCAGGGAGGTCAAGGCTGCAGTGAGTCATGATTGTGCCACTGCACTCCAGGCTGGGCAACAGAGTAAGACCCTGTCTCAAAAAACAAAAAAACCAATGAAACAAAAAACCCCAAAACCTATCTTCATAGGGTCACTGTAAGGATTAAATGTGATAAACTGCTGCAACACCATGCCAGGCACACACCAAGGCATCGATGAGGGTCCGCTGTGACGATGGTGCCAACCTTGCCTATCCTGCCATCAGGGGTGAAGGGCGCAGTCTTAGTTATTTCTCTAACCTCAGCGCCTGGTGCAGTGCTAGGTATACAGAAGAATGATTGGTGAGTTGAAGAAACAAACATAGCAGCAAGGTAACAGCTATCAAGTGCTTTCTTTGTACAAGAGGTTTAAGCAAAAATATTCCAAATATCTACTGTATCTTTTCTAGCTTAAAAAAAATCTAGTGACAGTTTAACAGGTTTTTTTTCACATTGTCTCACATGCTGTGGTTCACATTTTGTATTCTCAGTTTGTATTCTAAATGCCTATGTGATCTTCACAGCTTCTTTCCTTTTTTGCCCTGCATTCTATGTGGTTGAGAGCATTCACTACTATTAATTGACCTAATTTAACACTGAAGGTTAACTGGATTTCAGTGTTTTGGGCCCGTGTGTACGTGTCACTCTCCACACTCTGGATTATATCTCTGGGACGCATACCCCAGAGTGCAAATCATGGACAGAATATCTGAGCATCTTCACAGGTCTGGATTCTCATAAAACTGTAGACTGCTTTTCCAAGATCCCTGTGGTTTTATATTTCTACATGCAGACTGTTTGCTTCAAAACTCCCTTAATTAGCATTGAGGATGATGACTTTTTCCCCTTCCGACTTATTTATTAAGTACATTTTTATATTTTAAATTTTGAATTAGATTATTAGTGAAAGCATTTGTCTCTTACCTAATGTCTTTTTGGACTGATTTGCTGATTTATTGTGGCTATTTACTGGGAAGTGTTTTGGGCAGTGGGTCTAACAACATAAACACAGTGCCTACAAAAATGAAGAAAACAACAACTTTCTCTAGGAACTGAGAGTCTTGGAGGGGCAGACATGCAAACACCAGGACAGCAGGGGAGTGCCCACATCCTAGAACAGAGAATATGTGGTCAGGTGGGAGCCCAGAAAGGAGAAGGGATTTTCTTAGCAATCTCCACAGACACATATAATGCAGCTATTAACTGCAAATTTCACCTCTTTACCTTTTCATACTGTAGGAGTTTTATGGAGTAAAATCTGTTATTCTCCTTTGTGATTTCTTCTATTGCCTTGTTAACCTTGAAAAATATTCTCTCTGCTAAAGGTCTGGTAAATATTCAATTCTATTTTTTCCTTGTGTAGTTATTTAGAATGTTTCTCTCTTTAATATCTGGATTTATTTTGGTATGTGCTGTATTCGGTGAGGATCGAAATTAATTTCTCCTCACTAACTGTTTAATAGTTACTACGCCCCATATGAGGAAGAACCCATTTTGATAAGCGATGCCTCCTTTCACATCACACCAACTTCTTAGGTACACTGTAGCCTCCTTCAGTGTTGTGAGTTTACCCTCAAACCCATGATGTTTCTATCACTGGAACTTTGAATGTTTTTATCCATAACATTCTTATCCTTCCAGATATCCTTTACAATCACTGCTGAGTAAATCCACACACGACATAATTTTCTCCTAAACTCCCAGTTTGGAGTTTCTGTCTTCAGACTGTATAGCACCTCCTTTTTGTTGTGCATCTACACACACAGGAGACCCTCCCCTCACTTGTGGATTTACATTTCTGGCCACTGTTCTCACCATCATTCTTGGTGACTCCAGGAGGATGATTCTTCTAACACCCCAGGCTCTTGGTTCCTTAAATTCCTCCTTTCCTTCTGATGACCTTGGTTTCTACTACTTTCACCCCATGGTCATGTCTAGAGGCCTTCCATGACAAATCACTGCAATCGGTCTCAATTCCAACCTTCCCACAGGCCAGCCATCAACCCCGTGCTCCTAGCTCACCCTCAGCTCCAACAGCACTTTCACACCACCAGGAACTCCAATCTACTGATGCTGCTATCCTCTCACCACCTGCCACCCACCTGGTACTTACCTCGCTCCTCCAGCTGACAGCCCACCACCACTCCCCCTTTTCTTCTCCTCCATCTTCCCACACGCCTGACAAAGCTCAGCTCCTCCCCTAGTGTTTTTTGAGTATCCTCCAATGACACCTCTGGCTCAATGACACCACATGAATATTGCACTTGCCTAGGCCCCCAGCAGCCTCCATGCTGTCAAGCCTAGCAGTCCATCCTTGGTCTTCACTTTGCCCCTCAGCAATAAGCTGTATGCTGCCCGTTCCCCTCTCCTTCAAACACTCTCTTCGCTGCCTCTTTTGTTACTGTTGTTGAGACAGGGTCTCACTATGACCCCCAGGCTGCTGAGCTACTGGCCTCAAGTGATCCTCATGCCTCGGCTTCCTAAAGTGCTGGGATTACAGGCATGAACCACCATGCTTGGCTTCTTTTCACTGTCTTAACTGGCCTCTCCTAGCTTCTTTTGCCGGTTTCAGCACTCCAATCCCTAGGCTCATCCTTGGACTCTGCTCATACCCAGAACCTCATATTTCCAAGATTCATATTTCCAAATGTCTACACAGTATGTCCCCTTACACTGGCAAACTTACCATGTCCAAAACCAAACTCCAAAACACTTCCCTTAACAAACATTTCTGTCCCACCTGCAGACTTCCTGCTTCAGGTTACATTCACTGCATCCTTTCCTCTGTCTGGACCACAGTCTGGGAAGCCATCCTGACTCCTCTGCTTATCTCATATCCCATATTCAATGCACCAGGAAATCCGCCTCTGACCACTTCTCACCACCTCTGTGTTATGACCCAAGTCCAAACCACCACTGTCGCTCCCTAGTTTTTCGGAGCGGCTCCTTTACTGGTCTTCCCAGTGCAGCCCTGAACCCCACAGGGTAGAATCCACACTGTTGCCAAAGTTCTCAACTCCTCTGCCCAGATCCCTGCTGAGTCTTCCTATTCTTGCTCAGAGAAGAGCCTTCACCATGGTCTCAAAGGCACACTCCCTCTCGCACCCTCCTCCACAGCCCAGCTCCCAGGGGTTCACTGGGCACACTAAGCACATGTCTATGCTCCAGGGCCTTCGCATTGGCTGTCCCCTCATCGTCCGCCAGTGTTCCTTCAAGTGTCATCTCCTCACTGAGCCCCCAGCACTCATCTTCCAGCTCCTTACAGGACTCTGACCTCTCTAATCTTCCAATCTCCTATACTACTCACTCGTCAAGTCTCTTTTACAAGAACAAAACTCCTTGAGAGAAGAACAGGGCCTGGAACATGGCAGACACTCAATAAATGTTTGGTATATGGACAAGTAAATATTAATTTGGGGAAAAATGTATTTCATTTAGCCTTTGAATTTATGAAGCCATTTTCTATCTCTCAATGTTTATATCTTAAAATGTTTGTGATTTAAGTCATAGAAATCTAACTCATTTCTTGGTAAGATTACTTGTTCCTGGATATTTATAACTTTTGATTCCACTATGTATAATTCTCTTTTTATCATGAGTTATTCTAATTGGCTATTAGTAGCAAAAGATAAATAATTTAAAATTGTTCTGAGGCCAATATAAAGACTCATTAGTTCTAAGTATTTTTCAGTGCTTTATTTGTTCCAAGACCTTTATTATCCTATGGTTTTTCTTAATATGAAATAATGTCATCTTCATTTCCTTTTTGTCTTATTTTCCAGTTTCTGTTTAACTGTGTTGCAGAAATTCCAGAGCAAGAAATTATATGACAACACCCATCATTGTCTTTTCTTCATATAAACCACAACCAGGCTTAACTGTGAACTGTAATATTTGCCACGGGTTTGAAAAAGACTAAGGACTCTACCATGTTAAGGAAACAGCTTTAGCCCAGGTGTGATGGCTTGCGTCTGTAATCCCAGCACTTTGGAAGGTGCAGGTGGGAGGATCTCTTGAGCCCAAAAGCTTAAGACCAGCCTGGGCAACATAGTAAAACCCCATCTCTACAAAAAATAAAAAAAATTAGCCAGATATGGTGATGCATATCTGTAGTCCTAGCTACTCGGGAGGCTGAGGCAAGAGGATCACCCGAGCGCAGGAGTTCAAGGCTGCAGTGAGCCGTAATTGCACCACTGCATTCTGCCTGGGTGACATAGTGAGACACAGTCTCAAAAACAAAAAAAGAAAAGAAATATCTTTCAGTAGGCATTTTTAAGAAAGCATTTTTAACAGGAACTGATATTGAATTGTCTAATGTTCCTTTTAAAATACCTAAGATGAGGCCGGGCGCGGTGGCTCAAGCCTGTAATCCCAGCACTTTGGGAGGCCGAGACGGGCGGATCACGAGGTCAGGAGATCGAGACCATCCTGGCT
>NW_012118166.1:684806-713479 GCF_000951035.1 Colobus angolensis palliatus | reverse complement strand
GGAGGCTGAGGCAGGAGAATGGCGTAAACCCGGGAGGCGGAGCTTGCAGTGAGCTGAGATCCGGCCACTGCACTCCAGTCTGGGTGACAGAGCGAGACTCCGTCTCAAAAAAAAAAAAACCTAAGATGATTGTAGCTTTTCCTATCTAACTTCCTAGTATGTAAAGTTACATTAATAGATTCTCTTGTACTACACTTATATTATAAGTCACATTTAATCATAATAAATTACTGTTTTATGGCCGGGCACAGTGGCTCACAGCTGTAATCCCAGCACTGTGGGAGGCCGGGACAGGCAGATCACGACGAGGTCAGGAGATCAAGACCATCCTGACTAACATGGTGAAACCCTGTCTCTACTAAAAATACAAAAAAAATTGGCCGGGTGTGGTGGCATGCACCTGTAGTCCCAGCTACTCAGGAGGCTGAGGCAGGAGAATCGCTGGAACCCCGGAGGTGGAGGTTGCAGTGAGATGAGATCGCACCACTGCACTACGGTCTGGGCAATACAGCAGGATTCTGTCTCAAATAAATAAATAAATAAATACATAAATAATTGTTTTCAAACGTTATATTTACGAGTATCGCTTCTGATTTTTCTATCTTTATTCATATTATTCTATGTTTTTGTTACATTACTGTTCTTAGGTTTTCTTGTATTTTCCAGATATAATAATCCTGGCTTATATCTCCTTTTCAATTATAAATATTGCTATTGTTCTGTATAATTTTTCTTAAAAGCTCAAAACAATGCATCTACAAATAATTTAGGACCAAGAAGCATTTCTGAAGACAGCCTTCCATTTCTTCATTGGTTATTATTCTGTTCAGTTTTTCCTAATCCTATGGTATCAATTATGAAAGTTCATATTTTCTAGAAAACGATTTTTTAGTATTTTGTTTTTTAGCTTAATAGTACAAACATTATATTGTACTGTTTGATGATTTTTTTCTGTCTGGGTTAAATGTTTTTCTAGATCTTTAACCTCTAATTTTGTCTAGGCTTTTTCTTCCCAACCCCCAATTAAATATACCAAGTATGTATTTCTCACACTTTGCTTTTCAAAGATCTGGTTCTTTCTTATTCATTTACTTCTGCTTGTCATTGATTTTTCTTCTTGAATGGTTCTGCCCACACCTGCTACCAGGACCAGTGAGTAATGAGTGTCAACCCTACCTGTCTGGTAAAGGAGCCCCACTGCGGGGTGGGGTAAGAGAGAGAATGCAAGGCTCTGGCTAGGGCCTTGTAGTCCTCACTTGAGGCCTACTCCATGCTTGGGCACCCTTATAGACATGTGCACCAAGTTCCAGAAAAGTCCAACTAGACTTCACTGTTAGTACTGTGACACAAATAAGGGCAATTTATACAATTTCATTATCAAACAATAATACAACGCTACCATTTCAACTTTCACAAACGTGGACTCAATCTATGGCTGCCACCAAGATGGGTTTGTTCTCCTTTAAACTGTCTACAGAGAATCCGCTAAACATACACTGCCAATGGATTACAGGTGATGCCACCTCACACACCTGTCACTCCTGCCTGCCCTGTCCTCGCCCAGATCTCCAGGCTCAATTCCAAGGTTTCTTGACATTTCTTCCCCTACCCCTCAAGCCAGGGGTAAGCCCATTCTGAACTGGTATCCATCCCCATAAGCCTGTTGTCCTTAAGGTCTCAGCAGAAGTCATACCTCTGACTATCTAGGCATCCAGTCACGAATCTATCTCATACCTCTCTGTGCCCAGTCCTAAGTATTCCCAAATCGATCTCCTCTTCTCTACCTCAATTATCACAGGCCTAGCTGAGGCCCTGACGGTGTCCATCTGAACCACTGGAAGAACCTCCACTTCACTGAGCTGTCACAATTACCTGTCTGTTATGCTTCAAAGCTTTTAATGGCTCCCTATCTCTTCCATGATAAGGGATTCCCTCAGTAACAGGGAGCACAAGCTTTCCATGATCCGACCCTGGCATACCTGACCAGCCTCACTTTGTGCTGCTCCCTGCCTTGTCTATAAAGATCCACCCATGGTGAAATGCCTCCAAATCCCCATTCACACCAAGACTTTCTCACTTATGCTGTACCACCCTGCCTGGAAAACCCTTTGGTCCATTCCTGGACCAAATGGACTCAGTCTCCTGAGTCAAGTCTAAATTGCACTCAACCTGGTATCCTTGATACCTGAGTATACAGTGCATGGGCACCTTTCCCCCTCAGTCTAAATTCATAAAATGTGCTTCTTTCCATACCAAGTTTATTTAAACCACTGCAAACATACTCAAGTTCAAGTTGAGATCTTTTCAATGGGCATCTGTGAGCTGATTTCTGGGGAATAAACAAAGTGTGCTTACGGACTTAGTGATCCGCTGATGAAGGTACTGATTCTGTTCAGCAGGACAAACAGCAGAACGTGGGAAGTTCTACATTAAAGATATAAACATATACCCCATGAGGGCAAGAGTGGGGAGACTGAATGCAGCTGGAGACAGGTAGTGGAGCCGGTGACTGCACAGATCGTAAGGGACAGGCAGGGTGTGACTGACTGTGATGGGGAGGGACAGCCCAGACATAGGGCTGCTTTAAGGACCAAACAGTCCCACAGGGGACGTGGTGGTGCTGCTGACCTGAGCCAGGTGTCAGGGGCCCACCCACCCCAACAGGCAGTCCCACTCACCGCCTGAATGACTCCGGAGGATGGAGACACACCGCCACTGCTCCACATTGGCAAGCTTACCACTGGAGCCGAACACAGTGCTGGGGCCGATGTACCTGTGTGAGAAAAGGGCCAAAAAGGCACTCATGGAGTGCTCTGGGCACTGCACAGAAATGCTCCCTGCAGCCAGCTTATCAGGGCAGACAGAACAAAGCAAAAACAAACAAGAACTGGAAAGCACTGGGTTGCTGAATAAAAGGGGCTGATTAGGTGAATTATGATCCATGCACTTGATGAAATACTACACAGCCATTACAAATCTTGCATGGAAAAATGTTCACAATAAGAGAAAGAAGCAGGCCACAGGACATCACATACAATATGATATCACTTACGTAAAGGAAAAAAAAACACATGACATGGATAGCATCTATGCATGGAAAATGGGTCAGAAGGACATCCCAAAATGTCAAAATATTAACTGTAGCTTTCTTTAGGTGGCATGATGAGGGATATTTTTTCTTTTGTATTTTTAGTTTTCTAAATTGTATACTAAATGTTATTTATGTTGGCTATTTAAAGAAGCAAAATCAACAGTATTTTATTTTTAAGTGTCTCACAATGAATCAAATGGCTTTGACATCTGAGGCAGAGAAACCACGTGATCTACAGGTACTAGCCCCCACCAGAGGAGCCAGAGGAGCATCAGTCACCTGGGGCCTGGTGGAGACAGTGCTGACACACCAATGCTCAGAGCCTCTGATAACACCTTTTGCTCCTGTAGAGCTCATCACAAATCCACAGAAAGAGAGTGTGCTGAGACAGCCAAGTAGGCTAAAGAGACAGCCTCTGCCTCTGCTCTTGAAGCCACAGCCACAGGGCCACTCTTGGTGAGCAATGGTGCAGGGTCTGGTTCCCCAGCCTGACTGGCCCAGAGACCTGGGAGCAATAGTTTTCCAGGTGATGGTTAGCTGCTTTTGAGAGTAGAGCAGAGGCTGCCCCAGGTGGGAACCAACAGAGAATAAAGAAATGGCAAAGAGGTTGGACTCTGGATTCCCTGCCCCAGATCCTGGGCAAGAACCAGAACACCTTGACTTTTAACCATTTTGTATATTGGGCTTCCATGTGAAATTTCATTTGAAAAAAAAAACAAAAGCAATGAAGCTCCACCCATATCAGCACTAGAAGACATCAGCCTTTCCTTTTCAGGTGAGAGCCTGCAGTCCTGTGAGGGGGCAGCTGACTAGGTCTCCTGAATCCCTGGTCAAGATCCACCTGCTCCTGACCTACATGCACTTCCTATTACTTATGAGGTCAGGGCTATGGGAACCTCAGTGACAAGGTGGGGAAAGGTGACTTTGATAAAGACCAGCAAAGCAGCTTCTAAAAATAAAATGTGAAGAAAGGAAAATGATGCTTACGTAGCCCGCTTCCACACCATAATCAGTTTGTCATCTCCCCCAGAAGCTAAATACATCCCACTGTTTGACCACCGCACACAGTTCACACATGCTGGGAAGAAAAAAAAAATAGGGTGATGAAAATCCAATAGTCATGCCCATTTGCTTCATGTAGAGTTTGGCAAGATGTAAAGGGTTTATAAAATCTAATCTATCTAATCTATTTAAGGCATCTACTGTGTGACAGCCCCAGAAAAACAATTCAGTTTAAGTACTAACCTACTTGTGCTATAAAAACAAATTACCAGAACAGTCTGGAGGGTGAAAAATATACATTCTCTGAGAATCGTTAGTGCTGAATGACATAGTCAATAGAAGGCTTCTTTCCAAGAAAATAAAAAAATGATAACCAAATCTCATTATTTCAAAAGGGCCATCTATTGATGAGATGTATTTCTGAGTAGAGATTATTCTCAAAAAGAGAGTATGTGCTAAAAAGGGTCAGACGCTTTTTCTAGAATTTTCAGGTGAGCAGTCTGTTAGGGTATAAAACTCTGACTTCATCTCATCTGTCAGAGACAGCCCTTTCACATTCGGATTTTCCAAACTCGCCAGCACTGCAGATTGACTGACTCGGCACTTATAAACTAAGATCAGCAGGAATTCCCCCAGGCCTCTGATGGGCCACAGCCTCCAAGAGTACTCACAACTTGGCCTTTGGGAGACCTGAAAGATGGCTATCAAAGTTGTAGCCCCCACATGGCCTGTGAGTAACTTATGCTCCAAGTCTGAAGATGCTGAGAGGCATGTTGAGAGGACAAGAACACACAGAGCAAAGGAAGGAGCTGATGTCCAAAGGTCAGTGACTGTTCATTAAGCATCTCAGGGGTGGGAAACTAAGGCACTACAGCAGGAAAGGAAACCATGACACTGTCTGATGGCCAAAAGGGTCCCGGCAGAGAGCCTCGGAGTGACACAGTGCCAACCTGAGATGTTTTGGTAAACTGTCTCTTGTGCACCCTTCCCCAGAACCCTATTGTGTCCAGGTCGCTGGCCCCAAAGCCCCATGGAATCAGGCAGTAACGACTCATGAGCAGGAAATCACCAGAGGTACCTGCAGACTGTCCAAAGATGGTTCTGTGGGCGGGCCGAGTCTTCTGCCGAATAACTCACCCAGGTGTGCAGCCAACATCTGTGCCTTCAGACAGCAGGCCGAGGGGAGTTACCGCCGCACGGGGCCTTATCTTTCTAATTACAAACACATGTGCTAACCTTGGGCACTCTGCCAACACGCAAAGCCTGCAAAGGGCCACTCTGTAATACCTAAGTGATTGTCCATCTGGCAAAGCATCTTGGGAATATTTTCATCCTTCTCGTCATCCTCCTGGAGGACTGGAGACATATTCCAGATCACAACCTTCCCAGAATCCTGCCCTGGAATGAAGGAGCAGAAATGACTGAATGTGCAAGGAGTAGAAATTTGATATTAATATTTAATGTCCAATTAAATTAGGAGAAGTCCTCACTTAGCTTCCATAAATAATAATTAACTAGATCTAAGGAGACTGAATTTAAATTACTAATTTAAGTTACAGAAAAGATGATAAGTACTCATGGGGACCAAACAGAGAGGACTTAGCAGTCAGCAGAAGTCAACCTGACTTTACAAAAAGAACTTTAGCAATCAGGAGGGAACTGAGCTCAGGTCTAGCCTCTAACACGGATCCATCAGGGTTCCCTAGAAGGTCTTCATGTCCCCCCAGCACCTAGACTCCGACTCCTTGACTCCTCATCTGTGAAATGAGGAGAAGGGAAAGTCAATGTCACAAGACCTTTTCCGTTCTGTGTACACCCTAAAAGGAAAAAGAAAAGCACACCACAGCCCCACACAGTGGGGCTCGCCTTCCAGGGGCTGCCTGGAATTTAGGCTGTTCCAGAGCTGACTGTTTTGAGACCCAAATGCACCCTGAACACAGGAAAAAGGGCTCATTATCTTGTTATCTACCCTTTGCAGTTACCTACAGATGAGAGACCAACCAAAAGAGGGGATTCAGGGCTCCTGTGCACGAGGTGATGTATTGCTTGGCTGAAAAATATACTCATGCCTTTTAGTAATGATTTATTTTCTTTCTTTTTTTTTTTGAGATGGAGTCTTGCTCTGTCTCCCAGGCTGGAATGCAGTGGCATGATCTCGGCTCACTGCAACCTCTGCCTCCCAGGTTCAAGTGATTCTCCTACCTCAGCTTCCAGAGTAGCTGGGATTACAGGTGAACACCATGATACCCAGCTAATTTTTGTATTTTTAGTAGAGACAGGGTTTCACCATGTTGGCCAAGCTGATTTGAACTCCTGACCTCAGATGATCTGCCTGCCTAGGCCTCCCAAAGTGCTGAAATTACAGGTGTGAGCCACCGTGCCCGGCCTTAGTAATGATTTCTAAGCTTTCCATCACTGATATCTAACAAAGTTTAGCCCCTCACTTAATTTCCTATTATAATGGGGCCAAATCCAATGAACATGCCAAAATTACCATAAAGCACGTTTGAAACTGCCCCTTGGCCAATATGTAAAAATAGTTCCAAACATCTCCGCTGGACCAACGTGGTAAAATGTGTGTCTTCTGGGTACAGGTGCAAACCCTCTAATTCCTCCAGCTAAGTCCATGTGTTCTCTCTCATGTGCTGTACCTCCTCTAGGGTACAGTCCACAGCATGGAAGGAGAGAAAAGCTTCCCTGCCCACAGCTTCCCTACATTCCCTTCCAGCTCCTCGACTCTGGGTGGAACCATCTGCTGGAAACCCACCCTGCAGCACCTGGCCCGAGGACCTAGAGCTCATAAAGTCACTCTCTAAGTGCTGCCTGGGGAGGCCTGGTTGGAGGGAGGCCCTGTTCTGGGGTGAAGACGACAGGGGGCTGGGCTCTGCGGAATGCTACATTGTGTCACTATATATACACCTTGGTGTCCTAGCATGAAGAACAGCTCTGTCTTTCCAAATGGAACCATGTAACATTGCAAAAGATGCTGGCTGCAGCAGAAGGGCAATACTACCAATAACAGTTTCAAATGGTGTGGGCTTTCTTACTTGCTCACAGTGTACTTTCTCCTTAACCTAGCTGAATTCCTTTGACGAGAAAATGGGCCTAATAACTACATGATTACTTTAGAAGCTTAAACTACTCTCATTCCCTTTTCTCAGATAAGAAAAATACTGACAGAGCCCTTGCCTCTGGGGCTGGGCTTTGCCCACAGCACCACCTGCCACCTCGATGCTCAACAAGCTTGGGGATACAAACTTATTTTAATATTAACCCAATAAACAGAAATTAGAATGATAAACCTGCTGCCAAAATATTTACAGAGAGCACACCAAAGCCATAAAAGGATTTTGATTTTATCCATTCAGATAACACATTATAACTATACATTTTAAACAGCGTTGCATCTGTACTGGAAAATAGCAAGTACTCCCTCTACAGTTAAATGGACAGCAGTAGAAGAGCAAGGTGCCAGGACTGCCAAATTTTCCCTTTCATTATTCCATAAACATACCTTGTCCTCCAGTTGCGAACTTGGTCCCGTCAGGGTGAATATCAACTGAAAAAATTGGCTTGCCTGGAAACAAAGAAAAAAAAATACGACATCTAAATTGGCTTTTATTCATTGAAGAGTATCAAACTCAACAGATTCAGTTAAAGTCTAAACTGCTAGAAGATTCTCCAAACATTAGACTGCTGAAAGTCCAACTGTGGGAGGAAGCATTCCATCACTGAGAATGGCTGAGCCCATAGGATGCCTGGGCATTTGTCTGCCATCTTGCAGGGATGTGTGTTTGTAAAGGCTACGAGCTGTTCATGATTAAAGTTATGAGTCACAGGTACTTAGTGAAAAGGGCACACAGCTATAACTCCAGACATCTCCCTATTGTGCAGATCTGCACTTGACTGGCAGCCTGGACAGAAGGAGCACTATTTGTCTTTTCTGGCTGCAACCAAGGAGCATTTCTTCGCTTGTCATACTTCTGCTTCCAAACAGCCCTCTTTTGTTTGTGCTGTGAAGTTCACATACAGTCTGCCATCTCAGCATCTCCTCTGGCTGAACCTCCTTCACAGTTTGTATTCTATGTTAAATTAGCTGTTCAATTCCTCCAGGAGAAAGGACTGTGGCTATTAGTTCTGAGGCTTGCACTAGGATCCCATGAAGCTAGCTGGCTGGCTGGGTGGGTGGATCAGACTGGCAAAAGCACTGTAGGAGCTTGAAACCCAGCAGACCATAGAAGGGACTCACGCCTGGGGGGCATTTGTCCAGCTCCCTGCTTCTAGGACAAAGGTACAAGAGCTACAAGTAGTATGTCAGTTGCTGTTGAGTTCATCACATCTTCTCCCTCTGGCGTAGTACCCAGTGCATGGTAGCGCAGTAATATTTGTTCAGTGGCAAAGGAGATACATGACAATGAACTGAGTATCAGCAATTGCTGATATAGATGGGCTGCCGCCAAGAGTCTCTTAATTGAACATGTTCTGTCTCTGTCACCCAAGAGGAGGCAATGTGGACACAGTACCAGAGTCACCAGCCCTAGAATCATTCAGCAAGTACTGGGGTCAGGGGTGTGTGGAATTGAACATGTTCTGTCTCTGTCACCCAAGAGGAGGCAATGTGGACACAGTACCAGAGTCACCAGCCCTAGAATCACTCAGCAAGTACTGGGGTCAGGGGTGTGTGGGCAGGCAGTGGCTGCCTGAGAACTGTGAAGTCCTGCCAGGGCTCCCATGCAAGTGTTGAAAACTAAATGCTGATGCCCAAAAGGCACTGCCAGCATGGGACCCAGGCAGCACCCAGCTGTGGAGAGCCGTAGCCGTGCAGTCAAATCAAGCATGAACTTGAAAGAAAATACACTTTCCTTCTTACTGGTCATTATGTAGTACAGGTTGAGTATCCCTTATCTGAAACACCTGGGATCCGTTTTAACTAAAGGGAAATGACAGAAGCAATGTTGCTCCAGCTCCAGGTGTAGGCCTAAAGAGTCTAGCAGTTCAACTTTGGCTCTCTGGAGAAATCTAGTTACCATGTGCGAAGTCCAAGTACCCTGAGACCACCACGTTTTGAAGAGGCCCAAACTGGCCACATGTAGAGCATCAAAGAGCCCGGACAAGTGAGAATCAAGGCCACAGACACAGGCCTGGTGAGGTGTTCTATCCCCAAGCCATTCAAGCCATCCCAGCAGATTCCATACAGCCAAGATGAGCTGGACCTACTGAGTCCTGACAAGCTGCAGAATTATGAGCAAATAATAAAACTGTTATTGTTTTAAGCCAGCAAATTTAGGGGTTTGTCATATAAGAGATAACCCAAAATTCCAATTCATTTGCTTTTCTGCTTAAGCCAACTTTAGCTGGGCATTTGTCATTTTAACAAAAAATGTTCTGGCTGACAGCCTTGGTCTTGACAGGCAATCAGGGCGGAACATTCCCCTCCCCTTGGAGTGCTTTTCAGTTCCGTAAGTCTGTGAGACATTGCATGATATCAGTCCCCTCAAGAAGCACATCAGAAACCCTTACCTGCAAGGTAAGGTGCCCCCGACAACCCAAGAGCACACATAAGCTGAGCCAGGCTCAGCTGCACAGGTACCAATTAGAGCCTGTGCGCTTTAGATCATGCCCACTCACAGCATCGACTGTATGTTTTCTCACTCAGCCTCTGTTTGCAGATTTCTACTATGTGCCAGGCATTAAGCTAAGCAATGAGAAAGTAAAGATATATAATCATACAAACTCCCCTAGTAAGATGTCCGCTGATGGACACTTCACAAGTAAAGCCACCTGACTCATTCAGCCTCGGGCTTCCTGTAAATATAATAACTGAATTGGGTCCCAAAGGTTGAGTAAGAGTTAGCCAGAAGATCGGGTGAGGGAGAGGGATTTCAGGCTGAGGGAATGCACAGCATGGAATCAAGAAATAGGCTGACGTGCTGCTGCAGAGCAGAGTGCAGGTAGGGTATGAGAAAGAAAAGGAGACAGAGATGGCCAGGGCTCAGCAAGCATCAGTAAGGAGCTCAGACATTTCTCTAACGGTACTTTTAAGGCAGGGTCAAGGGTCCAAGGTCAGATTCACATTCAGGCTCCACAATAGCAGTGTGGAAAATGGGGGTGGGGCCTCAAGGCTCCAGAGGAAGGCAGGGATGGAGGCTGGCAACAGGTTTTGGTTTTAGCATTAAACATCATGGGCTGAATCTTCAGCCCTGCCACTTACCCAGCTGCAAAGTCTTGAGATTTTACTTTTTATTTTATTTTATTTTATTATTTTGAGATGGAGTCTCGCTCTGTTGCCTAGGCTGGGGCACAGTGGTGCGATCTTGGCTCACCTCAACCTCTGCCTCCCGGGTTCAAGCAATTCTCCTGCCTCAGCCTCCTGAGTAGCTAGGACTACAGTCGCACGCCACCACGTCTGGCTAATTTTTGTATTTTTGTATTTTGTATTTTTTTATTTTTAGTAGTTGTTGGTCAGGTTGGTTTTGAACTCCTGACCTCAGGTGATCCACCTGCCTCAGCCTCCCAAAGTGCTGGGATTACAGGCGTGAGCCACCACATCTGGCCACACCCATTTCTTAATCTGCAAAGATGTGGAGGACACATTCACCATTACAAGCACCTTCTGAGACAGATTAAGATGCTGTGTCACGTTACTTCTAAGATGCATCCATTTCACATGATGAGGACACACCTTGGTGGAAGGCGTGCCTGGTTTGTTGGCACCATGTTTCCTTTCTTAGTGCTGTGCAGTAAATTAGATGAAATATGGTAGGGGACCTACACAGACACCAGCGCAGTGCTGGCTCCCCACCTCCTTACAGCACTAGACCTTTCCATCCCAAGGAAGGCAGTCACTCACATTCCATCATTGGGAATGAACCTCTTCTTTTTTATTTTATTTTTTTTCGAGACAGAGTTTCACTGTGTCGTCCAGTCTAGAGTGCAGTGGTGCGATCTTGGCTCACTGCAAACTCAGCCTCCCGGGTTCACACCATTCTCCTGCCTCAGCCTCCCGAGTAGCTGGGACTACACGTGCCTGCCACCAAGCCCGGCTAATTTTTTGTATTTTTAGTAGAGAAGGGGTTTCACCGTGTTAGCCAGGATGGTCTCGATCTCCCGACTTCATGATCCACCCGCCTCGGCCTCTCAAAGTGCTGGGATTACAGGCGTGAGCCACCGCGCCGGGCCAGGAATGAACCTCTTCTAAAGGGGTCTTTGAGGTGGAGCTGAGGAAAGGGACCTTCTGGCCGAGCTAGTTAGAAAACTCTTCCTGCGGCACAGCACGATGACGACAAAGATGAGTTCCCAACTACCTCCAGTGTCTGGACTTTCTTTGTAATAGAGACAGAAAGGAAAGACAAATTAACACACCCTAGACTCTAGAGACACCAAGCAATCACCTATCCTTAGATCAACCCCAGATTAGAATGTTGTCCCTGCACACCTAATACAGAGCCAATATAGTCAGTCACTGTCTACTGTCTGGGGGTTTGCTGATTTGACAAGAGCAGCACGAATGCTTTCCATCTGGCAGGGAATAAAGAACACGTTAAGGAAGCTGGGATTATGACAGGGCATGCTTGGGTAGAATCGTACCCTCCTTCACACCAGGGGAAAGATTCCTAGAAGAGGACTAAACATGGGAACTTAAACTCTGAGCAGAGAGAGGTGGCCAGAGGCAAAGCAGAGAGGGCATAATGGAGAGCTGCTGGCTCTTCCCTCTCAGCAGACCTTCGGCTTGGCTCCAGAAAGTCTCTGGGCTTTTATGCTCTGATAGTTCATTGGGTAGAGCTGACTGGAACACATGTGCATATGTCCTTTTGGAATGAAACTTGGGAAAGTTGAGGCCTTTGCCCAGCGAATGTTGCTCCTGGGAACACTTTTCCTGCACTGCCCAGTAGAACTTGGTTTTAACCAATGTTGACAAATATAGAATTAAAAATAAAATGTTTGAAACATTTATTAAATGAAACAGTTACAAAACAATACTAAAATATAAGGTGGGGCTGGTCACGGTGGTTCACGCCTGTAATTCCAGCACTTTGGGAGGCTGAGGCAGGTAGATCACTTGAGGTCAGGAGTTTGAGACCAGCCTGGCCAACATGGCACACCACTGAACTCCAGCCTGGGTGACAGAGTAAGACTCTGTCTCAACAAAACAAATATATATATATAAGGTGGGTGCAAACAACACAAACTTACATATTTATTTATTTTGAGACAAATTCTCACTCTGTCACCCAGGCTGGAGAGCAGCGGCACCATCTCAGCTCACTGCAACCTCTGCCTCCCAAGTTCAAGCGATTCTCCTGCCTCAGCCTCCCAAGTAGCTGAGACTATAGGTGTGCGCCACCATGCCTAGCTAAAAAGTACCGGAATTACAGGCTTGAGCCACCCCGCCCAGCTGCAAACAACATAATCTTAAATGCAGAAAACTCTAAAGATTCCGCAGAAAAACTATTAGTGCTAATAAATGAATTCAGCAAAGTTGCAGATACAAAATCAACAAACAAAAGTCATCTGCATTTCTATACACCAACAATGAACAATCTGAAAGGGAAATTAAGAAAACAATTCAATTTACAACAGAATCAAAATGAATAAAATTTGTAGGAATAAACTTAGCCAAGGAGGCGAAAGACTTGTACACTGGAAACTATAAAAAACTGCTGAAGGAAATCAAAGACACAAATAAGTGAAAAAACAGTATGTATGTGCTCATGGACTAGAAGATTTAATAACTTTAAGATGTTAGGCTGGGAGCAGTGGCTCATGCCTGTAATCCCAGCACTTTGGGAGGCTGAGGTGGGCAGATCACATGACGGCAGGAGTTCAAGACCAGCCTGACCAACATGGAGAAACCCTATCTCTACTAAAAATACAAAAATTAGCCGGGCATGGTGGCACATGCTTGTAATCCCAGTGACTTGGGAGGCTGAAGCAGGAGAACTGCCTGAACCTGGGAGGTGGAGGTTGCAGTGAGCTGAGTTTGTGCCATTGCACTCCAGCCTGGGCAAAGAGCGAAACTCTGTCTCAAAAAAAAAAAAAGTCAAAACTCCTAAAAGTGATTTGTAGGTTTAATGCAATCCCTGTGAAAATCCCAATGGCACTTTCTGCAGAAATAAAAAAAAAAAATCCATCCCAAAATTCACGTGGAATCTTAAGGGACCCTGAACAGTCAAAAGAATCTTCAAAAAGTACAAAGTTGGGGATCTCACACTTCCTTCTTTCAAAACTTACTACAAAGCTACAGTAATCAGAACAGTGAAGTACAGGCATAGACAGACACCCAGAACAACAGAATACAGAGCCCAGAAATAAGCCCTTCTGTATAGGATCAAATGATTTTGACAAGGGCCAAGACCATTCAATGGGGAAAGAACAGTCTCCTTCACAAATGGTACTGTGAAAACTGCACATGCCAAAGAATGAAGTTGGATCCCTATCTCGTACCATATACAATTAACCCAAAATGGATCAAAGACCTGCATATATATCTTAGAAGGAAACACAGGGGAAAAGCTTCACAAGATTGGATTTGGCAGTAATATTTTTTCTTTTTTCTTTCTTTCTTTTGTTTTTTTGAGACAGCACCTCATTCTGTCACCTAGGTTGGAGTGCAATGGTATGATCTTGGCTTACTGCAGCCTCGACCTCCCAGGCTCAAGCAATCCTCCCACCTCAGTCCCCTGAGTAGCTGGGGACTGAGTGCACTACCACGCCTGGCTAATTTTTTTATTTCTTGTAGAGATGGGGTTTTACCATGTTGCCCAGACTGGTCTCAAACTCCTGAGCTCAAGCGATCTGCTACCTTGACGTCCCAAAGTGCTAGGATTACAGGCATGCACCACTGCATCTGACCATGGATTTGGCAATAATTTCTTAGATATGAGACCAAAGGCACAGGCAATAAAAGAAAAATAAACTGAACTTTATCAAAATTTAAAATTTTTGTGCATCAAAGGAAAATATCAACAGAATAAAAAGGCAACCCATAGAATTGGAGAAATATTTGCAAATTACATATCTGATAAGGGATTAATGTACAGAATATATAGAGAAATCCTAAAACTCAACAACAACAAAAACTTCTCAACAACATGACTCAAAATTGGGCAAATAACTTGAACAGGCATTTCTCCAAAGAAGATACATAAATGAGGCAGGGTGTGATGGCTCATGTCTGTAATCCCAGAACTTTGGGAAGCTGAGGCAGGTGGATCGGCTGAGGCGGGTGGACCACCTGAGGTAAGGAATTCAAGACCAGCTTGGCCAACATGGTGAAACCCTGTCTCTTCTAAAACTACAAAAATTTGCCGAGCGTGGTGGTGGGTGCCTGTAGTCCCAGCTACTCTGGAGGCTGAAGCAGGAGAATCGCTTGAACCCAGGGCGCAGGGGTTGCAGTGAGCTGAGATCGTGCCAATGCACTCCAGCCTGGGCAACAGTATGAGACTCTATCTCGGGGGAAAAAAAAAAAAAAAGATATACAAATGACCAACAAGCACATGAAAAGATGTCAACATCACTAATCAGTAGAAAAATGCAAGTCAAAACCCCAATTACGTATCACCTCACATCCATTCAGATGGCTACTAATGGCTGGGTGCGGTGGCTCATGCTTGTAATTTCAGCACTTTGGGGAGGCTAAGGTGGGCGGATCAAGAGGTCAAGAGATCAAGACCATCCTGGCCAACATGGTGAAAGCCCATCTCTACTAAAAATAAAAAATTAGCTGGGCATGGTGGTGTGTGCCTGTAGTCCCAGCTACTTGGGAGGCTGAGGCAGGAGAATCACTTGAACCTGGGAGGCGGAGGTTATAGTGAGCCAAGATCCCGCCACTGCACTCCAGTCTGACAACACAGTGAGACTCTGTCTCGAAAAAAAAAAAAAAAGATGGCTACTAACAAAAAACCTCAGGAAAGAAGTGTTGGTGAGGGTGTACAGAAATTGTAACCCTTGTTAAAAACATAATTACCATGTGATCTGGCAATTATACTTCTGGGTATATAACCAAAAGAAAGAAGGGTCTTGAAGAGCTATTTATACACCCATGTTCATAGCAGCACTATTCACTACAGTAAAGAAGTGGAAGCAACCCAAGTATCCCTTGACCAATGAATGGATGAACAAAATGTGGTATATCCATACAATGGAATATTATTTAGCCTTAAAAAGGAAAGTAGTTCTGATGCACACTACAATGTGGATGAACCTCAAAGACACTATGGTAAGTGAAAAAAGACAAATATTGTAGGATTCCACTTACATGAGCTATCTACGAATAGTCAAATTCATAGAAACACATAGTAGAATGGTGGTTGCCAGGGTCTGAGTTGAGGGGAAAATAGGGAGTTGTTGCTTAACTGGTATAAAGGTTTGCAAGATGAAAATGTTCCAGAGATTGGTTGCACAATAATGTGAATTGTGACAGTACTGAATTACATACTTAGAAATGATCAAGATAGTAAATTTTATATTGTGTGTATTTGACCACAATTTTTAAAATGCTAATAAAAACCAAACAAAACCAAAAATAAAAATAAATAAAATGGAGGAGTGTAGGAGGGAGGTGGGTGTAATTATAAAAATTGTAGGCGGGGTGCAGTGGCTCACGCCTGTAATCCCAACACTTTGGGAGGCTGAGGCAGGCAGATGATGAGGTCAGGAGATCAACACCATCCTGGCTAACATGGTGAAACCCTGTCTCTACTAAAAATACATAAAAGAATTAGCCGGGCATGGTGGTGGCAGGTGCCTGTAGCCCCAGCTACTCGGGAGGCTGAGGCAGGAGAATGGCATGAACCCGGGAGGCGGAGCTTGCAGTGAGCCAAGATCACGCCACTGCACTCTAGCCTGGGCAACAGAGCGAGACTCCGTCTCAAAAAAATAAAAAATATATAAAAATTGTTGGAACTGTTCAGCATCTCGACTGCAGTGGCAGATACATGAACCTGCACAGGTGACAAAATTGTATAGAATTAAACATACACATGTACAAATAAGTACAAATAAAACTGGGGAAATAAATTTAAAAAAATAGGTAGCATATGTCAATGTCAACTACAGTTTTGCAAAATGTTACCATTGGGAGAAACCGGGCAAAGGCCAGAAGTGCCTTCTCAGTATTTCATACAATTGGGTGTCAATCTATAATTATCTCGATAAGAAATAAACACACACACACACAAGGCCTGTTTTTAAAAAACGATATATACATGTGTGTACTAACATACAAGGCAGTAGAGGTAAATATCCAAACACCAGAGGTTAGGTCATAATAAAAATGATTCTTTTCATGTGCAGGTAACAATATGCACACTCTATAAGCAGCAATCCCTCTGGAGAAACTCATCACCGAAACACACTAATGTGACCTATATGCAAGTAACTCCTATGGCTGACTGCCTTCTAGACACCTCACCCTGATCTTCTCTATAATGGTCTGATCTCTCCACCAAACCTGCTTTACCCACTGTCTGCCCCAACACAGTTAAGGCCAGACCTTGAGAGGAGAGGCCAACAATCCTTGCACAATGGCCAACCCACCCCCACAACTTTTCTGACCTCATCTCCTACTAACCCCCACCATCACTGGTCCTACTCTTTTCTTGGACTGTACCAGGTGCACTCCTATCTTGGGCCTTGTACTGACTCTTCCTTGCCTCCTTCAGGTCTTTGCTCAATGTCACCCTCACACTGAGGTCTACCCTAACAACTCTGATTTAAAGGATTACTTCCCCAACATGGCACAACAAATCCCCTTAGTCCTGATCTATTTGTTTCCTCGAGAATTTCTTACATACTAATTTCCTTTATTGTATCTGTCTACTCTGCCCACTAGAATGTAAACTCCAGTAAGTAGATCAGCTCTTTTGTCTGTTTTATTCACTAATTCATCCTCAGGACCCAGAGCTGTGGCTTGGCACATAACAGGCACAACAATAAATACTTGTTGCTGTTGAATGGCTAGAGAAAGCTCATGACAGAAGCACTGCATTCAAACACACCTTCAGTATCACCTGTGTAACAATCTTTGGAAGGCAGGCTCCTGATCTCCTGCTGTAGGGACTCAGATTTCACCAACCGCCTGCAGGTGGGAAGCACACCCTTGGCTGGTTCACAGAGTCATCCGCTGCTGTTATCTCTACCACTTTCGACCACAAAAATTTATCCCCATCTTCTTTAGTAAGCACAACACAAAGACATCTCATAGGTGTCAGATGCCTAAGAGATTGAAAACAGCACAGGAAGGAAGCTGTTGCACCATACAACCACTGTGTGTGTGTGTGTGTGTGTGTGTGTGTGTGTGCGCACGCCACAAACTAAAGTGGAAAAATGTCACAGGTATATCATGTAGGAGACCTTAATCACTTCTCCTGAAGCATCTGCCAACATATGATCAACAAAGTTTTGAGACTGGGCACAGTGGCTCACTCCTGTAATCCCAGCACTTTGGGAGCCCAAGGCAGGCAGATCACTTGCTCTGAGGAATTTGAGAGAATCTGTAGAGATGGTGAACCCCCCGTAGATGGGGTTCAGATCTACAAATTCAAAACAAAACACAAAAATTACCCAGGAGTGGTGGTGCAAGCCTGTAGTCCCAGCTACTCAGGAGGTTGAGGCGGGAGGATCTATTTAGCCCAGGAGGTTGAGGCTGCAGTGAGCTGTGATCACGTCACTGCACTCCAGCCTGGGCAACAAAAAGAAATGATCTCAAAAAAAAAGAAAAAGAAAAAAAAAGTTTTGGTAAAAGGCATTTCTGTTTATTTATACTTCTTTCCCCTCTCATTTTGCGGAACAGAGGTATTCCCTAAAAACTATCTGCACAGGAGAAATACTTGAGCCCATGAGCTCAAGGCTGCCATGAACTAAAGTCATGCCACTGCACTCCATCCTGAGCCCTTGTCTCTTAAAAAAAAGTTATCTGCAAGGGTACAATGTACATCACTCAAGTGATGGTTGCACTAAAAGCCCAGACTTCACCACTAAGCAACAAATCCATGTAACAAAATTGCACTTATATCCCTTAAATTTAACAACAAAAAGTTATCTGCAAAATGTACTCCTATAAATCTAGTCCCTTCCACCTACTTCCATTAGAAAATTAAAAGCTACATTTCCACAGGGGGAAAAATCTGCCAGCTTAACAACAACCACAGTTAAGAAGACAACAAACCTACAATACTATTTAAGTGAAAAATGCACAGCAGGCTGGGCGCAGTGGCTCACGCCTGTAATCCCAGCACTTTGGGAGGCCAAGGCAGGTGGATCACCTGAGGTCAGGAGTTCAAGACCAGCCTGGCCAACATGGTGAAACCCTGTCTCTACTAAAAATACAAAAAATTAGTTGGGCATGGTGGCTCGTGCCTGTAATCCCAGCTAATCGGAAGGCTGAGGCAGGAGAATTGTTCAAACCCTGGAGGCAGAGATTGCAGTGAGCCGAGGTCGCACCATTGCACTCCAGCCTGGGCAACGAGAGCAAAACTCCGTCTCAATTAAAAAAAAAAAAAAAAAAAAAAAAAAAGCACAGCAACATTTTAGCTATGCCAGTTATCTGTACAATGCAAGGTCTGTAAGGGAGGCCATACACCAAAGACACTGGATTTGCTACGGTGACTGATGGGGATTTGGCTAAAGTCTTAAAAAAAATTCAGACACTTGTATAATGTGCATACACTAAATGTGTCTTCTAAAATCAAAAAATCACCCAGTTGTTTTTTTCCAAATGGTCTGAAAGACCACATTAAAAGTTTTAACAATGTGTTTTCCTCTGTGCATTTTCTAATTTTTCCTAACTTCTTTCACAGTCATACTGAGCTCAGTAGGCAGCAACTCTGCCCTTAGACTGGAACTCATCCTTCTGTTCTCTCTTATCTCTTTTGTGTATGTGTGCGTGTGTGTATGAGATGGAGTCTTGCGGCGATGTGACCTCGGCTCACTGCAACCTCCCGCTCCGGGTTTCAAGCAATTCTCCTGCCTCAGCCTCCCAAGTTGCTGGGACTACAGGTACACACCACCACACTTGGCTAAGTTTTGTATTTTCAGTAGAGACGGGTTTTTGCCATGTTGGCCAGACTGGTCTCGAACTCCTGACCTCAAGTGACCTGCCTGCCTCAGCCTCTCTAAGTACTGGAATTACAGGTGTGAGTCACCGTGCCTGGCCTGTTCTGTCTTATCTCATACCCCATATTTGACACTACCTTCCCAACATACCTATAACTCAAACTTTCTGGAGAGAGGCAAATGTTCCTTATCTTTATCAGGGAACAGGTTACAAAGTACATTAATTTGTCAAAATTCAACACATTATACATTTAAGGTCTGGACATTTTATTATGTAAATTATACCTGAAAAGAATGTGTTTTATATATATATAATAATACACATAAAATATATAATATATAAAAATACATAATATATAAAACACACATATAAACACATATATACATGTAATGTATTACATACACATACACACACACAGAGTCTCCCCCACCAGCTCCAACCATTTCTCTCCATCACAGCCATCACCAACCTGATCCAGACCATCTCTTGCTTGGATTACTACCAGTAGTTAGCGTTAAAACTGGTCTCCTGGCTCCTCTCTCCCCCGGTCCCCGACAACGAATCTAGTCTTCATGTAGCAGTCAGAAAGATCTCTAAAACCCACGTCAGATCACAGTCGTCCTCTACTCCCCTTGCAGGGAGAATCAAGGCCTTCTAGTAGCCTACTAGGCTCTCCCAGTCAGTCTGGTATTCTTTCTCTGGCCTCCTCTCTCACAGCTGTTGCCTTGCTCCAACCACAATGACATCCGTGTTACTGCTCAAACCCTCCAGGTAAGTTCCAGCTTTTCTTTCTGCCTGGAATGGTCTTCCCTAAGATGGCACCTTCCTCATCTCCATCAGGCCTGCAGTGAATGCTGTGGTATCATGCCCAGGTCCCTACCCTCCAGGGACTAAAGCACATTCCCATAGCTATCTGTGGAGTGTTGGCAGCCCCCAACAGCTCCCTGCAGAGTCTTTCTCCAGGTCAGACCTGCCCTCAGTGGAAGAACTCCTTTGGCAGGGTCAGGTATCCTTCCCAAAACAGCCTATATCCAGGCTGTGGACACAGGAGTAAAGGGCCTGGGTCCCCCATCCCAATCCAGGACAACTCTAAAGGGCTTCCCCAGCGCCAGAACTCCCAGCAGGGCTGGCTGTGGCTTTCTCTGTGCTTACATCACAGCTTGCCTTCTCCCTCTGTCTGGTCCTGCTTCCCACCCTCCTTCATTGGTGTGGATCCCAAGAGCCCTCCCCAGCAATCCTGCATGCAAAAATCTCCAGCTCAGAATTTGACTCGTGCAACAAGGTCCTTGCTCAAATGCTACCTTTTCACTCAGGCTTTGCCAAAGCATCCCATTTAAACCTGTCTATCCCCGGCCTCTGCCTCATCATTCCTCATCTCTAAGTCTGCTGTTTCTCCAATTCACAGGATCTTGTTTGTGATTCCGCTGTGTCTTACCAGGAAGCTCCCCTCCCACATCTCTTTTCCACTTACACAGGAAACCCCCAGCAGATCCCATCTCAGTCTCACTGGCCAGGATGTATAACAGGCTGCTCCTCAAGAGCCTGGCATGTTGCTTGGTTCACTGCTGTTTTAAGAGCTGAAAACACACACACACACACACACACGCACACACGCACACACACACATGCACACATGCACATACATTTTCAGTTCTTAAAACAGTAGTGAATTTATCAAGTGTCTTTTCTATGTGAGACCTTCTGTTAGAGAATGAAGCAGACCTGGAGTTTGCTCCAATGTAGGTCTATCCCTGGACCTGTCCCTTCTGTCTGGTCATCACCACAACGGCTTTTGCCAGGGTAGCCTCCCAGGGAATTGGCCTACCCCAGGTTTTTTAATGCATCGAGGCAGATAATGCTTTGAGGAGCAAAAAATGTTAATCTAAATAGGTTTTCTTCTTGCCAGGAGTGTTTTAAAACCATTTGCTATCTGTTTCATCCACTTCCTTTCCTAAAATGGAAAGCTCCAGAAGACAGAATCATGTAAATGAACTCCTTGGGTAAGGCTTGGGCAGAGTGTTTCCCAGGAGATTCCACCAGAAAGAGCCAGTCAGGATGAACAAGAAGTTTATGTGCAGTACATCAACTCTACCAGCCAAGCACAACAGACACTGTTAGCTGCCCATCCATCAGCCACTTTCCATCACCAACTTCCAGCACTCGGCACTCCTTCAACATTTACTGAGTGACTACTATGGTGTGTACCAAGTACCATTCCTGGCCCTGGGAAAAGAGCATGAGCAAAGACAAAGTCTGTCTTCCAGGAGCGTATGTTCCCCCGGGGAGGTATCTAATACAACTCCATTTTTATTCAGATATCCACTATGTCCCTTATGTAAGCCAGTAGGCAACGATGACTGATACAAGAGAGGGCACGTGACCTAGTTGGACCAATCAGGCCAATGGGGAAGACCCAAAGTCCAAGGCTGGGGCACAGACCTCTCCCTTCGGCTTCTCACTGAAAACATTCTCGATACCCCACAACCAGAGAACTCTTGAAAACCAAATGCCAGAGAAGGCTCATCAAGCACACTTCAGGAGAAACCTACCAGGTTAGAAGCCCCAAGGCACTCAGAATGGCTACAGAAGCAGTCAGAGGACAAGCTCCAGGGACCAGACTCCTGGTCCCATGTTGTACCACGTGGTTTCTGAAAGCTGTCCTTCTGAGGAGGAAATGGGCTTGAAGTTCTCCAGGACAGAGTGGCCAGCCTCAGCACAAAGGCCAGTGCTTAGCAAATTAGAAAGAGTAAGTCTGGGCTTGGGCTGGAGTCTAAGTGTGACTCTCAACACATCTCCATCACTTCTAGAGGAATCTTGGGGGTGGGGGGTCACCTCATCTCAGCCTCTTTCCATCTGCAAACTGTACTGCTGCAAGTCACAGAGAATTTCAAGGGTAATCCTCTATCATATATAACAAGTCCTGAGATAGGTCAGCTTCAGGGTGCATTAATTTAGCAACTTAAAGAGACATGTCCCTCTGTCTTCCTCTCCTGTAATCAGTGTTGGCCCCATCCTCATGGTCAAAAGCTGGCTTTTACACACAGACCTAGTAAAGTCCAGCAGAAGAGACTGGCCTTTCAAGCATCTCCTCTTATCTAATTCCCTAGGGGGTTCCAGCAGACATCCCCTCCTAGTCTCAAGGGCCGAAATGGCATTACACAGCTGTTCCTCAACAAATCTTTGGCACTTACCCACACACCAGATTAGGGCTATCAGCAGCTTGGCCTGCAGAAGGTAGACCAAAAAAATCGGGGTTCTGCTAACAAGGAACAAGGCAGGCAACCCTACAATATTTGCAACACTCCTTTTGTGCTATTTGACAATATGCACACTGTTCACAATCCCACTCTCTTCCAGGTGTTGTTGCTGACTCTGGCAGGATGATAAAATGTGCTTTGCATAAATTTTTGGTCCCCAGGGCCCATTCCATACCTCTGGTTCATGTGCTAGATACCTCTGCAGTCCCTAGGCAAACACCCCGGATGAACAGAACATGCTGGCAACCTCTGGGGAAAGGGAGGGGTCAAATCAGACACAGAGCATCCTCTTCCTGGTCACCAGCGGGACCCAAGATCAGCACAGCGGCAGCAGGTCTCCTACTTGGCTTCAGTGGTCAAGGTCAGATCCTTCCCAGAAGTCCCTCCCAGCTGTGTAACTATGATTCTGCTCATGAAATGAAAATAGCTTTTCAACCACTTCTTAGAGTAAAACAAATGTTTAAGAAAACCCCATTTTCTAGCCTTCATCCATACTCTTTCTCCAGCGTATTAAAGAAAAAAATTCAGAGAGTGGCTGGGCGCGGTGGCTCACACCTGTAATATTAGTACTTTGGGAGGCCAAGGCAGGTGGATCACCTGAGGTCAGGAGTTCGAGACCAGCCAGACCAACATGGCAAAAATATGTATTAAAAATACAAAAATACTAAATACCAAACACTAAAAATACAAAAATTAGCCAGGCGTGGTGGCATGTGCCTGTAATCCCAGCTACTCGGGAGGCTGAGATAGGAGAATCACTTGAACCCAGGAGGCAGAAGTTGCAGTGAGCTGAGATCATGCCACTGCACTCCAGCCTGGGTGACAGAGCTAGACTCTGTCTCAAAATAAATAAATAAAATAAATAAATAAACTCAGAGTGGCCCAAATCTACAGTCACCTGCCTATATGGCCAAGCCCCATTAATTCTACCTTTACCCTGTCTTTAGTGCCTCTCTATTTCTCACCTCCATCACCTGTGACCTCCCTGTCTCCCTGAGCATCTCACCAAGGCTGGAAACTCCTAACTCCTCCAGGGCCTTCCTAAGACACAGGCTGGGTGTTTTATCCAGCTTCCTCAGAAGCCTCAATGCTCTCCTCCCCCAACCCCAAGAAGGAAGTTCAAGCTGCTGGCAAGGTTCTGCCTCCCAGCCCCATTCCCCCTCTTGCCCTGTTTAGCCTCCCTCCTAACATGTTCTATGTCTTTTCCTAAATGCTTTCACCCTCTGGGCCTTTTCTCCTGATGGTCTCATGTGCTGTAGCACCTTCTCTGCCATCACAATTCTAGTCACGTCAAGGTTCAGTCCAAGGACACATCCACAAACCCGACTCTGCTGGAGGAATGCCCTTCTTCCTTGGGCTATCATGCTTATTCCTCTAGCTCCTGTTTCCCCTGCCCTGCATTCTAGAATATGGTTTGTATGTCAGTCTCTCTCATCTATCTTCCACACAGCTTTCCATTCAGAGAGAGCCTTATTTACCCCTGGACCCCACAGAACTCTTACCTTCTAGGTTCAATGTTTGTTGCATAAATTAGTGAAAAATCCACAGCAAAATCTCACCCAGTTTTCTTCTGACTCTTCAGATGTACTCTGGTTATTTTCCTAAATCAACCTACTGTCTTCAGGCATAAGTCAGGAGAGAAACTGCTGAGAGAATCTGCATTTTCTGAGCTATCATATGGAGCAGGTGAGGTAAGAATTATTGACTTCATGAACAGATTAGGAAAAGAGATAGAAAAACTTTTTGTCACATATCTAGTAAGCAGCAGGGCACAGAGACTCCAGAGTAGGATATCTGATTCCAAAAACAGAAGACAAAATTCTTGTCCTCAAGAAACTTACAGTTTAGTCGGAACTATAAGACAAATACACCAAAGGGCAAATAACTTATTCAGAACGGGGTTTCTCACCCTTAGCACTACTGATATTTGGGGCTAGATAATTCTCCATGTGTGGGCTGTCCTGCATGCTATAGGATGTTTAACAGTAGATTTCTCCTCTACCCACTTGATACCAGCAACACTTACCCTGCTCAACCCTGTTGTGACAACCATAAATGTCTCTAGACATTGCCTTGTAGAATCACTGATTTAGAGCAACTGCCAAGTTTATCTCTCAACCACTGCAATCATATAATCTCACCATTAGGATCCTTTCCCTGACAATTATCAGACATAGGTCTGCAGTGCCCTCCGGCAGCAGGTTGGATCTTACCCACCCACTCCTGACTTTATCATTATACGATTCTGCCTACATTTTCCCTTCAAGCTGAATTATTTAATTTTCATGCTGAGGTCTCAGTAGGACAGCTTCAAATCCTTTTCAGAATGACACAAGGTAGGGGTAAAAATAATCCAGTCGCAGGACAGGAGAAAACACACACCATAAGGTCATGTGATTACTGGGAAATTATCCTATTCTTGAAAATTTCCCAAATCCCTTTTCATAACACTGCCATCAAAGTGTGTACCAGAGGCCAAAGGTGGACAAGAGCTCTTTCAGTCCTGGACTTCTTGGTTAGAACGGGCTTCACCAAAGAGCTGAGCATGAGAGCTGTCTCCCCAAGCATGAGAATTCCAGAAAAAACTCAGGAGCAAAGGCCCAGAGTTGGGAAGAGTCATGAATCTCAGTGAGATTTTCTAAACATACAAACTCCATATTTCTACAAGCTTTAAAACCAGAAACCTAGTTGTTTTCACTTTCTGACCTTAATCTAACTTAGAAATGAAGCTTATTTCGGTCAATTCTAAAATAAAATATATAGAGAATACTATATCCAAGAACACAAAGTAAAATGTGTATGTATGAACAATACCTGACACACATAACTTCTATATAAATGATAGCTATTATTATATATCTCAATTTAACAATCTTTTGTATTTGGTCACAGGATAAAATGGAAGAGATAAGTTTTATTTTACCAAGGCCCAGAAGTAGAGTTATAAGTCCAAAAATTTATAGCTAGTAAATGATGCAGTTTTGAACCCAGTCTGATTCCACATTCAAGGCTCATTTCACTGCAATGTGACAACTTCAAGATTAACTTATTGTGCTTCTCAACTGGGGGTGATTTTGGCTACCAATGGACATTGGCAATGACTGGAGATATTTTTGGTTGATACAATTAGGTGGTGGTTGTGAAGTGCTACTGGCACCTGGTGAGTAGAGGCCAAGGATACTAGAAACATTCCATAACATAGATGACAATCACACAGTCTTATGGCCCAAAATGTCAACCTGTTGAAGTTGGGAAACCCTCCCTTAGAGGTTTCTCTATTATCAGCCAAGAAAATGAAGACCATAGCACACCTACACTTCAACAAATACTTCTTTCCCTGTTATAGCTGCCCTCTCTACTTTGAATGGATTCCCTGCCACACTAGAGAAAAATGTTGAGCTCTCTGCTACTTTCCCCTTTAGACTCTCGAAAAACAGAAAAACTATGTTCATGCTGGGTGCAGTGGCTCACGCCTATAGTCCCAGCTACTCAGGATGCTGAGGCAGGAAGATCCCTTGAATCCAGGCATTTGAGTCTGGGCAACATTGTAAGATCCCATTTCTATTAAAAAAAAAGTTATGTTCGTGCTTCACGAGATAGGAGACATGAATACAGAACGAGGTAGCCAGAAAGTGCAATGATGTGCTTTCTAAAAGCAAGCACAATTTTATTGGCCACTACCCACCCCTTAGGCTTTTGGCTGAGCAGCCCCTGCTCCCAGCAGCCACCAATACTCCTATAGTCTTTAAAGGCCTGCTCAGCAGTGATTCAGACCAGCATCATTTCTTCCAGGGCAGTGGTAATTTACCTCTGACAGTCCTTCTGAACAGTCCATGAAATTTTAAAAGAAAGGAAATTTGACAAAGAACAAGTTTAAAAGAAGTTAAATCCCATCCTGCCAGAGTCACCATATCTTTTTTTTTCCTTTGAGATGGAGTCTCGCTCTGCCAGGCTGGAGTGCAGTGGCGCAATCTTGGCTCACTGCAATCTCTACCTCTCGGGTTCAAGCAATTCTCCTGCCTCAGCCTCCCGAGTAGCTGGGACTACAGGTGCGCACCACCACACTCAGCTAATTTTCGTATTTTTAGTAGAGATGGGGTTTCACCATGTTGGCCAGGGTGGTCTCAATCTCTTGACCTCTTGATCCGCCCACCTCAGCTTCCCAAAGTGCTGGGATTACAGGTGTGAGCCACCATGCCCAACCTCTTTTTATTATTACTTATTATCTCAGATTTCTAAACTACTTTACAGTTTGGGGAGCGTTTTTGTATCTACGCTCCCAACTGAGTATCACGAGCATACTGTGAAGTGGTTAGAACAGATATTATCATGCTCTGTTCTAGGGCTGTAGAGAGGCCCTCAGCAACAAGGGCCACTGTTGTGCTTGCTCCGCCAGGTGATGCACTTGGCTGCTGATCTGAGTGCAGTCTCTTATTCATTTGTACCTAGTTCATCACTTAAGCATGTTGACTTACTTATGTTTACATAGAATAAAACTTTTGGCCTACAAAGGAGCTTATCAAAAAGGAACAAGTTACATGACAGTAGAGGAGAGGCTGGAGAAGGGTAGGCTATTCACACAAACTGATTTAGGTAAAGCATTTTAAAATAAAAATTCCATCAGACCTTCATACAGTAAACTAGTTCATAATAACATTTTTCCTTTCCTAATCACAAGCATCATAATTCATAATTACAACATTTGTCCAGTTCTCCAGGGAAAGATCTGCACAGTACACATCAGGAAACGCTCTTGGAGATCAAGAGGAGAAATGAAACTGAAACTCAAGACTTCTGCTTTCATGCACTGTAAACCTAACTTCATCTTGATAAATTATGAAAATCTCACCTTTCTGACCTGTTTTAGCCAATATTTATCACATACCAATCATGTGGAAGAGGTTGCTCAATGCAGCAGGGCATACAGAAGGGATTGAGGCAGTCCCTACCCTGGGGGCATATGGAAAGTACCCCCAACACCTTCCATGCAAGGCAAAACACACAGACAGTGATACAGCACATCTACTGGGGTAACTCAGGATGAACCGTTTCAAAAGAAACATGTGACCTCACCCAGTCCCTGAAAAATGGGAAAGACATCACATAAGATGGAAAGGGAGAGAGGTGGCAGGAGAACACAGACATTATCAGTTCAGTTTAGTTGTGGTAGTAGAGAGCATTCCGGGACCAAATTCAAAACGAAAAAGTCACATGTTAAAGTATCTATTCTTCTGGCTCTTAAAGAAAACGGTAGCACCCTCCAGTCGCATTGCAAAGTAGAAATGAGGAACAAGACAGCATCAGGGTGACCTGATCAGGGTGACTCTTGCCTGTCAAGAGTCAGAGACAGGCCAGGATCAGGCCCTGGGCTGCAGGAGTCTCCCTAGGTTGATTTCTGTGCTACAGTGCTGTCAGCAGAGTGGGGTGGGGGAGGGGGTGCGCTTTTTTTCATCTCCCTGGGGAGCAAACACCAACTCTTGCAGCAGTTCTGCCAACAAGGCAGAACTATGACGAAACTGATTACCACTAGCCTCTCTGTATCAGGGTCAAGATATGGGGCGGATGAGTCTGTTCCCCAAGGGTATGCTTAGAGGCCACTGCCACAGAGCTAAGGAAGCCCCTCTCCTAGAACACACCTGTGCCCAACCCTAGTTCACCCTGATGTCCCAGCTCAGCATTAATCGTGGATCCTTCGGCGGGGACCCTGGTCCCCCAAGCCCTCCTATTCAGGGACGACAATTCCCCAACTGGGGGCACTGTCACCAGATCCAGAGGGACAGTAACAGTCCCTCTTGCAGATTTCAGATCTTCACCCTGCCATTGAAAGGCCACAAGGGGGATTTCGTCCCGGTTTCACCTTCAGGACTATCTGAGTACTTCCCGGGCGATGCAGACCACTGGAAGGCACTGGCCGGCACCAAGGCCCGCTCCGGGGAGCCAGGCCGCGGCCCCTCCAAGGATCACAGGTGGGCAGCGGAAGACTCAGAGCAAGAGCCAGGGGCGAAGATGGCCTTCGCTGCGGTCAACCCGGAGCACGTGCTGGGGCCCACCAGCCTCCCCGCGCTGAGGACAAAGTCCGCTCCCGCCGGCTTTTTGGCTTGGGCACCGGGTACCCGGCGTCAGGGGCGAGGCAGGCAGGACTTGCGCGCGCCCCAACTCGACACCAGACCCCGACCCGACTGCGGGCTCGGCCTCCCGCGACCCCTGCGCGCACTCACCATTGTGGTTGACCCAGGTCGGCTTCAGGAGCTTCATTGTTCGGCCGCCG
>NW_012118166.1:683889-684486 GCF_000951035.1 Colobus angolensis palliatus | reverse complement strand
TGCCACCACAGCCGCATCCCCTGCGCCGCTCCTCCTCAGGCGGCTCCCGGGCAACGCCGGAAGTCACGGCGCGCACCTGCCAAATCGCCCCGGCGGGAAACCGCTTCCCACGCTGACTGGGCCGCCCCGGTTCCTCGGCTGGCAGGGGCTTCGGGTCAGGCCCGGGCGCGGGCGCCCCAGAAGGGGCGGTTCGCCTGGACGGCGGACAGCGAGCGGGGCCTGGAGTTGCAACCCGGGCCGGTCGCAGAGGCAGGCGGGGCCCAGGTGGCGTGGACCGCCCGTTACCAGCTCTGCCTCGCCAGTCTGAGTCCGACTTATTAACTAGCTTCCGTCATTCATCAACACGCGCTATTGGGCATCTTGCGAGCGCCGGGCTCCGCGCCGGCGCCGGAATGTGACCCTGGCTTCGGACTCGAACGAATGAGGGGAACGAGCCAACCCTGGTCGGGGAGGCTGGGGCGGACGTGTTTATTGGAAGATCGGGGCCGTTTGCCTAGACGTGAACATTTGGACTCGGAGGAGCAGAGGGACGCCCCTCGGCCGCTCCGGCTGCACTGCAGAGTCGAGGCCCGCGCGAGGGCGCAGACCGACCAACCG
>NW_012118166.1:679595-683184 GCF_000951035.1 Colobus angolensis palliatus | reverse complement strand
TCACTGCAACCTCTGCCTCCCAGGTTCAAGCAGTTCTGCCCTGGCCTCCCGAGTAGCTGGGATTACAGGCGCCCGCCACCACGCCCGGCTGATTTTTGTATTTTTAGTAGAGACGGGGTTTCACCATCTTGGCCAGGCTGGTCTTGAACTCCTGACCTTGCGATCCACCCGCCTCGGCCTCCCAAAGTGCCGGGATTACAGACGTTTGCCACCGCGCCTGGTCTCGAGAATCAGTATTTATACATACTCTTGTGTCTTTCAGGCTTCTGGGAACTTGGCAGACGCAGATTAGAAATACTCACCAGCGAGCATCATTGTTGTCTTTCTGGGAACTCATTCCCATGAGGTAAAACTCAACCGCGGGCCTGACCTCTGGGGGTATAGGTGTCATTCGATGTGTAGAGAACAAAGCCAGACTGCTGGATGTGTGGTTTGCAAAATTAACAGCCTACAAAGTTTCTCAGTTCTGTCTTTCCAACATTTTCCATACCATAGGTTGCTGTTCATAATTTTTAAAATTTGAGCAGTTTAAATAAGTATTCTCCTGGAAGGGATTTTTGTGTGTTTTAAAGGACATAGCTTAAGTTTCTGTTTCTCCATGAGCCTTCCTCTTCCCTGCCCATTCTGAGGCCCTGGAGAATGTGGGGAAGATGCAAGTATTAAAGGTATTTCCATCTGGCACTCTTGACTCTTTCTAGATACTTGATTCAGTCAATCTTGATGGTAAAGGATTTCATTCTTCTTCTTCTTCTTCTTTTTTTTTTTTGAGATGGAGTCTCACTGTGTCATCCAGGCTGGAGTGCAGTGGTGCGACCTCGGATCACTGTAACCTCCGCCTCCTGGGTTCATGCCATTCTCCTGCCTCAGCGTCCCAGCTAGCTGGGATTACAGGTGCCAATCACCATGCCCGGCTAATTTTTGCATTTCTTGTAGAGATGGGGTTTTACCATGTTGGTCAGGCTGGTCTCGAACTCCTGACCTCAGGTGATCCACCCACCTCAGCCTCCCAAAGTGCTGGGATTACAGGCCGGCCCACACCTGGCCCACAAATCAATTTTAATAGTAATGAGCTCCTAATCCAAAAGTTTGGTATTTTCACTTTTGAATGTAATCCCAAGGCACACCTGAATCCCAGCAGTAAAGAGGAACACTTCCCCTGATTTTATACTCTGATGTCCCTTGTTGCTTTTGTACTTTTTTTTTTGAGACAGAGTCTCGCTCTGTTACCCAAGCTGGAGTGCAGTGGCACAATCTCGTCCCACTGCAACCTCTGCCTCCCAGGCATAAGTGATTCTCCTGCCTCAGCTTCCTGAGAAGCTGGGATTATAGCTGCGCACCACCACACCTGGCTCATTTTTGTATTTTTAGTAGGGACAGGGTTTCGCCATGTTGGCTAGGCTGGTCTCGAACTCCTGACCTTGGGCAATCTGCCCACCTTTGCCTCCCAAAGTGCTGGGATTACAGGCGTGAGCCACTGCGCCCAGCTGCTTTTGTACTGTTTCTTGTAATTGATGGCACCCACACAGTTCTCACAAGTACTCTGGGGTGGAGTACCTCCTCACCAAGCTGAGCTCATGAGTCAGTTATGCACAGCTCCTTCCCCCAGTGGAGAGGTCAATTTGGGGTACTTACCATTTTGTCTCTCCGTAGGTTCATGAGACTGAAGAGGAAAATGTTTAATATTTGCTTTATCTATTAGATCAGAACCTCTTCGAAAGAAGAAGAAGGTAGATCCTAAAAAAGACCAAGCAGCAAAGGAGCGCTTGAAAAAGAGGATCCGAAAACTGGAAAAGGCTAGTCAAGAGCTAATTCCTATTGAAGATTTTATTACCCCTCTAAAGTTCTTGGATAAAGCAAGGTAAGGATCCTTCTCTAGGGATGAAGTCCTCAGCACAAAGGAGTTCTATCAACTTTTGTGTCTGTAGTTCACACCTGTGATAGTAATTGGTCAGTAGGCTTGAGCTGACTTGGCCCTAATTGAGTCCTTGCTTCTTTTGGGAGCAGGAGAAAGCATCCTTGGGTGGTACTCTTGAATGGCTCTGGGTGGGAAAGAACTTATAATCCAGATGCTTAAGCACTGCTCTGGAGTTCATGTTTTTGCTCTCATGCATGAGGAGTCTGGGCTGTTTCTGATCCTTTGGGCCTGGCGTCTGAAGCCCTCACCTCATCCTAACAGTAGAAAACACTTGGCCTCTTGTTTTATCATGCAGATACCTTTAGTTGGTATTTGTTGGGATTCTGCTGTATGCAGGGTTAACAGTTCCTGCTGCCATTTTGTAAGCAGTGTGCACCATCTATAAAGGGGCGGGTGTTAAAGTCACCTCTCATCCAAGGGAGTATTTGCCTGGGCAGAGGAAGTGCTACCAGTCTCCTCAGACCATCTGTTCTTCTGACAGAAAGCAAATGACCTTGGTTCCCAGCATCAGTTGCAGCTGCAGCCACATTCAACATTCCATTTCTTAATTTGTCCCAAACTTGTTTTATCTCCTAAGTCCTGTCTGTGTCTGGCAATGGGAATACTTGTGTCAGTTGCAGTCACAGAATTCCAGTGAGGTTGGTAACCCTTAGCTTCTTTGCAGACAGCGGCCTCAGGTGGAGCTCACCTTTGAGGAGACTGAGAGGAGAGCTCTGCTTCTGAAGAAGTGGTCCTTGTACAAGCAGCAAGAGCATAAGATGGAGAGGGACACCATCAGGGCCATGCTAGAAGCCCAGCAGGAAGCTCTGGAGGAACTGCGACTCGAGTCCCCGAAGCTCCATGCTGAGGCCATCAAGCGGGATCCCAACCTGTTCCCCTTTGAGAGGGAAGGGCCATGTTACACACCACCGATCCCTAACTACCAGCCCCCTGAAGGCAAGTACAGTGACGTCACCAAGGTGTACACACAAGTAGAGTTTAAGAGATAGACTTGCAGGCTGCTATCCTTAACATGCTGCCCCTGAGAGTAGGAATGACCAGGGTTCAAGTCTGCTTTCCACAGAATTAGGCATGCTGTTAATAAATACTGGTTTAATCAAAATGCTCCTTTGTCTTGTGTTAGAATTTTTTTTTTTTTTTTTGAGACAGAATCTCACTCTATTGCCCAGGCTGGAGTGCAGTGACACAATCTTGGCTCACTACAAACTCTGTCTCTCTGGTTTAAGCGATTCTACTGCATCAGCCTCCTGAATATCTGAGATTACAAGCGTGCGCCACCACGCGTGGCTAATTTTTGTATTTTTAGGAGACAGAATTTTGCCATGTTGGCCAGGCTGGTCTCGAACTCCTGACCTCAAGTGATCTGCCTACTTTGGCCTCCCAAAGCCCTGGGATTATAGGTGTCAGCCACCACGCCCAGCCAGAATTAAAATTAATTCACCAAGCTGGGCTCAGTGACTCACGTCTATAATCCCAGCACTTTGGGAAGCCAAGGCGGGTGGATCACAACATGAGGTCAGGAGACTGAGACCATCCTGACTGACAGAGTGAAACCCCATCTCTACTAAAAATACAAAAAAATTAGCCGGGCATGGTGGCACGCGCCTGTAGTCCCAGCTACTCGGGAGGCTGAGACAGGAGAATGGTGTGAACCTGGGAGGTGGAGCTTGCAGT
>NW_012118166.1:668613-679078 GCF_000951035.1 Colobus angolensis palliatus | reverse complement strand
GGTGGGAAAGGAAGTTGCCAGTTGGAAAGGTGAGCGGAGAAGCAGGGCCTTCCTGATGGGAAAGAAACACACCTTTGTGTGTTCAGCTGGGGTTAGTGGGAGGTAGAAGAGCGTGGAGCAGGCCAGGGACATACTAGTCAATAAAGATGCCGTGGTCCTCAAGAGGATGTGAGGCCTGGCAGGGGCAGCGGACTGTATCTCAAGTGCGTAGTCTAGAATGGTGAATGTATTGGTCTGCTCAGGCTGCCATTACAAAGTACCATAGACTGGGTGGCTTAAACAATAGAAATTTATTTTCTCACAATTTTGGGGGCTAAAACTCCTAAGATCAAGGTACCAGCAGGCTTGTTTTCTGAGCCTTTCTCCTTAGCTTGCAGATGGCCACCTTTTCCCTCACATGGTTGTCCCACAGTCTGTGTCCTAATTTTTTATAGACACCAGTTATACTGGAATAGGGCCCATCTAATGACCTCATTATAACTTAATTATCTCTTTAACAATGCTACCTCCAAATACCTCCAAATACAGTCACATTCTGAGGTATGGGGTTGGGGAGAGTGGGAGGGTCGTGTAGGTAGGACTTCAACATAAGAACTGTACGGGACACAATTCAGCCCATCACAGTACAGGTCCAGTGTATGAATAGAGCCATTTTCCCCAGTGGCTTGGATCACAACCTCAGAAAGAATTTTTTTTTTTAACCACCTTACTGCAGGTAAACCAGGGAAACATTTCATTGGAATAAGAAATTAGGTTGTCTTCCTAGCGTGTGGTTCACTTTTTTCCCTTTTTTAAAAATTGTGGTGGCCAGGCACCGTGGCTCATGCCTGTAATCCTAGCACTTTGGGAGGCCTAGGTGGGTGGATCATCTGAGGTCAGGAGTTCGAGACCAGCCTGATCAACATGGTGAAACCCCATCTCTACTAAAAATACAAAATTAGCCAGGTGTGGTGGCACATGCCTGTAATCCTAGCTACTCAGGAGGCTGAGGAAGGAGAATCGCTTGAATCCGGGAGGTGGAGGTTGTAGTGAGCCAAGATCGCACCACTGCACTCCAGCCTGGGCAAGAAGAGCGAAACTCCCATTCAAAAAAAAAAAAAAAATTGTGGTAAGACACACATAAACTTTACTATCTTCATCATTTCTAACTGTATGGCTCAGTGGTATTGAGGACATTCATACCATCGGACAACATCACCACCATCCGTCCATCTCCAGAACTCTTCATTGCAAAACTGAACTCTACCCATTAAACCGTAATTCCCTGTTCCCCTCTTCCCCCAACCCCTGGCAACCACCATTCTACCTTTTCTGTGATTTTAACTATTCTTAAGGACCTCACAGAATTGGAATCATAGTGTTTGTCTTTTTGTAACTGGCTTATTTCACTGAGCATAATCCTCAAGGTTCATCCATGTTATAGCATGTATCAAATGTTCTTTTCATGGCTGAATTAATGTTCCATTATATGTATGCCACATTTTCCTTATCCATCTTTTGATGGACGCTTGGGTTACCTTCACGTTTTACTATTGTGAATAATGCTGCTATGAACACGGGAATACAAGTATCTCTTCAAGACTGTGCTTTCTTTTAGATGTACACCCAGAAGTGGAACTGCTGGATCATATGATGACTCTATTTTTAATTTTTTTAGGAAGTACCATATGGCTTTCCATGGCTGCTGTAACATTATATTTTCCCAGTAGTGCACAAGGATTCCAACTTTTCTTTTTTTTTTTTTTTGAGATGGAGTCTCATTCTTGTCCCCCAGGCTGGAGTGCAGTGGCATGATCTTGGCTCACTGCAATCACCACCTCCTGGGTTCAAGTGATTCTCCTGCCTCAGCCTGCCAAGCTGGGACTACAGGCGTGTGCTACCGTGCCCAGCTAATTTTTTTTTTTTTTTTTTGCATTTTTAGTAAAGATGAGGTTTCGCCATGTTGGCCAGGCTGATCTCGAACTCCTCACCTCAGGTGATCCGCCCGCCTTGGCCTCCCAAAGTGCTGGGATTACATATGTGAGCTACCACACCCAGCCAAGGTTCCGATTTTTCTACATCCTTACCACACTTTTTTTTTTAAAATAGTAACCATCCTAATGGGTGTGAGGTGGTATCTCACTGTGGTTTTGACTTGTATTTCCCTAATGGTCAGTGATGCTGAGCATCTTTTTATGTGCTTTTTGGCCATTTGTATGTCTATTCAAGTCCTTGCCTTTTTTTTTTTTTGTAACAGTCTCACTCTGTTACCCTGGCTGGAGTGCAGTGGTGTAATCTTGGCTCACTGCAACCTCTGCCTCCCGGTTCAAACAATTTAGCCTCAGTCTTCCAAGTAGCTGGGATTACAGGTGCATGCCACCACACTTGGCTAATTTTTATATTTTTAGTAGAGACGTGGTTTCACCATGTTGGCCAGGCTGGTCTTCAACTCCTAACCTCAGGTGATCGCCTGCCTCAGCCTCCCAAAGTGCTGGGATTACAGGCCTAAGCCACACTGCCTGGCCCCTTGCCCATTTTTGAACTTTTTTTCTCATTGAGTTTTAGGAGTTCTCTATAATTCTTTTTTTTTTTTTTTTTTGAGTTCTCTATAATTCTATTAATCTCTTGTCAGATACATGATTTGCAAATATTTTCTCCCATTCTGTGGATTGCCTTTTTATTCTGTCGTTAAGTGTCTTTTTTTTTTTTTAGAGATAGGGTCTTGCTCTGTCACCCAGGCTAGAGTGCAGTAGTGCAATCATAGCTCACTGTAACCTCAAACTCCTGGGCTCAAGCAATTCTCCTACCTCAGCCTCCTAAGTAGCTAGGACTACAGACAGGCACCACCATGCTCAGCTACCTTTTTTTAAAAATAACTTGTAGAGATGGGGTCTTGCTATGTTGTCCAAACTGGTCTTGAACTCCTGGCCTCCAGCAATCCCCTTGTGTCAGCCTCCCAAAATGCTGGGATTACAGACATGATCCACAGTGCCTGGCCTGATAGTGTGGTTTTTTAAAAATTTTTTTCTAGAAGGAATGGAGGCAGGGTTTTACTATGTTGCCTAGGCTGGTCTTGAACTCCTGGGCTCAAGTGATTCTTTCACCTCGGCCTACAGTCCCAGTCCTGTAGTGCTGGGACTACAGGAGTGAACCACCATGCTTGGCCAATAGTGTCTTTTGATGTGAAATTTAATGCCTTTAATTTTCATGAAGTCCAATTTATTTTTTTCTTCTTAATGTTGATGACTTTGGTGTCATATCCAAGAAACTACTATCAAATCCAACGTTGTGAAGATATTCTCTATGTTTAATTTTAAGCTCTTAAAATTTAGGTCAATTTTGAGTTAACTTTTGTATATGATGTTTGGTAAGGGTCCAACTTCACTCTTGGATATCCAATTTCCAGGCATCAACCATTTGTTGAAAAGACTGTCCTTTCCATAGCCTGGGTGATCCTCTCACCTCAGCCTTCCAAGTAGCTGGGACTGCTGCTTTTTTCAAAAGAAAAAACTTTGTTTTAAAAATTCTTTATCAGTCCTGGATAAAAATGTTGCCTAAGGATTCTAAGTCCTTTGGCTCCACCTGAGACAAATGCTGAATGGAACCACTTTTCATGACCTCCACTGCTGCCTCTGAGGTCCAAGTCATCGTCAGTTTTTGCCTGTTCTATTGCAGTGGCCAACTGATCTAGCCACCCCACCCCTTCTCTGCACAGCAGCCAGAAGTCTCTAGAACCAGGTCAGGTCAGGTCTTTGGCTACCTGCCACCCCAAGAGTCTCATCCCCCGATACCTGATTACAGCTCACAGCACCCCCTCCTATCAATACATGGTGTCAGGTCCCTCTGCCTTTGTGGGTCCCTTTCTCTGCCTGACAGGAGCTGAGCCTCTTCATCCAGGTCTGGGCTCAGACACTGAGGCCTCCCCGACCTCCCCGCCCAAGGTAAGTGTCCAGCACAGGTGCTTGATAGCAGTGCTTTTAAAAACAGTAGGTTTCATCCATTAGGTTGTACAATCAGTTCAGTAGGTCATGGCCGACGGTTTGTTTTCAACTTTTTATTTTGAAGTAATTATAGATTCACAGGAGGTTGCATAGGAGGTTGTCTAGGGAGGTGCTGCGTACCCTTGCCCCAGCCTCCCACAATGTTAACACCTTATACACTATAGCACAGCATCAGGAGCCAAAAACTGACATTGGTACAGTCTACAGAACATACTCGGTTTCCCCAGTTGTATCTGTACTCCTTTGTGTACCTAACTCTACACAATTTTGACTTCATGTATAGCCCTGTGTAACCATCAGTCAGGCTGACAGATGGTTTTCAACACCACCGGACTCTCTGATGTGAACCACCCCCCAACCATCCCTAACCTAACCCCTGGTAACCTTTAATCTGTTTTCCATCTCTGTAATTACATTATTTCATCAATGTTACATAAATGGAATCCTGCTACATGTATGTTTTCAAGATTGGCTGGTTTTGCTCCGAAGAATTTTCTTGAGTTTCATCTGAGTTGCTGTGTGTACAGCAGTTACTGAAAATGGCACTGTATCACATACAGTACGGATACATATTGTTTTGTATTTCAACAATAATATGCTATATATAACAGTCTATGCCAGATAATGATGTAAAATACTTATTATTAATATGGGGTTTTATCCAAAACACTTATTTTTAAAATATTTATTTATTTAGAGACGGGGTCTTGCTCTGTTGCCCAGGCTGGAGTGCAGTGGCACAGTCATAGCTGACTGCAACCTCAAACCCCTATCCCCAAGTGATCCTTCTGCCTCAGCCTCCCAAGTAGCTGAGATTACAGGTGTGAGTCACCATGCCTAGCACCCGTCCAAAAAGTGTGAAAGATACTGCTCTTATAGTATTTGTTTTCTTCATAACACCACCATAAAAGAAGATTATCCAAACTGCTTCAGAAATTACCATCATTTTATTTTTATTTATTTTGAGACAGGATATCGCTCTGTCGCCCAGGTTGAAGTGCACTGGCACAATCATGGCTCACTGCAGCCTCAAACTCCTGAGCTCAAATGATCCTCCTATCTCAGACTCCCAAGTAGCTGGAACTACAAATGCGTGCCACCATGCATGGCTTGTTTATTTTTTGTAGAGATAGAGTCTTGTTATGTTGCCTAGGCTGGTCTCGAACTCCTGGGCTCAAGCAATCCTCCCATCTCAGCCTCCCAATGTGTTGGGGTAACAGCCGTGAGCCACCACATCCAGCCACCATTTTAAATCCCTATTTATTGATGTTGAATGTCTGTATTTTCCCCAAGCTACAACAGAAACTCTTTGAAGACAACTTGTCTGTTTCAAAACTGTGGTCTTATAAGCCCCAAACCCTGTCCAACATGTGGACACTCAGATGTTGTGAAGGAATCGCCATAGGAACAAATGCAGGAACATCTTGTCCAGAGAGATTATCTGCTGATGTGGAACTTGAGTAGTGAAGAAGGAGGCAAAATATGACATTCGCACTACAGTGGCAGGACTCAATGCTTCCTAACTGAGCATGCAGCCGCACACTGCATACCTTGCTAAACAAGCAGGTGGCAGGGAGCATGACTGCACTGAGGGAAGGCCCCTCATGGACTGGGGTGCTGGCTGGCATGCCCTGGCTTTTGCTGCACTCTCCAGCTCCGCCCCATGAACCTGAAGGCAGCTGCTGCAATCCCAGGCATCACATGCAGACTGCCAATTCATTTTATTATTTTATTTTTGAGACAGTCTTACTCTGTTGCCCAGGCTGGAGTGCAGTGGCGCGAACTCAGCTCACTGCAACCTCTGCCTCTGGGGTTCAGGCGATTCTCGTGTCTTAGCTTCCCGAGTAGCTAGGATCACAGGCGCATGCCACCATGCCCAGCTAATTTTTGTATTTTTAATAGAGATGGGGTTTCACCATGTTGGCCAGGTTGGTTTCGAACTTCTGACCTCAAGTGATCCACCCGCCTCGGCCTCCCAAAGTGCTGGGATTACAGCACACTACAAATTCAGATGCCCCTTCCCTGTGTTTAAGAGTAAGAAAAACCTTGTAGATCTCTAGCAGTCTTCTTCTCTTCCCTCACTGGGTGGAAATGCTCATTAATCCAGCCACAGCCATGCTGGAGGCACCTTGGTTGCCTTAGACACATCAATACTCCCTTGATGATGGGGGAACGCTGGCTCCTCTGTAGATGCTCCTGCTCTTGGGATCCCGTGAACACAACCCCCACCCCCACCGTTCGCAGACACAGACAGGGGCTCTTAGGAGCACAGGAGAAAACATTCAAGCAGGGAAATACTGTTCTTTAATGGACACCCTTCTGAAGTAATAGATTGTTCTACCCCAAAGAACAAATTTAAAGATATTCAACTTGCTGCCTGTGTCCAGGAAGAAAGCAGGGAGGGTGCTGGGCACAGACCCAGCCTCGCCCTCAGCATCACATAACAGGGCCACCACAGGATGAGAAACCATTCTATTAGTAATAAAGAGACCTCTTCGAGAAATAGTGTTTTTGGTGATCCATACATTTTAAAACACCTACAAGAGAATAAGCATACAAATTTCTAACACTGTCCGGACACAACACTGTTATATATAAAATCTAACAAATGTAAACTTAATTTTCAGCTTCTATTTGAAATTAGATGAAATGGCTTTTGATACATTAACCACCAGGGGAAATTTTGAGGGAAGGAGTCCTTAATTCCACATGTCTTGGACTTGGATTTCTTAAGCTGAGTCCACAAACCCTCTCTATGCAACGTTGTGTGTTCTGTAGCTGTGTGCATTTCTTAAAAACTAGAGTCTCCAGGGGCCGACCTGGGAGCCTGATAAGTGAAGCCTGCTGGTGCAGAGGGGCCAGCAAGCCCTGCCTGCTCGGCACACCTGCCTGCATGAGCAGTGGAACTAAGTGGAGCAGAGTGAGTACTCACAATGTTCACCAAACCTGAGACATAGCAGGCAGTTTCCCAAGGACTAGGAAAGACATTCACAGTGGCACAACTGTTTAGCAACCTCATTATGACCCACCTGTGTGTCCACACAGGTCAGGGCTACCCTTCAGTTTACCTGAGAAGCCTAGACCTCAGGACCGCCATCTCCTATGCTACTGTGCCTGGCCTGACCTGGCTGCTCACAGGTACCTGGCCATAATGCTTGGCTTCCTGGAAGCTCTGAAGCGGTGCAATTGTCCTGCAGAACATCGCAGCATCAGGGTACCCTGCATGCAGGTGAGGGGTGGGCAAGTAGGACCAGCAATGTCCTGCTCCATGTTCCAAACCCAGCAAGAGCTCACAGGGACCCACTAGACTGTGTAGGCTGTCACAGTCCCCAGGGTTGTGCAACAGCAACTTGAAACAGACTGAGGAAGCTGCACAGGCCAATGGCAGGGGTGCTTGTCACTCGTCCTTCTCCTGCGGCAGAGGGAGATGCCAGTCTGGAGGGGGGCTCTGCCTCGGGGCCCACACCAGGATGTGCTTCCGTGCAGCCCGGACTCGTGCCCGCTCGCTCTCACAGAGGGATTGCTGTGCAAATGAGACTCTAGTCACTCCCCAGGCTCTGAGCACCCTCAAGACCCCTGTACCTCCCCCTAAAACACAGATAGAGAGGTAGGGGCCTATGGTGCACACCACTGTGCAGCACAGCTGCATCCACCTACTATACCTTGGCGAGTATTCCATATTAGTGCACAGAGATTGAGATCATTTTGTTCTCACAAACTACTGTGAAAAACTACTGAATAGGTCATAATAATTTGAGGAATTTTTAAATATCTTCTCCTGAACCTCAGGGCTCAATGGCTCTGGCTGACCTCGTGAGTCTGGGGCACATTCACCTGCTGAGAGTGAGCCTGGGGGTGCTGAGTGGAGAGGAGAGAAGAGTCTGAGACAGCAGCTGTGGGGAGCTGCAGGGAGAAGTATGATAGGGAAGAAGGGAGGAAGACAGGGAAGAAATACATGCCCAGGGTATCCTGGAAGGGTGGGAAGAGTCCAGAGGACAGACCACTTGCCTGAGTGGTGCCACAAGTGCCACTCAACCCATCAGCTTCTGGCTACTGTATCCCAATACAGACACGGGTCAGTGTATCACAACACGGGAGACCTTCGCTGTGGACCCTTGGTAAGTATCAGGTGCTATGTCAGCCTCTTTACACAGATAATTTAATCTGTCTACATGTCTGTCTTTGTTCAAGCTCTATTGCCTCAAATAAAATATTTTGATCGTGTTTAAAAAGCTATCAGAAATGTAGCACAGACTATTAAAGATTCCCAAATGTCCATTCCCAATGTGGCAGTTAACAGCTTCCCTGATACCGTTTTTTGGTCCAAATTTTAGAGCTACCGTTTCCCTAATGATGGGATAATCTTCTGCTGGCTAGTCTACTTCCTGCATTTTTTTTCACTAAACAATACACTGTAGGCACTTCTCCACATCCAGGTAGATGACTGACTATTCCTTTCAAAGGCTATGCGGTATTTCACTTTGTGGAAAAAGCTATTTGGTCAAATGTCTATTAGTGAAATTTAGGTTGTTTTCAGCTTTTGCAGTATCAGAAACATAACTAGCATTCTGAACTTTTAATTGTACACTGTTATCCAATTAGTTCCCTAGGATAAAGTTCCAGAAGTAAAACTTAAGGTCAAAAGGTATGCATCTGACATTTACATAATCAGAACACCCGACACCCCCACCAACACTGCACAACTACCCAGAATTCTTCAAACCCCCATCAACACTTAAGACTTTCTGCTGGGCAAAACCTGCTGTTACTGTTATTTAGACTTAAATACCTGACATCTGGCCATTTGGTTTTTTCTTTTTTTTCTTGAGATGGAGTCTTACTGTCCTGTTGCCCAGGCTGGAGTGCAGTGACACGATCAGCTCATTGCAACTTCCGCCTCCCAGGTTTAAGCAATTCTCCTGTCTCAGCCTCCCGAGTAGCTGGGATTACAGATGTGTGAAACCATCCGTGGCTAATTTTCATATTTTTAGTAGAGATGGGGTTTTGCCATGTTGCCAGGCTGGTCTCAAACTCCTGACCTCAGGTGATCTGCCCACCTTGGCCTCCCAAAGTGCTAGGATTACAGGCATGAGCCACCACGCCCAGGCTTTTTTTTTCTATTATTTTTATAAAGATGGAATCTCACCACGTTGCCCATGGCTGGTCTCAAGCTCCTGGGCTCAAGCGATCCCCTGGCCTTGGCCTCCCAAAGTGCTGAGATTACAGGTGCCCACCACCATGCCCACCTGGCTTTCTTTTTTAATGAATTGCTTCTTTGTGTCCTTTGGCCATTTTTCCATTCTGAAATAATCCCTATATTTCTTATTGATATATAAGAGCTCTTTATACACACACACACGCGCAGATATACATACATACATTAAAATTATCACTCTCTTGCTATACAGGCTGTCAGCTTTCTGACTTTTTTTGAGTTTCACATATTATGGAATAGTCATCATTTTCTTTTATACAGCAGTCTCGTTTCCACATCAGTTCATCTCTTTCAGATCACTGTACACACTTAACAATGTTGAAGTGTTGATCAGTCCCATTGATTCTCGTTGCTTGGCACTCCCCATGAGCCTTGCACCTTTCGGCTGGCTTCTCTCCATCTCCTCTCCCACAAGGGGTCCACCGTAGTCCTGTATATTCTAGACTACAGTGTGGGTGCCAGGAGGGCAGAGACTCTTTTTTATCACTCATGCATCCCCAAGAGTACCCAATGTAGTACAAATTTGCTGGAAGAATAAACAACTAGAACCACCTCCTTACCGGTCTCTCTGCTCCTGTAAAATACTCTCTACACCCTAGCAAACAGATTGAACTTTTTTCCTCTCTTTTTTTTTTTTTTTTTTCCTGAGACAGGTCTCCCTCTGTTGCCTAGGCTGGTGTGCAGTGGCGTGACCATAGCTCACTGCAGCTCTGAACTCCCGGGCTTAGGCGATCCTCCCGCCTCACCCTCCCAAGTAGCTGGGACCACAGGTGCACGTCACCACACTTTGCTAACAGACTGATCTGTTAAAGATATAAATCGAATTATGCTTGCCAGCACACTTTAGACTAAACTCTAAACTCCGTATCAAGGCCCACTAGGTCCCTGGTATACCACTCTCCAACCATCCACCTACCCTCTGCTTCAGGAACACAGGCCTTCTCTGTTTCTTAGCAGTGTCTACCGGGGCTGGATGAAGGCTGGCTCCTGGTCACTCAGGACTCAGCAACATCACCTCCTGCGTAGGCCAGCTGATGACCCTAACATTGGACGGTTGCCCTCTTTGCTCTCTAAACCACTCTACAGACTCCTCGCTGGTCTCCTTCGTTGTCTTTCACGCCCTCTGAAAGTCCTGTTGATATGCTAATTTATACCATCTCTCAAAAGAAAGGAAGCCTGAGGAGGGTAGGGACCTAGACAGTTCCCGGCTAGGTCGCGGGGCCTGGGGCGTGGAGGGGTGGGGAAAGCTGGGCGCTGCAAGGCGCTCCGA
>NW_012118166.1:667368-668081 GCF_000951035.1 Colobus angolensis palliatus | reverse complement strand
TCGCAGGGTAAGTCCGGGATGAGGCCTGGCGCGGAGCCTACTCGGCCACCACGAAGCCAGCGCCATTCACCCCGGGCCATGAGGGCATCCTGGGCCGCGCAGCTACCTTACGTCAGTCGCGTCTAAAATCACACGGCTCTGGCCAGTTCTTTTTAGCAGCTTTATGAGATTTTCTCACATCTCAACAATGCGGTTTATTTTCAAAAGTACGTACTGAGCATCATGTTGGTGCAGCGAACCTCCCAGATCTGCGGCTCTGGCGGTCTTGTCTGAGCGTCCACTCAGGATGGAGGTGAACTCGCAAAGTAACCGAGGTTGGTTGGGCATGACGTGTGGTGGATCTAGGGTTGGATGACCTGCCCAGGGAACGGAGGCTTGAAGTGGAGGCTGAGAAGGCAATCCGAGCATGGCCATAGGCCGGTCAAAGGCATGGAGGCGGTGTGTAGCACGGGCGAGCGGGGTAGGAGTGGCTTGGATGTCTGTAGCTCGATTCTAAGGGTGCGGGAGACATGTAACATTTACCTTATTTATTTTTCGAGACAGGGTCTTGCTGTGTCACCCAGGCTTACGTGCGACCTCGAACTCCTGGACTTCGAACAGCTGGGACCACAAGCATGCACCGCCTCACCAGGCTAATTTTTAATTTTTTTTTTTTTTTTTTTTTTTTTTTGAGGCGGAGTCTTACTCTGTTGCCCAGGCTGGAGTGCAGTGGC
>NW_012118166.1:655320-667225 GCF_000951035.1 Colobus angolensis palliatus | reverse complement strand
AGGCTTGAGCCACCGCGCCCGGCCTAATTTTTTTTTTTTTTTTAAGTAAAGATGTGGTCTTGCTAAGTTACTCAGGCTAGTTTGGCCTCAAGCGATCCTCTCACTTTGGCCTCCCAAAGTGCTAGGATTATAGGCTGAGCGACAACGCCTGGCTGCAACGTTTATAAAAAGGAGCAATGCACAAGAGGCAACAAAGGCAAGTAACGGGGAAGCTGGTGGGCTTGCAGAAGTGCCTACTGGGACAGACTCCCTGGAGGTGGGTCAGAAAGCTGCAGTTTTACCAGGGGTCCTGCTGTTGAGGCAGCTGGCTCAAGGACCAAGCCCAAAGAAGACACTGGGAGGAAGGCTGCAGGCCAGGGTGCAGGACTAACGACCAGAATCAGTGCTCCAACTGGCCCCACTAAAAGGCCCTGCAATGGAATCCATCCTGGTCCAGGCAGGGGAGTGTGCCTCCAGCAAAGGACCAGGCATTTCACTGCATACACAGCAGGTGCTGCTTAGTGAAGACAAAAACCCAGAGCCAGAGGTACTGCAACATTGATTATGCAGAAAGTGACAATTTGTTAGCTGATGTGATCCTGCAAATGAAAGCTGCTACCCACCAAGGAGGGTTTCTCCCTCTGCTAGTAAAACTGAGACCGTCAGTGGAAGGTCAGGTAAGTCCCCACAGTGCTCACACCTTCCAAAACCACACTCATTTCCAGTGATGATGGTTTGTGCCACAGGCCAAGTACTGAACATCATGACACTCAGACACTCTTCACTGAAGACATGTGGATAGACCCTGGGGCCACTATCCTCTCCTCTCTGGAGTGTTGCAAGGGCCCTGACCCGGGCAGGATCCCCATCCCTAGAAGCAGGGTCAGCCCTGGCTCATAGGGGACCCTGCTGGGCTTAGCCATTGCCACGTAGGGATCAGGCAGCCTTGTTTCTTCCTACTTTCTCCAGCAGAAGCCCCAGATGGGAAGTTTTCTAATGGTGAGATGGAACACGGGGTATCTGTCAACAGGGCTTCCTTCAGTTCTGGTCAGAGGCCCAACCACCAGTCTGTGTTAGTACCTAATCAAACATTTACATTTAGGCTTTAGTTATTGCCTGTTTTTACCTGAAATTCTTGGCTTAGAATTATTCCCAATGGGGCCAGGCACAGTGGCTCATGGGAACAAATTTAAAATAATCAGATTAGCATGTCAAAAGATCTCACGTTATAGAAAGTGAAGACCTAAGACCAAATAAATACTGATAAAAAATAAAGACAGGCCAGCAGAAGCTTGGATGATTTAATAAATTAAAATTAGTGGGGGAGTAGGGAAGAAGGAAAGAGAGGAACATCTCTTTAGCATTTGTTCATTCTAACATTCACATGTTTGCTTCTCCATGGAGTTGTTTCACTATGAACAGGTTCACTAAGGAGCCAGTTATGTCCATATGAAATGAGAATAAAAGTGCAAACTCATTCAGATCAGGTTTTTCTGAGTGATGTTTTTGAAAAAAATATGTAAAATAAAAATAGAAACATTCTTTGTCAAATACTTAAATTGCAGCCACAGTAGTGGGACAGCCACTATTTATAGAACACATGTCTATTTAAACCCTTTTTTTAGGACAAAGACTGACACCTATGCAATTGACCTAGGAAAAGAAAGGATAAATGAAAAAGAAAGAACACTTCATGTTAAACAATTTAGTCACCTCCATTGGTTTTGACAGAATTAGGGATACAGAATTGCTCCTGCTGAGGCAATGGGAGCCCCCCTCAAGCTGAAAGCATGAAGAGGTCAGGCGGCAGCTGCCTACAGGCCCTCAGGGACAGCTCTTTGTCTTTCCCCAAATCAAGCATACAACTACAAAGTCCTGTTGCTCCACTTCCAAGTAAAACTTGATAATTCTTAGGTAACTCTAAGCAAATCTTAAGTAACAGAGTATTCTGATGAGGCTGGTCCCTGTCAGTGCCAGTAACTAAAAGCCAAGATGTTGCAATTGATTCTTTTATTATTTTCCAGTCAGCCAACAGTCCTCGCTTAGGGCTTTCTTCCCTTTTTACGCAACGACTGTCCTTCTCCAGAGAAAGCGACGAATCTGCCTCCAGCTTCATCCTAGGTGTGAAGAGAAGATACTATTTTCAGAAACTCCCTGGAGATTTACAATAAATGCCTTACTCTATAGACTCACGTACCATCCATATTACTCATAAATGTCTCAGGCTGGACACTATAGCTGACACCTGTAATCCCAGCACTTTTGTAAAGGTGGGAGGAACGCTTGAGCCCAGGAGTTCAAGACCAGCCTGGGCAACATAGTGAGACCCCATCTCTACCAAAAATACCTTGGTGTGGTATGTGCCTATGGTCCCAGCTACTTGGGAGGCTGAGATGGGAGGATGGTTTGAGCCAAGGCCATAGTGAGCTATGATTGTGCCACTGCACTCCAGCCTGGATGGCAGAGCAACAGAGCAAGACCCTGCCTCAAAAAAAAAAAAAAAAAACAAAAAAACAGTCTCTAAGTTCATCACCCGAAAACTTCAGGTCACTTTTCTGCACATGCTTGAAGAACTGTTTTCCCACTTAATTCTGAAGTCTCATGCCAATAAACTTCTTATCTTATATTCCCAAGGCTACAGAACTGAATTCTGTTAAAAAGAATTCCATCATGTAGGAGAGCCAGTTTTCTACCAGTGGACATTGCTGTGGTAAGCAGCTTAATGTATTTGCACACAGCTCTGATATTTTTTTAGAGCTCAAATTCCTAGGTCAAAGCGTGTACACATTTTTAATGCTTTTAACGTATAGAGACCAACCAGCCCTCAGAAACATTCTACTAAGCTATCCTTCTATCAGCAGAAAGAGGAATTGTTTTTTCCCAAGCCTTTGAAAATTGCATATTTTTTTTCACATGCTTTTATTGCTAGTCAGTCTGAGGCATTACCTCAACTTTTCCCTAGGAAAAAAGAGGATTCTGGAATGTTCAACACAAATCCCTGCACCTGGCTCCCCACTAGTAGCATGTTATACCTGCAGTAGAACACCATTTAGGCCGGGCACAGTGGGTCAAGCCTGTAATCTCAGCACTTTGGGAGGCCGAGACGGGTGGATCACAAGGTCAGGAGATCGAGACCATCCTGGCTAACACGGTGAAAACCCGTCTCTACTAAAAAATACAAAAAACTAGCCAGGCGAGGTGGCGGGCGCCTGTAGTCCCAGCTACTCTGGTGGGGGGAGGGGTGGGGGTGAGGCAGGAGAATGGTGTAAACCCGGGAGGCAGAACTTGCAGTGAGCTGAGATCCAGCCACTGCACTCCAGCCCGGGCGACAGAGCGAGACTCCATCCCCCCCCCAAAAAAAACACCATTTAGTATTTATGTGGTAACATTCTAGTAAATTTGAGTCACGGCTGCATTTAGTCTTCCTTTGCCATATAGCCTTCCATTTATCCTGGTGTCAATAGCTGTGTTTGGCTTCTTTCTCTATACATTCAATCACAGCCTGCATTGCATGGAGTTCATCTGTTTTGACAAAGCTGTGTCTCCTGGGCCTTCACCCTGCCATACCTGGACTGGCCTTTCTCTAGGTGCCGTACATGTTAGTGGGGGCTCCTTATTTCCTGGATTCTGTGACTTTATTTCTACCTTATTCCTTCATTTTAGTGAGGGACACCTTCTAGGAGCTTCCTGAGAAAAGATGTATAAGGATGATCTTCTTGTGAGTTCCTTCTTTCTATTCTCATATTTCATTGATAGTCTGGTTGGTATGTTAGTCTGCTAGGGCTGCCATATAAAATGCCAAAGACAGCGTGGCTCAAACAACAGACATTTATTGTTCATAGTTTTGGAGGCTAGAAGTGCAGGATCAAAGTGTCAGCAGGTTTGGTTTCTTCTGATGCCCTTTTCCTTGACTTGCAGATGGCTGCCTTCTTGCTATGTCCTCACATGGCCCCTCCTATGTCCAAATTTCCTTTTTTTTTTTTTGAGACAGAGTCTCACTTTGTCGCCCAGGCTGGAGTGCAGTGGCGTGATCTCGGCTCACTGCAAGCTCTGCCTCCCTGGTTCACGCCATTCTCCTGCCTCAGCCTCCCAAGTAGCTGGGACTACAGGCTCCTGCCACCACGCCCAGCTAATTTTTTGTATTTTTAGTAGAGACGGGGTTTCACCATGTTAGCCAGGATGGTCCTCGATCTCCTGACCTTGTGATTCACCCACCTTGGCCTCCCAAAATGCTGGGATTACAGGCATAAGCCACCACGCCTGCCCCAAATTTCCTCTTCTTAAAAGGACACCAGATTGAATTAGGGCCAACTCTAAGGGTCTTTTTTTAACTTAATTGCTTATTTAAATGGCCCTATCTGAGTTATTGGGGGTCAGGGCTTCAACACAGAAACACTGGAGGGACACAATCCAGCTCTTAAGAGTTGGTACGGAATTTTAGGTTGGAAAAAATTTCAGAATTTTGAGGATATTTCTCCACTATCTTCCAGTTTCCTCTGTGTCCTGCTAAGATGATGTCCCTTTTTTTGGGAGACAGGGTCTTACTGTTACCCAGGCTGGAGTGCAGTGGTGTGATCTCAGCTCACAGCAGCAGCCTCCACCTCCCAGGCTCAAGTGATGCTCCCAACTCAGCCTCGAAGTAGCTGGGACTACAGGTGCGTGCTGCCATGCTTGGCTAATTTTAAAATTTTCTGTAGAGACAAGGTCTCCCTATACTGCCCAGGCTGGTCTCAAACTCCTGGGCTCAAATGATCTTCCCGCCTCAGCCTCCCAAAGTGTTGGGATTACAGGTGTGAGCCATGGCGCTTGGCTGATGATGTCCTTGATCCATGGTGATACCTCTGTTCTCTCTCCAGAAGCTTTAGGATCTTTCTTGCCTCAAAGTGGCGCTATTTTGATTCATTTTGCTGGAACTCAGTGGGCCCTTCAAATCTGCAAACTTGTGTCCATCTTTGGGGAAACTATTTCCCTGATGATTTCTGCTCCTTTGGTTTCTGTGGCTGTTCTTCCCACAAATCCTCTACTATTTACATGTTGGAATGGGAAGCTTTCTGACTATGGCCTTCACTTCAGAGGTAACAGTCTAGAGTCCTACTGGAGTCGGGCCTCCAGCCTTCTGGGGTAGGGGAGGGAGGGTAATGCAGCTCTAACTGCTTAGTAACAGAATTCTGTCATTAGTCCCTCATTTCTAGAGGTGTCTTTTGAGAATTCTACATTCTATACACAATCTACACAGAACTGCTTCTAGGCTTTTTATGATCTACTAAGGTACCCCGGGTTTCCAAAGCCTTGTAGTTGCCTCCTCTTCCACTGTCTTTCTTACCTCATGACCTTTAGCCACAGCCTTAGTGGGGCTGCAGGATGGAGTAGAGCTAAATGTGTCTTCAATCCCATCTTTAAACATATACTTCTTAAATACATATTTATAGTCAAACAGGCCTGCTGTGCCCACCGGCCTAACCCACCTTCTGTAAATTTGCTACAGTCAGGTCACAGCCTGCCTGGGGGATGTCCCATGCTGAGGTCTTAGGTCTGAGTCAGGCACTGGCTTTTAGTGAGAAAGGCAGCCTGTAGCTGGTGAAGCCTGGATGGTGCCTAAAGGAGGAGCTGGAGGGTGAGGTCTGATTGGCCACTATGTTTGCTCCTCTGGGCCTGAAAGGTCTCGATGCTGTTTCAACTTCAACATTGAGCCCAGAAGTGGTTGTGAGTAGGACCAGGTGTGCAAACTTCACAGCGGTCTCTGTCCCCAACCACCCCAAGTGCTAGAGAGAAGAGTTCAGTAATCAGGATGGGCCAGGGATGGGTCCTATGTAGCAGCTGGCCCTGAATGGGTGACTCAATACATCTGCCCTCGGCCCTACTCTTGGATCCTCAAGGGTCTAATCCTTTGAGAAAAGGAACCAGGAAAGCGATGGGTCTGAAGCGCTGGTGTTCTAGAAATCCTCATCACACAGAGGTGACTGCGTTCTACTTGCTGCCGGGCCTGGCCCACTCCCACAAAGTGCCCATGTCTATAGGATGCTCAGCCCTTGCCTTCCTCTGTCCCACCACCACCCTGCTCAGCTGGAAGGTACTCCCTGTATTTGAAGTTCAAGGTCTCTGTTGGAAGATGATGCCCACTCAGGGCACACAGTTCTGTGATAACAGAGCCTGGAGTCAGCTCTAGAGCAAGACAGAGGTCTTGAGCCCCAGGCTGCAAGTCTTCTGTTTCACACACCCCACACCAGCACGACAGATAAAAACAGGACACCAGGGAGCAGAGGGACCCCAGGAAAGGGAAAACATGACAGACACCCTGATGTGGTTTGGCTGTGTCCCCACCCAAATCTCATCTTGAATTCCCACGTGTTGTGGGAGGTAACTGAGTTGGTGGAAGGTAACTGAGTCATGAGGGCGGGTCTTTTCTGTGCTGTTCTCGTGAGTGAATACGTCTCATGAGATCTGATGGTTTTATAAGGAAGTGGTTCCCTGTGCCAGCTTTTTCTCCACCTGCTACCATCCATGTAAGATGTGACTTGCTCCTCCTCTCCTTCTGCCATGATTGTGAGGCCTCCCCAGCCATGTGGAACTGTAAGTCCATTAAACCTCTTTCTTTTGTGAATTGCAGTCTCCGGTATGTCTTTATCAGCAGCTTGGAAACAGTCTAATACACACCCCTACTCAGAATGCCAGGAACCTCAGTCATCACTAGCAAATAAATCTCCTCATTACCAACCAAGGAAATACACTCACCTCTTCAACCTTTTTGACAAGGGGACGTGAATTTCTGATGAAAGTTATCTTACCAAGTTTAAATTCATAATTGGGAATTCCTCTGTAAGGAGAGAGAGACAAGGAGAAATGTTATTTCCAGGAAAAAAAGACTAAAATTCATTTATGACAGTAAAGAGGAATGCAGAAAAGATGCTGCTGCACCCCACCTGGGCCCTTTGGTGCTTCCTGGCATCCTCCCAGGAGGGAAGCAGAAGATAACTGGCTTCCTGGTTTAGTATCAGCATTGGGTATAGGGCCAGGGGCTTTAGGCTCTGTACCTGTCTATGGAGAGGGGTCATCTGAAGGACTGGGAAGCCCTCACTGTCACTGTCCTGAGCTTCACAGAACCCCCTGAGGTGGCTAGACTCTCACTCCAGTATTCTCCTGATTTCACACACACAACAGACAACTGACACACCTGCCCCTGCCATCATAGCCACCAGAGGAAGGGTCTGCTGTGGGTCCCTGGACCCAGCAACAGAAGCACATCTGAAGTAGCTCCTCAGGGAACTTTCAGGGGAACTGAGATAATGTGACCTGATTAATAATTCAAAGTCACAAAACAGGAAAATAGGCAGATCACCAAATAGGGACCAGAAAGGTTTTGAATAAGAGACAGATCTGATCAGGCACACATCTTCGGAAAGCCTCTGGGGGCAAGAAGACCCTGAATTGGAGGTATGGAGTGAGAGGCTGGACCACAGTGGTACTGGGGGTGGCACTGTGGAAGGAGGGACCTGTTGTGCTCCATCCCACCAAGGAGAGCAGGTAAGGGTAAAGTCCCTTGGGCCTACTGACCCAGGCTTTGTCTCCAGAACTGGGGTGAGGCTGCCCCACCCCAGAGGGTTGGCACAGATCCTCCTCCTGTCCTGAAGGAGAGCCAGGACAGACTTACCTTTTAATATCTCCAGGCTTGATTGGGGAGGGGCTGGGCTCCACCCCCTTCTTCTTTCCATCCAGTCTATTGCCAGAGCCGGAGAAAGCCTAGACAGGAAGTAGTTGAGTCATATAATGAGCCCAAGTGTGAGGACAGATATGTCCTTTGCTTGGAGATCACTGCAGGGATGTGAGTTGGGGTGCTGTGCAGACCCTTCAGGACTGAAGCCCTGACTCCTTAGCTGCTGGGGTGCTGGCAGCTGAGAACTCTGCCCAGTTCTTCAGGGGGCGACCATGAGCTGAAGAGAGCCACTTGGCCAAGGGCAGCCAGCAGTCAGTGTTAGGTTAAAAGGCCTGACCCTCTGCAGGGCCACCCAGTTCAAGCTCTGTGGGTGGGCTAAGGCCACTGTTGTGACTGCCCCATAGCTCAGCTTCCCATCATTCTGCTGTCTCTGCTGCTTCCTGGCACCTCCTGCCACCTCAGTGCCCACACATGAGCCACCTCCACCTGTTTCCCATGGAACCTTGCCAGTGGTTATGCTAAGGGTCATGTTTGCAACCTACATGGTACAGGCAAAGAAAAAAGGAAACATGATTTACAAGAGAGAGAGAGCAAATGTGGTAACGTTTGGTGAACCTAAGGGAAGAGTAGATGTCTACTGTACTATTTAAATTCTTCGGTAGGTTAGAAATTCTTAAAAAGCTGGGCTGCCTTATGGGGCTGTTGGGAAGATTCCAGGAGAGAGTGGATATAAAAGTGTTTGGTAACTGAGCAAGTGGCAGATTTGCATGCATGTGCACAGGTACCCAGAGGCTCAGTCCCTGCTGATGTCCATCGAGTATCATGGAGAACAGCTTGAGTGAGTGCTCTAATTTCAAGGAGCAGAGGGCACAGCAACGTAAGTCAAGTGGTCTGGTACTCACGCGGAACCCCAGCTCTCCAGCATAGCCACTGTGGTCGGCTTCACCTTCCTGACAGAGAAAAAGAAAAACGGGTGAGCTCCTCAGCGGGGACACCCAGCTTCCCTCTCACCTCCCACCCCCAGCTAGGATGTCCCCCGGAAGCATGGCTGGAAGGGACGCAGAGGATATGACACCAACACCAGCAGAGGCCACCCACGAGTCACTACCAGGAACTCAAAAGCAGCACGCAGCAGGACAGCAAAGGACACTGGGGATAACACTTACTGTTGACTCCTCATGCTGGACTTGTCTTTCGGGTTCTTTGTAGCCCAAGGGAGCATCAAAGTCCACCTGTGTTTCCAGGATTTTAAAAGTAAAATATTCAGACATGGCCACCCTTGGCTTCCTTATCTTTTTTGCTTTTAATTGAGACAACTGTAGATTCACATGCAGTTTTAAGAAATAATACAGAAAGATGCCTTATACACTTGCCCAGTTTTCCCAACGGCAGAATCTTACAAAATTACAGTAAAGTATTGCTGCCAAGATATCAACACTGGCACAACCCACTGCTCTTATTCAGATTTCCCCAGTTTTACATGTTTTTGTTTATGTGTATCTTTAGTTCTATACAATGTAATCACTGTGTAGGGCCATGTATCCACCACAGTCGAGATGTAGAACAGTTTCACCACCACTAGGATTGCCCATGTTGTTTTTATAACCATACCCAGCTGTCTCCCAGTCCCCTCCACCAGTCCTAAGCCCTGGCAACCCCTAGTCTGTCTTCCATTTCTAAAGTTCTATCACTTTAAGGATGCTATATAATGAAGTAAGTTTTTGGGATTGGCCCTTTTTGCTCAGCAGTATTCCCTAGTAATACAACTAGGATGCTGTGTGCATCAGCACTTCATTCTGACTCAGAAGGTTCAGTACGCTTCCTTAGCTCTTAAGAATATTCACTCCTTGGCCAGGTGCGGTGGCCCATATCTTTAATCTCAACACTTTGGGAGGCCAAGGTGGGTGGATTACCTGAGGTCAGGAGTTTGAGACCAGCCTGGCCACCATGGTAAAACCACGTCTCTACTAAAATACAAAACTAGCCGAGCATGGTGGCACATGCCTGTAATCCCAGCTACTCGGGAGGCTGAGACAGGAGAATCACTTGAACCCGGGAGGTGGAGGTTGTAACCAAGATCAGGCCCCTGCACTCCAGCCTGGGCAACAGGAGTGAAACTCAGTCTCAAAAAATAAATAAATAAATAAATAAATAAATAAAATTCACTCCTCAACAGGTCAGAGCTAATCATGGCAGCACTGGCAACACTCTGTTGCCTCAACTGGCCCTGAGATAGATGACAAGGTTACAGTCTCCTCATGATGTTCTGACAGCATCTTCCTCCTCTTGGCCCAAAGAGTCCCAGGGGCTGTTTGATGCCCTCCTGACACGCTGGCCTGCAGTGGTCACCAACTGCCCATCCTCCCAGGGCCCAGGCTCACTGTAACTGGACAGAGCCACTCACGTTCATGTCACACTCAATGATGGACACTGCCTTGTCAGGTTTGGTCTCCATCACACGAAGTTCGTAGATCTGTGGGGCAAACACAGAAATCAGTTGGATGGTTTCCTGGCAGCACTGAAGCTGTTGCTGTCCATGTTACTTTGGCTCTACCGGCTCCTGCGAATGACATAGCATTCACGCCCATGACACAACCTACAGCTGCACTTCTTGCTGTGACAACACTACCATAAGGGACAGGCTGCCCTGTGCCCATCACAGAAGAGATGCTGTTCCCCAGATGTGGTTCAAATTAGACAAGGTAGTTATACAGCTAACTGCAAAAGACACTAACAATCTTTAACCCAGAAAGTTCACTTCTGGAACTTTACTATTTATTTTATTTATTTTCAGACAGAGTCTCGCTCTATCGCCCAGGCTGGAGTGCAGTGGTGCGATCTCGGCTCACTGGAACCTCTGCCTCCCAGGTTCAAGCACTTCTCCTGCCTCAGCCTCCCTAGTAGCTGGGACTATAGGCATGCGCCACCACACATGGCTAATGTTTGTATTGTTGTAGAGACGGGGTTTCACCATGTTGACCAGGCTGGTCTCGACCTCAGGTGATCTGCCCACCTCGGCCACCCAAAGAGCTGGGATTACAGACGTGAGCCACCGTAGTTGGCCTTCAAAATTTTTTTTTTTTTTTTTGAGACGGAGTCTCGCTCTGTCACCCAGGCTAGAGTGCAGTGGCCAGATCTCAGCTCACTGCAAGCTCCGCCTCCCGGGTTTACACCATTCTCCTGCCTCAGCCTCCCGTGTAGCTAGGACTACAGGCGCCCGCCACCTCGCCCGGCTAGTTTTTTGTATTTTTAGTAGAGATGGGGTTTCACCGTGTTAGCCAGGATGGTCTCGATCTCCTGACCTCGTGATCCGCCCGTCTCGGCCTCCCAAAGTGCTGGGATTACAGGTTTGAGCCACCGCGCCCGCCTAATGAGAACATTCTAAGAAGGCTCATACCAATGTCACTAATGCCACTGTACAGATGTGCCTTGACTTACGATGGAACCAAGTCCCATAAACTTATCGTAAGTTAAAAATGTATTAATACTCCTAACCTACCAAACATCATAGTGCAGCCTGCCTTAACCATTCTCAGAACACATACATTAGCCTAGAGTTGGGCAAAATCATCTAATATAAAGCTTATTTTATAATCAAATGTTGAATAACTCATGTAATTTATTGAATACTGTACTGAAGATAAAAAACAGAATGGTTTTATAGATATTCAAAGTATGGTTTTACTGAATGTGTATCATGTTTGCATCATCACAAAGTTGAAAAATTCTAGGTAGAACCATGGTCAGGGACTGTCTGTATACTCAAAATGCAGCTGAATTATATTTGTTCATATATAAATTTATAGTTATACAACAGTATGCTATGCAGCCAACAGGAAAAGAATTTTAAAACCAGTCATGTGGCTTGTGTCTAAGATGACCTCGCGAATGTAAAAAATGCACGTAAAAAATGCACATAAATAATGTCCAGAAGCAGGGCTGTGCATATTGGCTCACGCCTGTAATCCCAGCACTTTGGGAAGCTGAGGCAGGCGGATCACGAGGTCAGGCGAACGAGACCATCCTGGCCAACACGGTGAAACCCTGTCTCTACTAAAAAATACAAAAACTTAGCTGGGAGTGGTGGCAGGCTCCTGTAGTCACAGCTACTCAGGAGGCTGAGGCAGGAGAATGGTGTGAACCCGGGAGGTGGAGCTTGCAGTAAGCCGAGATCACGCCACTGCACTCCAGCCTGGGCAACAGGAGTGAAACTCAGTCTCAAAAAATAAATAAATAAATAAATAAATAAATAAAATTCACTCCTCAACAGGTCAG
>NW_012118166.1:628619-650845 GCF_000951035.1 Colobus angolensis palliatus | reverse complement strand
AAAAGTGTCATAATTATTGAATAAACAAGGAATAAAAAGGATCTGTCATTGTGTGGATATACTACCATTTATCCACTGAGCATCCTGTTTCCAATCATTTTGCGATGTTAATGACACTACTATAAACATTCAAACATGTCTCCTAGGGCTTGGCTAATGCTTCTCTACTGTTTTTATGTGTTCAAATTGTAGGCCACAACAAATCAGTGGGTCATAAAACCAACAGGGCTGCAAGCAGAACTGAAAAGGAAAGAATTGGAGGACAGTACCCTAGAAGTACCAGAATGTATTGCATTTAGTAAGGATAAATATTCCTGTGACATTTTCCATTTACTTTTATGTATTGGCATAATATTAAACACTTTTTTTTTTTTTTAACTATGGGACCACTTTTCTAGGTTGGTGCTCCTCAAACTACCTGGGAAGACCTAGTTTTTTAAAATGTGCAGTCTGCTGGACTGCCATGCGGTCCTCCTGCACAGAAGCAAGACACAACACACACCAGACGCCCAGAGTTCACCAGGACAAAGACTGGTTCTGTGGCCATGTGTGTGGAGGTTATAACAATGCCAAATTGCTATACGTTTCTTTTTTTTTTTTTGAGACGGAGTCTCGCTCTGTCGCCTGGGCTGGAGTGCAGTGGCCGGATCTCAGCTCACTGCAAGCTCCGCCTCTCGGGTTTACGCCATTCTCCTGCCTCAGCCTCCGGAGTAGCTGGGACTACAGGCACCCGCCACCTCGCCCGGCTAGTTTTTTGTATTTTTAGTAGAGACGGGGTTTCGCTGTGTTAGCCAGGATGGTCTTGATCTCCTGACCTCGTGATCCGCCCGTCTCGGCCTCCCGAAGTGCTGGGATTACAGGCTTGAGCCACCGCGCCCGGCCTGCTATACGTTTCTAAACATTCACTTTTGACTCCTGTTTCCCCCAGGCCCTGGCAACCACCATTCTGTCTTTTTTTGTTTTCTTGAGGCAGGGTCTTGCTCTGTCCCCCAGGCTGGAGTGCAGTGCCATGACCCTGGCTCACTGCAGACTTAACTGATCCTCCCGCCTCAGCCTCCTGAATAGCTGTAACTGTAGGCACATGTCACCACACCCAGCTAATTTTTAAAATTTTGCATTAATTTTTTGTAGTGACAGGATCTCCCTATGTTACCCAGGCTACTCTCAAACTCTCGAGCTCAAACAATCCTCCAGCCTTGGCCTCCCAAAGTGCTGGGATGCCAGGTGTGAGCCATGGTGCCCAGGTGATTCTACCTTCTGTCTTCCACGAATTTGACTACTCTAAGTACCTCAGGTAAGTGGAACGGTAGTATTTATCTGTCTGCATCTGGTTTATTTCACTGAGCAGAATGTTCATCCATGTGGTAGCATGTGTCAGAATTCCCTTCCTTTTTAATGTTGAATAATATTACATTGTATGTGTATACCACATATTATTTACCCATTCATCTGCAATTTATTTTTTACTATGGTGTGAGTTAGGAACTCAATTTGTTTTTTTACCTTAGGAATAGTCAATATCCTAGATTCCCCAACCCCAGTATCTCCTTTGCCTGGTGACATCAATGCTGCCTTAGTGGTGGGCCAAGATTCTTTGTATATAAGGATTTGTTCCACTGGCCTACTTGTCTACTCCAGAACCAACGCCATATGGCATCTTAACTACTGGAGCTTTATTATACTAAGCTGCCATATAGAATCTTCCTTATATATGACTAGATTCTTTTGTCAATATTTTATCTACAATCTATATATCTGTATCAAGTGACAATGATCTGTAATTTATCTTTCTCCTATCCTTGTGTGGTTTTGGTGATCAAGGTTATACCGACCTCAGAGAATGAATTGGGGAATATTTTCTTTCTCTGTTTTCAGAATATCCAAGAGCAATTTATTTCTTGAGTGTGAGGAAGAACTTGCATATATAATCATCTGGGCCTGGGTTTCCTGGATTAAGATTTTTCTGACTGAATTACTTGACTGGCTATACAATTATTTAGGCTGGTTTTTTTCTTTAGTCAAACTTCAATTATACTTTCCACTAGGAAATAATTTATCAATGTCAAATAAGTTGGCTCATTTCTTAGTATAAAATTTTTCACAGTTGTTTTATCTTTCAAGGTATCTGCTTTATCTAAATCATTTTATACTTTTTTTTTTTTTTTTTTTTTTTTTGAGACGGAGTCTCGGCTCTGTCGCCCAGGCTAGAGTGCAGTGGCCGGATCTCAGCTCACTGCAAGCTCCGCCTCCCCGGTTCACGCCATTCTCCTGCCTCAGCCTCCCGAGTAGCTGGGACTACAGGCGCCCGCCACCTCGCCCAGCTAGTTTTTTGTATTATTTAGTAGAGACGGGGTTTCACTGTGTTAGCCAGGATGGTCTCGATCTCCTGACCTCGTGATCCGCCCGTCTCGGCCTCCCAAAGTGCTGGGATTACAGGCTTGAGCCACCGCGCCCGGCCCATTTTATACATTTTTAAACATTCAATATGTATGTAGACTTTTCAGGGTTTGCTTTTTTTTTGTTTGAGGCAAGGTCTCGCTTTATCACCTAGGCTGGAGTGCAGTGGCACGGTCACTGTTCACTGTAACTTCTGCCTCCCGGACTCAAGCAATCCTCCCACTTCAGCCTCCCGAGTAGCTGGGACTATAGGTGCATGCCACCATGCCCAGCGAATTTTTGTATTTTTTGTCGAGATGGGGTTTTGCCATGTTGCCCAGTCTGGTCTCAAACTCCTGGACTTAAGTGATCCACCCACCTCAGCCTGCCAAATTGCTGGGATTACAGGTGTGAGCCACCACACCCAGCTTCAGCTATCTTTTTAAATTAACTTTATTGAATAGTAAACAGAAAACTTTAATTCTAAACAACTCTCTCAAGAGAGTAAGTCTAGGCTGGGCGTGGTGGTTCACGTCTATAATCCCAGCACTTTGGGAGGCTGAGGGAGATGGATCACCTGAGGTCAGGAGTTCAAGACCACCCTGGCCAACATGGTGAAACCCCATCTCTACTAAAAATACAAAATTAGCCGCATGGGGTGGCACATGCCTGTAGTCCCAGCTACTTAGGAGGCTGAGATGAGACAGGAGAATCGCTTGAACCCGGGAGGCGGTAGCTGAAGTGAACCAAGATCGCACCACTGCACTCTAGCCAGGGTGAGACAAAGAAAGACTCTGTCTCACAAAAAAGGAGAGTAAGTCTTTACTTACTCTTTTCCAACATTTTAGATGTCATTTTTTAAGCTTCATATATTAAACATTATTACTGCTTTATATGGCAACATTTACCCTGGCTTCATATTTGCCAATTTATTTATTCCCTATTCCTTCTTGCTTTCCTTCTAGGATAATGCTTATTCCTAAAGTACATGCTTTTAAAATTCCATTGGTAAATAACCTCTCTCAGATTTGGTTTATGTGAAAATATTTTTACTTTGCCCTTATTCTTTAAGGAAGGTTTTGATGATAGTTACTTGACACTGGCTGTAACTGTTGCTATTCAAAGACCTGCTACTTGCTGTTCTGTAGATATTGTGTTTTCTCCCTGCTTACCTCTCTGTATTTGGTATTTTCTACCTGTAGCTTATTCTGTTTGTTATACATTATAAACCTCCTGTAGTGACGGGCTGACCACCAATTCTAAATCAATTTCAGTTATCATCTTTTCAGATTATTGCAATTCCTCCATTCTTTCCTACTAGGATTGCAACGGGCATGTTTTCTCAGTGTCTTCAACATCTCAAGCTCTCGTATATTCCATCCCCTTGCTCCTCTGTGTGAAATTCTGTTATTTATTCAGATTCATCATCATTAACTCTTTTATAGCTGTTGTTTAACGTTTTGTTTTTCACATCTTTCTGGTTATTTTTGATAGCCTTTTGTTGCTTGCTATTATAATTCCATTTTTAAAAATATCTGAACATTTTATGTCTAATTATTTTACATTTGTATCTAGAAATTCTAATGCTGATTTCCTTAGGGATCTAATTTTTGTTGTCTCTGCTTTGGTGTGGTTTAATTATGCGTTCTTGTTTGCTTGTTCAATTGACAGCAATCCCAAAGGCTTAACTAAACTGGAGTGCTTTTTCCAGAGAGGATCTGTGTTTATTTCTCCTGAGACAAGGACAACACCCACCTCTGTGTCTGTTTTACTGCTTTTAAGGGTTCCAGTTCAACCCTGATCTCCGGGTCTGATCTCCCACCAGAGCACTGATATAGCCATCTGCCCTCAGGGCAACCCTGCTTAGAGTCTTTAAAATTCTCTATAAGCACAACAGTACATATCTAGTTTTCCCTGCTTCTAAAAGTGGAAATTCAATCCCGTGTTTCAGTTTTACATATACTCTATATAATCTACCCTCCCTTACAGTGCAAAGTATCTGTGAGCCACCACAGATGTCCTTTATCATCAGTTTATATATCCTTTATCATCAGTTTAGGAGTTATATTTAGTATTACTACCTTAACATTAAAAACAGTTAACATTAAACTGCCTGTAATTAATTATAAAAGATTATTCAGTTAAGGTAAATGACACCTAAAATGTTCTCCACAAAGCTAAAGGGAACAAGATTATTTCTTAGTTTATTAAAAGAAAAAAAGAAAGTGTGATTTGAAACCCACAAAACTGAAAAATAAGGTCAGATGCCTCAAATACAAGGAAACTGCCAGAGAATAAGCTGGATCCCTGCACTGACACCAAGGGAGTAACTGGCTAAACCACAGGCAGCTGTGACACAGCTGTGAAGGCCGAGTCCCTGAGGGGACCAGAGAGTGCTGTGAAGGAGCTAAGTGCTAGCTAGCTTCAGGGAAAGCCCAGTCAAGCCAGGCTGTGGTCACTCCTGAACACTAAGGCTAGCCGTGGCAACAGCTCTGTGGGAGGGTCAATTGTCAATAGTCACAGTGAACAGGGGCACCCATAGTACTGTGCTCCATGCCTGTGGTAGGACAGCCTGATGGCAGGACTGCCAACTATTACATCCTCCTTCAGGCATGTTCCCATTGGTAATAGGAAAGTGAATGCCTTCTTGAATTTTGGAGTAAGTCCTGTCATTTCACTTTACAGTTAAATTGGCTAGATCCAGACACCTAAACAGCAAAAAATCAGGGATGAAAACAGAGGCATTCAGACCTAAGAGACTTGTGTCAGAAAGGTCAAGCCTAGAGAAGCTGCTAAGTGAAAATGGAAGCTGAAGAAAACAGGAGGAGGAAGTGGAGGAGGATGTGGGCTCCCAGGAGGAGAGGTGAGCCTAGGAGGTGTTGCCCTAAGGCAGAGCCAGGCTCTGCTTCTCAGATGCCACACAGCACTTGGCCCCACTGAAGGGCCTGTCAGCTTCTGTGGGGCAGGGATCCCAAGGACAAGGACCCAGCAGGGTTGTTACTGTGTCTCCACAGCCCCACAAAGGGCTTAGGTTAGATTAGAGGTGCAGTGGGGACCTTTCAAACCAAGATAGAACCAGTAGCCACCAAGGTACACAGAGCTATGACTAACAAGTCTATCAATATTCCCCTGTAAATGCAATCTATCCTCAAAACAGAGTTACCAAATGAATTAGGCCTCTAAATATGAACGCGGGAAAACTTAATAACCAAACAGTAGGCAGTAATTAGGTGATAAGATCCAGGAATACCCCGCTTAAAAAGAAGCCCCATTCAAACATCAGAATGGACACTGTAGGTGGTTCTTGTCAGGCAGGACCTGCATGAACGGGGCTCACCTTTTCATTATAGTTGATGGCAATCACATCCCCGGTGGTCAGACAGGCAAAATTCCTAAGTGCGTTTTCTAATCTGCAGACACACTCTGTCAAGGCAACATGGCAAGATGGATACCTTAAATCTGAAACAAGTTTCCATGAGGGGTTAGATGATTACTCGTAGGTAGAGACTGTACCATGATGGTACTTGAAACACGAAGCTTTAACACAATGAAGTACTACTTGGCAATAAGGAAGGATGGAACTCCCAACGTACAATAATATGGATCAATCTCACAAATGCCAAGCTGGGGGAAGGGGAAATAACTAACCACAAAAGGGCAGTGAGATTCCATCCACACAGAACCCTAAGAAAGACAGATCTACGAGGATGGGAGGTAGTTGAGAGGTTTCTGGGCCAGGGGATCAGGTGGGGACTGGCAGGAAAGGACCTTTTGGGAACATGGAAATGTTCTGGTTACATGGGTGTACACATTTTCAAACTGGCTGAACTGTGTGCATTTTATTGTGTACAAATTATACCATGGGATTTAAAAAAATCCTATGGGAGTACAAAAGAACAAAAAAGATTTAATGAGTCAGATAGGTCCGCTCAAAAGTTCCTCAAAATCAAAGATGCTTTCATTTATACTTTTGTTGTTTCTATCTTTTGAACTGATAACTTTAATTAATAAAAATTAAAGAAACCAGCAAATACTTTTTATAACAGTAAAAGACAGTAGAACCCAAATGCCCATACAAGGAAATGTCTATTCATGTGGAATATTTTAACCATGTCTTCCCCATCAATTTGCTGAATTACTTTACATAAAAAGGTCACAAGAAACGTGGCTCCAGAGCCTGTCACTGTGAGAGTCTAACTTGAGGGTGAAAGGGCGAGGCTATCTAGGTTCATCTCGTTCGGTCAAACAGCTTTCCAGAACCACAGCAACTTTGTGAAAAGTGCCTTATGTGGTGAATGCTTTCTTTGCTCCTGCACATGAAGTGCGACGGTACAGAGTGCCCTTCCCTCCACTCCTCCGGTGACCCTGCCAGGGCATCTTCTCTGACTTCCACTGCAGCAGCTGGAGGAGCAGAGCCACAGCCCTCAGGCTGAAAACACGAGGCCTCTGCAGGAGGGCTGGCTCCCCATATGGCCTCTGTGTACTCTGGCGCCTGCTGCAGCACCAGCTTCCCACTTTCTCTGCTCGGTGCCAAGACTGCTTTCATCCAGACCTCAGCCAGACCAGAAAACACCAGGCTCTCAACTGATGGAAGTGACGCCCTTTCTCCACACACTAACAAGTTAACTGTGCTGACAAAAACAGCATCTGAGATCAACCTGATAAGAAGTCTGCACTGGGGCCGGGCGCACTGGCTCATGCATGTAATCCCAGCACTTTGGGAGGCTGAGACAGGTGGAGCACCTGAGGTCAGGAGTTCGAGACCAGCTTTGGGCAACATGGTGAAACTCCAACTCTACTAAAAATACAAAAATTAGCCAGGCGTGGTGGTGCATGCCTGTAATCCCAGCTACTCGGGAGGCTGAGGCAGGAGAATCACTTGAATCTGGGAGGCAGAGCTGAGACTGTGCTACTGCACTCCAACCTGAGCAACAGAGTGAGACTCTGTCTCAAAAAAAAAAATAAAATAAAATAGAGTCTGCATTGCAACACATGTAAAAACCCTGAGAAAATGGGCAGGGCCCATTCCTGGTCACTGACAGCCAAACAAGCGCCTCTAGGTCAGAGCTCTGAAGGACAAGTTAACCAGCTCTTCCCATAGGACATCCCTCTGTCTGTGGGACAGGAGGCTCAACAAGGCCATTGTGTCCAGGACATGGGCAGCATGGGATATACGTGGCCCATATGCATCCAGAGCACAATCAGCAGTGCCTTGCTCCTAAGAAAACATCTGGAGAGAGGGCTACTGGGAAGGGAGGCAGCTTTTCTTATCTTTCTGTCCATGTCATTCAACTGTTTTTTTCTCAAGTATGCATTAAAAAAATTTTTTTAAAAAGTAGTAGAATGGAGTGGCCACTCTTATGCCATGATCTTAACAAGGCAAATCAGGTCCATGGAGCTAGAGATCTTGATCAGTGCACACAGCACCGTCCCGTACCTGCACTGCCTACTTCCTTATGCTGTCAACACATACACCTGGCTTAAGTTCAGAGATGAACATAAAGAATCCACTAGAACCTGATACCTTTGCTTTCTGCTTGGTGACACAGAAATTGCAGTCATTGCTACCTATTGACCTGGAGTGAATGAGCTCTCAGGCTGGCATGCAGTGAGGTTCACGGGCCAGTGCACGGCTGGGCAGAGGTACTAGGGAGCCACAGAAGGGGCTGGAGCTGAAGGCAGATGAGCTGCTCCCTCCTTCCACTGGACATACTGTACATCCTGGCTTTGTGCCAGGTGACACAGACCCACTGAAAGAAGGGCTTCATTGTGGTCTCCAGGAAGTGTCTGGGAAGTGACAGAGGTGGCCCAGACAGCACCCAGTGCACTTGGCCAGGGTCATGCAGATGTGCTAGCTGAACCCCATTATTCTCAAATCACAACTTGAATCACAAATGTGTGATCCCCAAAGCAGACACAGATTAAATACAGTACATGATGTTTAACAACCGCCAGCACACTCTCCTTTGTCTAGAAGAACTCTGCTTATTTGAAAAGGATACACGGCTTTGGGGTTGGTGATGTCCAGGAAGTCAGGGCTCTGAGGCTGGAATTTGGAGTAGGTGGCCACTTGAAGGTTGACACTCTCCACCTGGACCAGGCCACCTTCTTCCAAGAGCAAGTTCTGCATCATCTGAAAGGAAGAAGAGGTTACGTGAGACTCCTAGAGATGAAGTAGCCTCCACAACCACTGCTCCCTGAACACTGGGCAGGCCAGTCTTACTTGGGTCCTTGGAAGAGGAACCTGAGGCAAGATAAGTAATTTGTGACACTATGTCAGGAAGGAGGGAAAAATCAAGTGATGTGGAAGGAAGAAGGCCAATAAAGGGGTGCTACTGAAGCTGCACAGCTCACAGTGTGAATGCCTCTCTGCAGGGCCGCCAGGATTGCTCACTAGCTCCAGGCTTCCCAGGGGCAGAGCATTTTCCTGAACAGTCACTCACCGTACTTCCAAGCTGTCCCACAAGTAACTAGTAAGGCCCCGGGGCAAGTAGGGCTGCAACTGAGGTAGGACAAAAGCAGCACAAGGCAAGGCTGACCTGGCAATGGAATGGCCCACCACAGCTGAGGCTGCAAGATGGTGACAAGGCCCCAAAGGTCTCTGTTGTGGAGGTTATAAAAATCTGACAAAGCGTCTACATGCCTCTATTAAACAACCCAGCCAGGTAGATGATGGCTGAGGAGTGAGAGGGAAAGAGATAAATAGTGCCCATGAGTACTGGGTGTGCAGGGAGACCAGACTCAGGTCAGAGGCTGTATATCTCTTGCAATGAAATTTTGTTTGTCTTATTTGAAACCATCTTAAAAGGAGCGTCAGACATATACATGAGTAGAACGAGCCACACAAGAGAGCTCCCACGCACCTAGCCCTGATAGCTGGACAGTGCTCACGCATGTCATGGCTCAGTCCATCGATTGGCACTACCTCACACCCAGTCCCAGGCCACACTAGATGCCCTGAAGCAAATCCCAGGTATCACATCCCTTTAAGAATGTTTCATCGAGAGTGGCAGTGAGAAGGTGACTTTAACAGCCAAGGGAAGAGGGGACTGAGGGCTGTGTCACAGATGAGAGGGAGCTCATGAGGAGGGGGAGGCATGCTGAAGCCAAGACTGTGCCTAGGCCACAAGAGAAGCCTGAGTGGTGGACCCCGTGGACAGGCATGCAGAGGATCCCGCGCACTCACGCTGACAGCTGCTTGTCAGGCTAGTAAGGGCAGAAATAGAGGGTGGTCACTCTACTGGATGCCACAGACAGGCACAGAAGGATGCAGAGGCAACTGGCTTTCGTAACTGGGGTCTGGAATCCCCAGGAGTGATGTTCTAACAGGAAGTACTCTAAGGCTCAGAGCCAGCTGCAGGCCAGGCGCACCTTAGGGTAGATCCACAAAAATCTACCTTAGGGTAGATTTTTGTGGGAAGTATGTCAGCAAGGGGAAGGATATTGGGCTGCAATCTCGAGCCTGAGGGAAGTCTGACCAGGGATGGGGGTGGCTTCCTCAGCCAGAGGCAGGACACTGCCATAGGTGATGTGAGCCGGAGAGGCAGAGAGGTCAGACTAGGGCTTGAGGTGAGAAATGGGCTGCTGGAAGAGGCCCGAGAGCACTAAGCAGGCAGGAGGAGCTGACACCTGGTCCTCCCCATGTAGCATTTTAGAGCACACAGCACAATGGGTAGCCGAGTATCTGTGTGTCACGAGCAGCTAGTCCAGGGCTCAGATCTAGGTTGGCAGACAAAAGCCTTGGCTGCAAGGAAAAAGGCCAGCACCTATTCCAGGCTGGTTCACCCTGAAGAAGCTTGGAAGCATGGGTGGGAAAGAGTCCACCAACCAGCCCAGAAAAAGCACTGGCTCACACGCCCTCCAAGACAGCAGATAGGGGACACCTGTCACCCGCCTGCCCATGCCAGGAGCTAGAAGGCCAGCTCAGGGGAAGAGGTGGCCTGATGGCTTCACACCCTAAACCAGCTCCAGGCTACCTAAAGAGGCTTTCCATGGGAGAAGGGGATTCAATTAGTTACCTGGTCCAACAGCTTGGACAAGAGGCCACCCAAACTTCAAGTCTATGGGTTAAAGGAAAACCTTCGAGGTACAGTGTATCCCCAGCATCACAATCTCCTCTTATAGGTGAGCCACAGAAGGGACTGGGGAAGTAGTCACTGCCTGACACTTCAGCTACCAAGAGTGGCTTCAGTGACCAGGTGTTCTACCAGATGAGCAGAACATGGCCTCAGGCCCCTGGGGGTACCTGCAGACAAACACAAGAATAGCAAGGGGCTGAGCAGCAAATACTGGGGAGGGCAGGTGAGCCTATCTGGGCTTTGAGGCATAAAAGCGCCCCACAGGCCAGGGTGGGCAGACCTGGTCAGCTGAGGTGAGGAGGCAGCATGGGAAGGTCAGGCACTAGGAGGTGCAATGGGAGTGCAGGGCTCTTGTTGGGGAGACACTGGCCAGGCCCAGACCTTGGGAAGGGCCCTGGGACCCAGGCTGAAGAGAATGCCACTGCCATGGCAGCATGGGCAAGGTCACCTGCTACAGAAGGAAAGGGACCTTCAGAATTTCAATTCATATTATTATTTTCTTTTTTTTTCAGATGGAGTCTCGCTCTGTCGCCCAGGCTGGAGTGCAAAGGTGTGATCTCGGCTCACTGCAACCTAAGCCTCCCAGGTTCAAGCCATTCTCCTGCCTCAGTCTCCCAAGTAGCTAGGACTACAGGCATGTGCCACCACACCTGGCTAATCTTTGTATTTTTAGTAGAGACGGGGTTTCACCATGTTGGCCAGGCTAGTCTCAAACTCCTGACCTCAAGTGATCTGCCTGCCTCGGCCTTCCAAAGTGCTGGGATTAGAGGCGTGAGCCACCGTGCCTGGCCAGAATTTCAATTCATATTTAATTTCAGAAAATATTAGTTAAGGCCATCCTTTCTGAACGTCTGGTAGGGCATGATAGGGCATCAGGAGGAGAGGTGGGCTTCAGACCACCTCCCAGTGGCAGCCAAGCAAGCACTCCTGAGAGTTCCCAGCCCATAGCTCACCGCAGGGTCTCTCAGTATGCCTGATGTAATTCAAGCACAAAGAGAAGGACAAGCAGGTCCCTTTGTGAACTTCCCTAATGTGCCAGAGCTGGGGAGAGGAGTGAGGAGAAGCAGCAGCCAAGTGGGCCACAGCTACCTGTATGGAACTCTCACTGCTACAGGCTCCTCCCTACAGCACTGGCACAGTTCTGCTCACTTCTCTGAGGGGTACAGCCTCGAGGGCAGGCTCTGGTGGCTCACACGCCCTGGATATCCCAGCCCAGATCTGCAATGACGTCCTTCAAGTCAACTTTCCAAAGAAAGCCTGCTTGTAAGGAGAAAGGCGTCATTCCTACAGCAGCTCAGTTGAGAGATTTGGGAGACTAAGTTAGAGGTAACTGAAAACACATATGCTGTGACAGACTACTAAAAGTAGGGGAAAGCATAAAAACCTCAAACACCCTACTTACTAGACCACCTAAAAAACACTGTTGCTCCATTATTTTTTAAAAAGCCTCACCCAGGAAATCACAGATGAACAGTTCAGCTGTTGTTTCTGGACAACCAGTTGTGCAACTATCAAAGAAAAGGCTGCTCCCACAGCACAGTGGCCCACAGGTACGTCCAGAGCCCACCAGCCTGCGTAAGGCACAGTGCACTGCTCTGGATCCCTTCTCTCCCGCCGGGTCAGGTCAGGCTGAGATGCTGAGCAGGAGGAGTAGGCTGGGCCACCTGCTCCAGGGCCAGGGCTCTCGAGTGCAGGGGATGTCACTGCCTAAGTGGCTGCTCTCTAGAGACCCTAAGTGGCAGCCCCACTCACCCAGTGTGGGAGGTAGCAGATGCCCTCATCAGCCACAAACTCCAGCACGCCACAATGCGTCATGCGGTCCGAATTCTTATTGGTCAGTTTGAACAGCATGGGATAGGTAATATTAAGTCGGCCTGAAAAGAAGAGAGAGGCGATGAGGCACAACTCCTATGAAGGGAAACCTGTTCGGCCCATGCCTTCCCATAGGAGCCTCCCCACAACCCTCTCCCTCAAACCCCACACTCCTCTGACAGATGAATCCCCTCTGTAAGAGCACAATGCATGGCTCAAGGAGGAGCCTGGCAACTTGGTAACACAGCACTGGCATAGACTTGTGATTTTCTGAAGTCAACATTCTAAAAAGTGATGTGTTCGGCCGGGCGCAGTGGCTCAAGCCTGTAATCCCAGCACTTTGGGAGGCCGAGACGGGCGGATCACGAGGTCAGGAGATCGAGACCATCCTGGCTAACACGATGAAACCCCGTCTCTACTAAAAATACAAAAAACTAGCCGGGCGAGGTGGCGGGCGCCTGTAGTTCCAGCTACTCGGGAGGCTGAGGCAGGAGAAAGCCGTGAACCCGGGAGGCAGAGCTTGCAGTAAGCTGAGATCCGGCCACCGCACTCCAGCCTGGGCGACAGAGCGAGACTCCGTTTCAAAAAAAAAAAAAAGTGATGTGTTCATTCACTTATTCATAAATAATTTCAGTGCCAACCATGTCCTGGACAAAATCCCTATCTTTAAAGGTTTCTAGTTTGAAGGTAAACCTTCCAGCAAAGAAAACAACCACAACCAGATGCTATAGGTGCTGTGGGAAGGGCTGGCAGGAGCAGGCAGAGCTATTGGGCTAGGTTCCTGGAGGCCAAGTTCTTTAGGCTGGGCACTGGGCGGGCAGACCTGGGAGGAAATCCAGGCAGAGACGGCAGCCTGAGCAAAGGTGTGGAAGGGAAGAGGAGCCCAGGCAGTTCACAAATGGTGGGCAATTAGGCAAGACAGGCTGGGGACAGGTGTGGGAGTGGTTGGGAAGGGGAGGGGCACCACACGGGGTAGAACCTAGGGCCTGGGCCCAGCGGGCAGTGTGGGCTCTCAGCAGGGTCATCACATAGGACACCTCTGCTCTCTGGTGGACCTTGAGGTGTGAGCTGAAAGCAGGGCCAGAGGCAAGTAAGCTGGATTGGTGATGTGCTGACCCAAGAGGTGCACAGGCACATAAAGGAGGGGATGGCAAAAAGAGGCAGGAAAACCCAGGAGACACAGGGCCCTGGGGGAGAGGACCGAGAAGGAACTAATGATAGTGATGGTGTTTGCCATGTGTAAGGCCCTTGTTCAGTCTTCCCAGAACAGTCAGTTAGGCACTATCATTATCCCCTTTTATCTATGGGGAAACTGAGGCCCACAGGTTAAGTAACATGCCTAAGACCTCACAACACACAAGTGGTGATGTCAGGATTCAAACCCAGGCTGCTGGCTTAAGTCCAGGGATTCAACCATCAAAGCAGAATTTAGCTTGTTAGTTTAGGCAAACATTCCAACAAAAATCATAGTTAGTGTTAGGAGGTAAAGTAGATTCCATTTGAGATCTCCCTACAAATTCTAATAAAGCAAATCAAGTTGAAAGCTTGGGCAGGAAGCTACAGAGAACCTCTGGGAGCAGCATGGAGGTACAGTAGGGGAGGACATTCCCTCCTATCACCAAGGGTGACTCTTACACTGGCAGTAAAGGGTGCAGGACCTCTGTCCCAGTGCACCTCTCAGCTGCAGAGCCATGGAGCTGACCTACAGCTGGTCCACAGGAAACTGGACTGGGCCCAGCCAAGGGTCTGAGACTGTTGCAAGTGAGAGAGACTCCAATGTCCCTCAGTGCACTGACTCTCAAACTGCATTTTGTGACTTAGAGGCTCCTAGTCCCTCTGTACCCCCTCACTTCCTCCAAAAAGAGCAGAGACCCTCATTTTATGAATTAGAGGACTTCCTATAAGATTTAGACAGAAACAGTTTCTCCCATCACTTAAAAGATTTGAACAACACTGATTTGAGCTACACCTCAATGACCCAGCCCCTGAGTCTCTTCTGGACACCTGTGCCAAGGGTGACACCTGGTGTCTGACTCCTGGATCAGCATGACCTGAAAGGAAGACCTTTTTAGGGGGCCTGTTCTCTCCTCTGTAATGACAGGGTCTTCGTGAGAACTGTGAACGCCATAGCTCTGTTGACCTACTGGTCGAGCTGAGGCCTCCACTGGGTATAGCCACAGCTGGTGCTGGCTCAGGGGCTACCTCCAACCTTGTGGTTGGAATCAGATAGCTCAGGGTGTCAGAGACACTACAGTACTTCTGATGCATAGACACTGTGGATGTCCCCAGTTAAAGAAGAGGACATTGAGATTCAGAGAGGTCAAGTTGCTACTCTGGAGTCAGGCTGGGCAAAGAGCCCGAGGTGAGTCACACCATAGCCAGCACCTGTTCTCAGTCTGCTGCCACCAGAGGCCCCCAACACCAAGCATGAACCTGTCCTCCTAGCCAGCCCCAGTCTCCTGCCTCACACAGGAAGAATTCACACCAGAAATACTCTTAAGTCTGGAAGGCAATGACTGCATCATTGATTAGGTTGTCCATGATTGGGATTTTCTGTGCCTGTGTAGTATGGGGCTAGGGCATGGTTTTCCAGGTTGCTCTCGTGGGATAAGGGGTCAGAGAAAAGGGAGGAAGAATGTGGCCACTCTTACAACCCTTGTGGGCCTATCTCATTCCTGGTAAGAGGCAGGAGCCCAGCAACAGGAGTGGTTTCTGGAATGGAAGACAATAGCTCAGTTTTTGACATGCTGAGGATGCAGTGGTGCACTGGCGATTAGAAATGTGGGTCTGGGCAGGGCATGGTGGTTCACGCCTATAATCTCAGCACTTTGGGAGGCCGAGACAGGCAGATCACCCGAGGTCAGGAGTTCGAGACCAGCCTGCCCAACATGGCAAAACCCCATCTCTACTAAAAATACAAAAAATTAAGCTAGGCGTGGTGGCGGGTGCCTGTAATCCCAGCTACTCGGAAGGCTGAGGCAGGAGGATCACTTGAACCTGGGAGGCGGAGGTTGCAGTGAGCCGAGATTGCGCCACTGCACTGCAGTCTGGATGCAAAGAGCAAAACTCTGTCTCAAAAAAAAAGAAAAAAGAAATGGGGGTCTGGAGCTCAGGAAAGATGTTTGGGGAGGGGATGAGGAACCTGCTTCACAGTGCCCTCTTGTGAGCTGACCAATTCTTCCTTTAGGAAAAAAAATCTAGTGAGCCCAGCCAATGGCATCAGCTGCCCTGGCACTGTGCAAAGCACCTGATACTTGTACCTTCATTTAATCCTGACAGAATACTGAGAAAAGTTGTGGGGGCAGGGGGATCGGGGGGGTGATCAGGAAGGGGAAGGGAACTCCCTTCACAGAGGAGGGACCTGAAGCACCCAGGGCAGTGATGAAGCTGAGGTTCAGGGGGCCCTCGTCTCGCCCTAGGTACCTGTGACCTAGGTTCTCCCAGTCCAGCGCATGCCCTCCAGGGACAATGCACAGCTAGATGTTGACAAAGGGCACTGGTGTCTGGATGTACTGAGGAGCCCATGCTGACTCTTGGTGTCCATATTTACTAAGTTCTTAAGTCACTCAGAAGATACTTACTGAGTTGGTCCAGGGCTGAGGGCGGCATAATTACTGTGGAAAGAACATTTAAGAAATATTAAAAAATAAAAATAAAAAGGACAGACCAAAGGCAAGATGCAGTCTCTTTATATCTAACAAAAAGCCTTAAACGGTTTTTAGGGTAGCCAGAATGTCATAGTGATCTTTCATAAAGAACCTTACTTGATGTAATTTATTTTGGGAACCGAATGGTTATCAGCCATAAACCTAACCATAATTAGCACCCCACCCCAACAAAGCAAGTCTAGGATAAGCACCATTTTCACAGTAACACTAGCTTCTGACTCCCACATGCAAAGTAAGTACCGTTGAAGGCTACAGCATTGCAGACTTAGGGCAGGAAAGGTTACTATTCAAATAAAAACAAGCACATACTCTTCCCTCCTTTCTCCACATCTGACCTGTCATTAGGCCCTGCTAGCATGGACACAGAGAAGCAGCGGTACTGTGTGGAGAAGCGGTTTTGGAAGACCCTGGGAATCGGGTGGTCGAACATGTTGAAAGAGAACTAGAAAGAGGAAAGAGAAACAAGTATTAAAACAAAGGTACATTTCTTCATGTCAAAAGACAAAACATGTCAGAGTAATTAATGCTGCTAAACATTGTCAGAGAATACAATGTACTGAAATCTTCAATGTACTGAAATCTTCAATGTAATCTTACTAAATACAAAACAGGCCATGCCAAGCCTGTCCTGAACCTTTTTCAGGGCTGTGCTCCCATCTTCATCCTCAGGATCAAGGCCCAACCTCTTGCATACCTCAGAGACTTGTACTGACAGCCCCACAGACTCCTGCCTGGGCTAGTTCCTCTGCCTTGAACACTTTTCTTATTATCATTAATCTAAACAATATTTGTTAATTGAAACATGTCTTTACTGAGTGCCTACTGTCTGCCAGGCTCTGACATGAGCACAAGGGAAACACCACTCTAGTGATGTTTGTCCACTAACAAAATAGATTACCACCCCTGTCCTGGTGAAATGACACTCAAACCAAGGGAGATATACACTCAAAGTAAGGGAGATATACACTCAAAGTAAGGGAGATATACACTCAAAGTAAGGGAGATATACACTCAAAGTAAGGGATACACACATATGTGTCCGACAGTTCTGAAGACAAGCAGCAGGGTAAGTAGACAGAGGGCTCCTGGGAATGCTATTTTAAATAGGTAGTTAGGAAGGGACTCTGCACAAAGACCCGAATGCTATGAGAGAGAGCCAGGCAAAAAATAGGGAAAGGCATTCCAGGCAGCAGGAGAAACAGGTACCCAGTGGTTGCACCCCTTCCCCTGGGTTCCAATTACCACCCTTTCCTTTCCCCAGGAAGCCTCTGCTGCTCTGCTGAGGGTCAGGGCTAGTGCCCCTTCAGTTGCTCTCACAGCAGAGTAGGTACACGTCACACTATGTTGTGATGCTTTCTTATAGCAACAAGCAAAGCTAAAACATGATGCCATTAAAAAGATCAAGATCCTAGTTCTTAAACTGTAGACTCAGATGAGGCTTAGCAAACCTATCAATTTAAAGTTTTCTCAAAATACAGTATTCCTTCTACCACCCCCCCATATCCACAGGGGATACATTCCAACACCCCCAGTGGACACCTGACACCAGAGATAATATTGAAACCTATATATACTATGTTTTTTTCTTATACATAGCTACAATTTTCTTATACATATCTGCAATAAAGTTTAATTTACAGGCTGGGCATGCTGGCTCACGCCTATAATCCCAGCACTTTGGGAGGCAGAGGCAGAAGGATTACCTGAGGTCAGGAGTTTGAGACAAGCCTGGCCAACATGGTGAAACCCCCTCTCTACTAAAAATACAAAAATTAGCCAGGTGTGGTGGTACATGCCTGTAATCCCAGCTACTCAGGAGGCTAAGGCAGAAGAATCGCTTGAACCCAGGAGGCGGAGGTTGCAGTGAGCCGAGATAGTGCCACTGCACTCCGGCCTGGGCAACAGAGCAAGACTCCATCTCAAAAAGAAAAAAAAATTTTTTTAATTTATAAATTAGGCACAGTAAGAGATTCACAAGTAATAATAAAACAATTATAAGGATACACTGTAATAAAAGTTAAGTGAATGTGGTCTCTATTTTAAAATTTTTGGACCATGGTTGACCTCGGGTAACTGAAACCACATAAAATCTCACAGTAGGCTATGTTCAAAAGAACTGGAGGCAGAATCAAGAAGAGATTTTTGTACACCCCATATTCATAGCACAATTATTCATAATAGCTAAAAGGTGGAAGCAACTCAAGTGTCCAATGACAGATAAATGAATAAACAAATACTGGTATGGTATATACATACAATGAAATATTATTCAGCTTTTAAAAGGAAAGAAATCCTGTCACATGAATGAACCTTGAGGATATTATGCCAAGTGAGATAAGTCAGTCATCAAAGGACTTATATTTTATGATCCACTTCTAGGAAGTACCTAGAGTAGGCAAATTCGTGGAACAAAGTGGAATAGAGATTGACAGGGGCTGTGAGGAGTAGGAAATGGAGAGTTACTGTTTAATAAAAGAGAAAAGAGTTTCATTTTTGCAAGATGAAAAAGCTCAGAAAATCTTGCTAGTGAATGTATTCAACACTATTAAACTATAGACTTAAAAATGGTTAAAATTTGTGTTTTTTAACCACAACTAAAAAAAAAATCTCTATTACAGAAAATTTCTTGACTTGATTCCAAATATATATTTAGTAGAAGGAATGCCACCTACTGACAAAGGAGTTTACTAGTAACTCCAAAATTAGAAAGCTGAATTAGCCATTTCCTAAAATGTAAACATAGCATGTTCCCACCTAATTTCTTGGAGGGTTCTTTACTCCCTGGCACTCCAGCACAGTAATTTCCAATCTTTTGTCTTTCTTCTTTTAAGCAGCATAACTGTTCAACTAAATCTTCGCCAGAACCATAACACATGAAATAGTGTTTCTGGGTGAACAACACCAGAAAAGGGTAAGGGCTTGCTTCCCTTGAATGCTTCTCACTAGCCAACCTATCTAAGCCATTTCTTTTCTTTGAACATAAAAGGTAAATCCGCACAAAGGGGCAACATACTTAACAACCTGCCTGTAGTTTACCCATGAACCCGACCTTCTGCTCCTTCTTTGCTGCTCCCGATCCCATCTCTCAATTTCCTTTTCAATCCCGAGACCTAGCACATTGCCTGGAACATATCAAGTATTCTTGAGTGGATGAACTCAAAAACAGAAATAAGCCAAGGTTTCACAGTGACACACTTGGAATAAAATCTAACAATCATTTCTTGTCTTTACTAAAATAAACAGGTGACAGGAAGACAATACCGTAGAGTGCTTTGCAGCCAGACAGACTTGGCTTCAACTCTCCACTCCCTACTTTTGTGACTCGAATAAAGTATCTCTGTAAACATTAGTTTTCTCATGTTTAAAATAATCATCCTAGCTTCCAAAGGAATTGCACAGATTAAAAGAAATAAGGCGTGATGAAGGAGTACAGGTGTTAAAAGCTATGTAACACGAAATGTACCAGCGGTATTAGCTTCCATGGTTATCATTAGCGAACACAGCACCGCTGTACAGATCCGAAGGCACGAACCTGTAGGCACAGAGCTTACGGAACTGGGCCAAGAGCTGGGTGTCCCCCAAGAGCGGGCATGCCCGCTACGGATTCTCCCTGGGGAGCGCCTGATTCTGTTTCGATCCCCAGCAACCTTGCAACTAACTTTGAGTTTATGGAAACCTGTTGCGCGTCCAGCACTTGGAAAACCCGTGAATGGACACAAACTTTCCTTTCTTTCGTCAACGAGGGCAAGTCCGGCTGAGACGGAATGCGAGCCATGTTCAGGACCGGCGGACGCGACCACAGGCGGTTAGTAGTCAAGGGTTCTGCTCGTGCCCGGCACGGCCGAGGAGCCGGCAGGCCGGACTCAGGCCCGGGTGACTCGGCACCTCCGCTGCCGTCCCGCGCCGCCCCGCCGGGCCCTAACTCAGGCCCCGGGCCAGACCCCCAGCCCCTGCCCGCTGCCCGTCAGCGCTTACCATGATGGACACCACCTCGCAGACTCCGCTTCTCTCAGGCAATACGATGAAGATACCCCGCCGACCGCTCTCCCAGCCGCCGCCGCCTCCGCCGCGCCAAGCCGGTAAGCCCCAGAGGCTCACCGGAAGTGCCGGACCCGAGACCCGGAGGGGGGTGCCCGGGACAAAGCGTCGGCTGCAAAAGAGAAAAGGCCAGGCGAAGACGCTAGGCTCTAAAACACCCTCAGCAGAAGCATTAAAATGACCTTTCGTGATTTATTTCCCCGTTAGTAGGTACTTTTAAAAGTTATTTTAAATTACGTTTTGATAGTATTCAACCCCTCCAGACGAATTTAGTAGGGCCCATTGTCCTTACGACTACACTACCCAGAATGCACTACCCAGAATGCCTCTGCTTCAGCCATCTAGGACTCTGGCGGAACTAAGCTACAAATCCTTCTTCAGACCACACCAAAAACCTATTGCAAACGTAACTGCTGCCCCATTGGGTATGTGACTGAGTTGAATGTATGGCTAGAAGTGTACTTTCTCTGAGGGTTCCCAGTGGGAGGCAGTAGGCTTCTCTTCCCAAAGTAAAGATGTCCGCCGAGCGTCGCGTTTCTGGGTAAAAGCGAGTCAGAGTTGAAAGGGGCAACAGTGCTTGCGTTCGGCCTCAGAGGTGACCCTTCTTTTGGGGCGGGCTGGAGTTTTCTAGCCGTGAATGGCAGAGCGCTAATGGCCGCCTCCAATGTGGTCCAATCAGAAAGAAAGGAAGGCTGGGAACTAAGAGGTTATTGGTTGGTGATTCCTGGACCAATCGGAGGAGCCGTGATTTGGCGCGAGTCTTGACCGCCGCCGGGGCTCTTGGTACCTCAGCGCGAGCGCCGGGCGTCCGGCCGTCGTGGCTATGTTCGTGTCCGATTTCCGCAAAGAGTTCTACGAGGTGGTCCAGAGCCAGGTGACTCCCAGTCCGGGAACCCCGCCGAGGCCTTGCTTTTGGGGAAGGGATGAGGAGGAGTGGCCGTGGGTGACCGGGAGGTAGGGGAGGGCCGGGGTTCGGGTCACCGCGTTCAATCTGTCCGCTTTCCCCCCGATAGAGGGTCCTTCTCTTCGTGGCCTCGGACGTGGATGCTCTGTGTGCGTGCAAGATCCTTCAGGTGAGTTCTGCGGGGCCTAGGAGGGTGGGGCCGGCGCGAGAGGTGAGGGTGCTGCGTGGGGGCGCAGGGCGGGCAGAGAGTCAGGATAGATGCTGAGGGCTTAGGGCGGGAGAGGGAGCCGGGCAGGAGGTGAGCAGCAGGTGAGAGGAGAGAGACTCGGAGGAGAGGTTGCCTCCCTGTCCCAACGGTGTGGGGTGGGATAGAGGATTAAGTACAAGGTAAAGAGACTAGTTTGTATTTTTGCAATAAACTATTAATATGAATAGGTGAACAAAGCAGTTGGCGTTTGGGGGAAACTTTGGATCTGTAGTGGCCTCTCAAATGGGGGATTTGAGAGAGAGCAATCTGTGACAACTCTGGGTACAGTTGCGTCATAGGTGTTTGCTAGGAATATGGGACCCCCTAGTCTATTAGGGAAGATCGTTAGTTTGGTTTTGAATAGGGCATGGTATTTACATTGTTTTGGTCTGGCCCTTGGATCAGGAACTTTTCAGACGGCCTGGAAGTTAAATCGGCGTTTCTCACCGATGTTTTACTTTGGTAATTTGCAAAATTCACAGGATAGTATGGTAAACACTCATATGCCTAACACCTAGCTTTTCCCGGAAGCATTTCACTAACTTTATTGTTATCCCGTGTCTTTTGTCTCTCAACTCATCTAATCTAACTCGGTTTCTTTTCAAGGTAAATTGCCAATGTCCTAAATAAGACAGGCTTTGAAAACACTCTCTCTCCAGGCCTTGTTCCAGTGTGACCACGTGCAGTATACGCTGGTTCCAGTTTCTGGGTGGCAAGAACTTGAAACTGCATTTCTTGAGCACAAAGAACAGGTATTGAAGATGTATTTTAGAATAACGTGGCTTTTTTACTCAATTGTAATTTCTTGATACAGCATTCTATTTCCACAATAGATTCAGTGTGTATTTAAGTATCAGCTACATTAGGCAATACGGAAGAGAAAAACATGCTGTATGTACTGGTGACTTACGCCCAAGTTGTAGAAGCAAAATTGACAGCAAAAAAAGATAATGAATGTGGATAGCCCCTAACTTTGAACTTGTTTTGCAGAAATTTGATTGTAAGGTGCTTGGAATCTAGCAGTTTTTAATATGGTCTAGTTAAAATCATTTTATTTTATTTTAGTTTATTTTATTTATCTATTTTTTACTTACATATATATA
>NW_012118166.1:621806-628249 GCF_000951035.1 Colobus angolensis palliatus | reverse complement strand
TCTGTCGCCCAGGCTGGAGTGCAGTGGCATGATCTCGGCTCACTGCAAGCTCTGTCTCCCGGGTTCATGCCATTCTTCTGCCTCAGCCTTCTGAGTAGCTGGGACTACAGGCACCTGCCACCACACCCAGCTAATGTTTTTGTATGTTTAGTAGAGACAAGGTTTCACCATGTTAGCCAGGATGGTCTCGATCTCCTGACCTCGTGATTCGCCCGCCTCGGTCTCCCAAAGTGCTGGGATTACAGGTGTGAGCCGCCACGCCCGGCCTTTATTTATTTATTTTTGAGACGGAATCTTGCTCTGTCACCCAGGCTGGAGTGCAGTGGTGCGGTCTGGCTCACTGCAACCTCCGCCTTCTGGGTTCAAGCTATTCTCCTGCCTCAGTCTCCCGAGTAGCTGGGATTACAAGTGCCTGCCACCACACCTGGCTAATTTTTGTATTTTTAGTAGAGACGGGGTTTCGCCATGTTGGCCAGGCTGGTCTTGATCTCCTGACCTCAAGTGATCTGCCTGCCTCAGCCTCCCAAAGTGCTGGAATTACTTAAAATTATTTTAGAATACACTACTATTTTATATTATTTCTCCAAGAAAATGCATCCTGGTTTCCAACTTGAAATACAGGAATAAATTTAAACAATAGATGCCAGGATTCCTCCCACCTCTGCATGGGGCCAAATGAGAGATGGGACATTGTAGACCCCACAGAGAGGGGATGGGACATGGAACAGGGTCCCCGGAGTCCTAACCGTATCTAGGATTGTTTTGGCAGAGACGAGTCCTCTCCTGGTGTTCCTGTTGTTATGTCAAGGACCTGCACCAGCTTGGTATTGATAAGGAAAGCACATGTGATAGTGATGGAGTGTGATAAAGGACTTAATATTTAAGTACCCATAAAGTATTTGCTAAAAACTTAAACCTGTATGATGCCATTAGCCTGGAGAGGCACGCAGCATAGTACTGTGAGGTCTGGAGAGACACAATCACGTGCTTGAAGCCTTGCTCTGCTTCACATTAGTTTCTTGAGCTGTCCATAAGACTTGGGCTTGCTGAGTCTCAGTGTGCTCCTGGGGAAAACGGAGCCCCAGGGCCCACCCTGCTCTGTCACCATGCTAAAGCACTTAGCATGCCAGCCTGGCTGTTTTTTGGAATCCCTTGCCACGTGGGCCTCGCCACATGTTAGGGACTTAGTAAGTTTAAGCAGAACAACTCAGAGCCTTAGTGGTGAAGGGAAAGGGGCCTCCTCGATATAGCTACTTTACAATATCTTCCTTTTTTTCAGTTTCGTTATTTTATTCTCATAAACTGTGGAGCTAATGTAGACCTGTTGGATATTCTTCAACCTGATGAAGACACTATATTCTTTGTGTGTGACACCCATAGGCCAGTCAATGTCATCAATGTGTACAACAATACCCAGGTACTTTTTGTGCTCTGCCCTCAAACTGTCTGTACTTTTTATGCCATGTACAGTGTCTCACCTGGTGTTCTTGGTAAGGTGTGTGTCTGACTATCCTGTGGGATTGGAACAGCCTGAACACAAGAACTTGGTCTTTGTCATCCTTTTTTTAAGAGATAGGCTAGAGTACAGTGGCACAATCATGGCTCACTACAGCCTCAAACTCCTGGGTTCAACTGACCCTCCTGCCTCAGCCTCCTTAGTAGGTGGGACTACAGGCACATACCACCACGCTCAGAAAATATTTGTTTATATTTTTAGTTGAAATGGAGTCTTGGCTGGGCGTGGTGGCTCACACCTGTAATCCCAGCACTTTGGGAGGCCGAGGAGGGCGGATCATGAGGTCAGAAGATTGAGACCATCCTGGCTAACATGGTGAAACCCCGTCTCTACTAAAAATACAAAAAATTATTTTTAATTTTTTGTGGTGGTGGGCGCCTGTAGTCCCAGCTAATTGGGAGGCTGAAGCAGGAGAATGGCATGAACTTTGGAGGTAGAGCTTGCAGTGAGCCAAGATCGTGCCACTGCTCTCCAACCTGGGCGACAGAGTGAGACTCCGTCTCAAAAAAGAAAAGAGGCTGGGCGCGGTGCCTCAAGCCTGTAATCCCAGCACTTTGGGAGGCCGAGATGGGCGCATCACGAGGTCAGGAGATCGAGACCATCCTGGCTAACCCGGTGAAACCCCATCTCTGCTAAAAAATACAAAAAACTAGCCAGGCGAGGTAGCGGGCGCCTGTAGTCCCAGCTACTTGGGAGGCTGAGGCAGGAGAATGACATAAACCTGGGAGGCGGAGTTTGCAGTAAACTGAGATCCAGCCATTGCACTCCAGCCTGGGTGACAGCGCGAGACTCCGTCTCAAAAAAAAAAAAAAGAAAAATCAGCTTGGAGTTACTTTTAGACAGGAGTTTTAGTCACCTAGGGGTTACACATCTTCATGTCCTTTATCAGAGGCCAAGTTGTGGGGCGTTCATTTTATTCACGTATGATATAAGAGGATGCTGTGATTCCAGACTTAAGTAGACTAGATGGTCCTCAAAGAATTGTTTTCAGATTTTCGTAATTTCTGCGTACCACATATGGTGTAACTCTGGTGCCTCACTGGTAATGAAAACAAGAAAATTCCTTGGAAGCCTGGAACTCTTATTAAATTGGTAGCTATTTGTATGAACAGGAAAGTGAGTCAGCTTATTAGGAAATGATAAGATTCTGCAGAAGAACATAATTGTATAGTTTTCCGTAGGAAGAGGAGAGGCTTAATTCCTTTTTATTTTGAACTTAGATCAAATTACTCATTAAACAAGATGATGACCTTGAAGTTCCTGCCTATGAAGACATCTTCAGGGATGAAGAGGAGGATGAAGAGCATTCAGGAAATGACAGCGATGGGTCAGAGCCTTCTGAGAAGCGCACACGGTTAGAAGAGGTGTGTTTGGGTCTCTCACAGCCATCCTGGAGGAACTTGCACTCCCAGAGGTCAGAGGTCATCCTAAAGGCTGCCAGGCCCAGGTGTAACTGAGGGCAGTGGGAAGTGGAGAAGTTAGCAGGCATGGATGCTGACCCTGGGCTCTGCTGTCCCCTGGTTGTGTGGCCTCAGGCAGGTTACTGGACTTCCCTGAATAGTGGCTTATCTGTCCAATAGGATCCTGTCAGATGAAATGAAATTTAGGACAGCTCAGCTCTGCAGCTAGATAGCAAAAAAAATAATGTAGAGAAGCAATAAATAGTGCAACTCCCACCCCTTCCTTTCCTGCTGTCTTCTAGCATCACTCACTGTGCAGTCACTGCAGAGGAGCAATGTGGGTCTGCATCCCTTGTCCAGGCCCAGTCCCAGACAGTTACTCCAGGGGAGCTATCTTGTATGTGCAGATACGAATGGTTTTCACCATGTGGACCTTGGGTCTGAGCTGCTTAGTGATCTGGAGCTGGGCCCAGGGGCCTACCCAACACTATAGCTTCTGCCAGATGTAAAATGATAGGCAGAAAGTGGTGGTTCCTATAGCACAGAGGGCCATATGATGTTTTGAAGATGCCCTCTGGCTCCTGATCTTGGTGTGTGACCTAGAATTTGCCCCCGGAATGTCCTAAGGTCTTCCCTTCATCCTCAGCCTGACATTTCCCAGTAATGTGCTTTTGGGAAGTCTTTTTGAGCCGTATTTGAGACATTCAGGACATTCTCCATTTGAAGAAGGGGCAGTGCCCTTGAAACTGAGGCATGCTTCTCTCTTCTTTCTCACCTCTGTCACCCTTTTCACTAGGTTTGGGTGTCTCATTGGGAACCTCTTGGATCCACTCTTATATTTCCTTACTTCTTGCCCAGCTCTTTGTTCTATTTTTTGGAAGACTTTTTGGTCTTTATTTTTTTTTTTTTTCCCCACAGACAGGGTCTCTCTCTGGCCTCAAACTTCTTGGCTCACTCGATCTTCCCACTTCAGTCTCCCAAGTAGCTGAGACTGTAAGCACATGCCACTACACTCAGCTTGGTCTTTATCTTCTAATCTTTGATTTGTGAGAGGTCTTTTTTGTTCTCTGAATTTTTTTATATATAGCATTCTTTTAACTATTGATGAGCTGCATTTCACTGGTTCCCAAATATCAGTGTCTAATGGGATTTTCCCTGGAAACATTCATGTTCTACAGATAAGTCTTGAAATTTTCCATTCTGACTAATAAACGTATTTTTTAAACACTTACTATGTGCCAGGTACCAGTTAGGCCCTGGGGTGCAGGGATGAGAGCAAAGTCCTGCCTTTGCAAAGCTTTCCAGTGGGAGAGACAGATAGTGATCATGTAAATGAGCATAGTTAGGGAAAGCTTTCAGGTACCAAACGTGAGTTAGCATGGGATGGAGCCAAGAGGATTCCTGGGCAGAGCATCCATAGACACTGCGGCTCTGAGGTGGGAAGGAAAGTTTCAAGGAAGGCTCGGCCAGCAGTGCCAGAGGAACAAGCAATGAGAATAGACCAGTGGGTTTGGCAACAAAGAGAAGGTAGATTGTCTTGATGAGATGCAAGAAAATATCAGCATTTCCTTTTACATACTTAACACATCAATTTGGAATCTATGTTTGTAAATGTTTAACATAATATTCATGAAATATAATAGGCATAATTTCCCACCAACTTTTCATTTTGAAATTTTTTGAAACGTATGCAGTGTTGAAAGGATAGTACGGTGAATATCCATATATCTTCAATCTAGAGTCAACAGTGGATCATGACTGTAGGTGGTCTCAGCTACTTGGGCGGCCAAGGCAGGGAGATTGATCAAGCCCAGGAATTTGAGAACAGCCTGGGCAACATGAAGAGACCTTATCTCAGAAAAAACAAAAACAGTTTTTCACATTTGCTTTCTCTCTACATATTCTTTTTCCTGTATCATTTGAGAATAGGTTGCAGAAACTATGATACTATTTTTTATTTTTTATTTTATTTTTTCTTGAGATGGAGTCTCTGTTACTGAGGCTGGAGTGCAGTGGCACAATCTCGGCTCCCTTCAACCTCTGTCTTCTGGGCTCAAGTGATTCTCCTGCCTCAGCCTCCCAAGTAGCTAGGATTACAGGCATGCACCTCCATACCCAACCAGAAACCATGATATTCCACACGTTCTTTCATAAGCAGCTCCTAAGAATAAGGACATTCTTCCTCATAAACACAATGCCATTGTCATGCAGAAGAAATGAATAATATGCTAATATCAGGTAATATTCAGCCCATATTCAGGTCTCTTTAATTGTCCTCAAAATATATTTTGCAGCTATTTTTATTTCTGAACTATTCTCCAATCAAGGTTAACACATTTAGCTATTTCTCTTTACTGTCTTAACCTAGAACTGTACCTTACCTCTATTTTTTCTTTTGTTTTTAATGACATTGAAGGCCAGTCATCTTTTCTAATATTTACTACTACTTGTTTCTTCCTGGAGTACTTTAATTTGTTTCTCTATCCCTGCATTTTCTATGATCTGTAAATTAGGTCTAGAGCCTTGATTTTAGTAACATTAACCATTCTTGAGAATACTTTTTATATAATTAAAACCTGTGCGTGATTTATAACTAAGTATGTGTATATTAGAGGTATATTCTTAGAAATATTTTTACCAGCCTGGCATGGTGACTCAAGCCTGTAATCCCAGCATTTTGGGAGGCCGAGGCGGGCAGATCACCTGAGGTCAGGAGTTTGAGACCAGCCTGACCAACATGGAAAAACCCCATCTCTACCAAAAATACAAAAATTAGCCAGGAGCAATGGCAGATGCCGGTAATGCCAGCTACTTGAGAGGCTGAGGCAGGAGAATTGCTTGAACCCAGGAGGCGGAGGTTGCAGGCCAAGTGGTGGAGGCCAAGATCGTGCCACTGCACTCCAGCCTGGGCGACAGAGTAATGCTCTTGTCTCAAAAAGAAAAAAGAAAGAAAGAAATATTTTTACCAGAGTAGACAATATAGCAAGACATGGTCTCTACAAAAAAATAAAATAAAAATTAGCCAGGCAAGATGGCACAGTCCCATAGGCCCAGCTACTTGGGAGGCTAGAGTGGGAAGATGCCTTGAGCCCAGGAGGTTTGGTTGAGGCTACAGTGATCCATGATCGCATCACTGCACTCCAGCCTGGGCAACAGAGCAGGACCTCATCTCTTAAAGAAAAAGAATGAAATATTTTTATTAATAGGGGTGCACATTCAAAGAGGTTTAGAGACAATAGTTTATAAATAATCGTTTTAAAGAGTTCTGCTATAGGTCAGGTGTAGTGGCTCACGCCTGTAATCCCAGCACTTTGGGAGGCTGAAGCAGGCGGATGATGAGGTCAGGAGATGGAGACCATCCTGGCTAACACAGTGAAACCCCATCTCTATTAAAAATACAAAAAATTGGCCGGGTGCGGTGGCTCAAGCCTATAATCCCAGCACTTTGGGAGGCCGAGACGGGCGGATCACAAGGTCAGGAGATTGAGACCATCCTGGCTAACACGGTGAAACCCCATCTCTACTAA
>NW_012118166.1:618472-621691 GCF_000951035.1 Colobus angolensis palliatus | reverse complement strand
TGGCAGGAGAATGGTGTAAACCCGGGAGGCGGAGCTTGCAGTGAGCTGAGATCCGGCCACCGCATTCCAGCCTGGGCGACAGTGTGAGACTCCGTCTCAAAAAAGAAAAAAAAAATACAAAAAAATTACCTGGGCCTGTTGGCCGGCTCCTGTAGTCCCAGCTACTCGGGAGGCTGAGGCAGGAGGGTGGCATGAACCTGGGAGGTGGAGCTTGCAGTGAGCTGAGATTGTGCCACTGCACTCCAGCCTCGGCAACAGTGTGAGACTCTGTCTCATAAAAAAGAAAGAGTTCTGCTATAAAGAAAAGAGGAGAAATGAGGTCAAGAATCATTTTTGCTTGTCTGTTAAAGGTGGGATGTTAGAGCTGGACCTCAGCAAAGATGAGATTCCACTATAAAAATAACCATAATTATACTTATTCTATAGGTGCTATGATATCCTGGTTCAGGTCACAGGTTTCACATTTTGTATCTGCTATAACAGCTTTGTGACCGTAGTCAAGTGACTTAACCTCTATGTCCCATTGTAAAATGAAGAGAATAACTGGACTTCTTTTTTTTTTTTTGAGACAGAGTCTTGCTCTGTCGCCCAGGCTGGAGCGCAGTGGCCGGATCTCAGCTCACTGCAAGCTCCGCCTCCCGAGTTTATGCCATTCTCCTGCCTCAGCCTCCCGAGTAGCTGGGACTATAGGCGCCCGCCACCTCGCCCAGCTAGTTTTTTGTATTTTTTAGTAGAGACGGGGTTTCACCGTGTTAGCCAGGATGGTCTCGATCTCCTGACCTCATGATGCGCCCGTCTCGGCCTCCCAAAGTGCTGGGATTACAGGTTTGAGCCACCATGCCTGGCCTGGACTTACTTCTTTTGATTCCTACTGATGTTTTTAACAAATTACTCCAGAACCTAGCAGCTTAAAACAACCTTTTCCTTATGCCCATGGATTCTGTAGGTTAGAAATTTGGGCAGAGCCCAGCGAGGTTGACATCTTTTTGCTCTGTGATATCTGGGCCCTCAGGTGGGGACTCAATGGCTAAAACTGGAAGCATGGCTCAGACACCTGCTGGGATGGCTCCAAACCAGGATTGCTGAGCCAAGCACCTGCAGAGTCTCTCCATTGCATGTGGCTTCCTTACAGCATGACTGCTCAGGCTTCCAGCATGAATATTGCAGTCACCTGGGCAGCCACTGCATGGCTCTCCTGACCAGCTTTAGAGTACCTCAGCAGCCTGTAGCCACAAGGGAGGGGACAAGACCCCACCATGCATTGTGAGAAGTGGCTGTGGGAATTTTGTTACTTTATTGAGGCATAATGTCTACACAATTTACTAGGTGGTCCAATTCAATGAGATTTAACAAATGTATAAAGATGCAACCACCATCCCACCATGATAGAGAACAATTCCATTACCCACAAAAAATTTCCTCACAGGACCATGACTTTTTTTTAATTAAAGTTTCTCTTTTGAGATAATTATAGAGTCACATGTAGTTGTAAGAAGTAATATAGAAAGATCACTTATAGGCCGGGCGCGGTGGCTCACGCCTATAATCCCAGCACTTTGGGAGGCCGAGACGGGCGGATCACGAGGTCAGGAGATCGAGACCATCCTGGCTAACACGGTGAAACCCCGTCTCTACTAAAAATACAAAAAATTAGCCGGGCGTGGTGGCGGGCGCCTGTAGTCCCAGCTGAGGCAGGAGAATGGCCTGAACCCAGGAGGCGGAGCTTGTAGTGAGCGGAGATTGCGCCACTGCACTGCAGCCTGGGTGAAAGAGCGAGACTGTCTCAAAAAAAAAGAAAGATCACTTATATACTTTGTCCAGCTTCCCCAAATGGTAACATCCTGTAGTATAATATCACAGTCAGGATGGGAGGCTGAGGCGGGCAGATCGCTTGAGCCCAGGAGTTTGAGACCAGCCTGGGCAACATGGCAAAACCCTGTCTCTACAAAAACTACAAAAATTAGCCAGGTGTGGTGGTGCACACCTATGGTCCCAGCTACTCGGGAGGCTGAGATGGGAGAATCACCTGAGCCCAGTAAGTTGAGGCTGCAGTGAGCTGTGAGCGCACGACTGCATTCCAGCCTGGGCAACGGTGTGAGACTGTCTCTAAAGAAGAAGTCTCCTCTCTAAATTTATAAATCATGTGATTTTTCAGTTGGCACTCTAAAGGTTAGAAATCGCTGTGAAAGTTCTGCCAGAAACTGAATATGTCTATTCCATTTATGCATTCAGAAACTGCCAAAATAACCCATGGGTATTGCTCAAAAAAAAAAAAGATACAGAACATTTCCATCACTGTAAGGATCTCTCTATTGCCCTTGTTCTAGCCATACCCACTTGTCTGCTGCCTGGTAACCACTAGCAAGCTCCATTTCTGTAATTTCATTTCAACAATATTATGAAAATGGAAATGGAATTATACAGTATGTAGCCTTTTGGGATTGGCTTTTTTTCACTCTGCATAGTTCTTGGAGATTCATCTACATTTGCTTGTATCAATGGCTCATTCCTTTTTTCGTCCATCAGCTTTGTGCAGTTTTCAGTGTATAAATTCTTTGTGTTTTGTTAGATTTATACCTACATAAAAACATAAACAATTTTTTTATTTCTGCATACTAGCCATAAATATATGGACACCAAAATTTAAAATACAGTATCATTTGCAGTCACTCAAAAAAATGCATAGTCTGCTGTTGTTGGGTAGAGTGTTTTAGAAATGTCACTTACATGGTGAGAGTTGATGGTGGTGTTGAGTTCTGTTTGCTTGCTGCTTTTCTGGCTAGTAATACTTTCAACTCTTCAGAAAGGGGCATTGAAGACCCCAACTGTGATTATAGATTTGTTTGTTTCTCCTTTCAGTTCTATCACTTTTTATTTCATGTATTTATAGCTGTCCTGTGCACACACATTTAGGATTGTGTCCTTTTGGTGGATTGACCCTTTTATTCACTTAGTGTCCCACTCTGTCTCTGGTAATTTGTTTTGTTCTGAAGTATGATTTATCTGATATTAATATTGCCACTCCTGCTTTCCTTTGATTAATGTTTGCATGATATATCTTTTCACATTCTTTAGTTTCATTCTGCCTATATTGTTACATTTGTAGTGAATTTTTTAAAACAGCATATAGTTGGGTCATATTTTTAAGTCATGTTTTTTAAAGCCATTCTCTATCTTTCAGTTGATAAACTTAGCTCACTTACATTTATTTATTTATTT
>NW_012118166.1:601101-617817 GCF_000951035.1 Colobus angolensis palliatus | reverse complement strand
ACAGGCACCCACCACCATGCCTGGCTAATTTTTTGTATTTTTAACAGATAAGGGGTTTCACCCTGTTAGCAAGTATGGTCTCAATCTCCTGACCTTGTGATCCGCCCGCCTTGGCCTCCCAAAGTGCTGGGATTACAGGCTTGAGCCACCGCGCCCAGCTATTTATTTATTTATTTAATTTTTGAGATGGAGTTTCACTCTTGTCACCCAGACTGGAGTGCAATGGCACGATCTTGGCTCACTGCAGCCTCCACCTCCCAGGTTCAACTGATTCTCCTGCCTCAGCCTCCCGAGTAGCTGGAATTACAGAAGCCCACCACCACGCTCGGCTAATTTTTTGTATTTTTAGTAAAGATGGGGTTTCACCTTGTTGGGCAGGCTGGCCTCGAACTCCTGACCTCAGGTGATCCGCCCACCTCAGTCTCCCAAAGTGCTGAGATTACAGGTGTGAGCCACTGCGCCCAGCCTGTTTTATTTCTTTTTCTTTCCTCTAGTGTTTGTGAGTATATCTCCTTGTATAGGTTTTTTAGTGGTTGTTTCAGGTGATTATGTTACATATCCATAACTTAACACAGTCTACTGGTATCATCATTTTACCGGTTGAGTCATACATAGAAATCTTACCTTCTTTTTTTTTTTTTTTTTCTGAGATGGAGTCTCACTTTGTCACCTAGGCTGGTGTGCAGTGTGCAGTGGCACAATATCAGCTTACTACAACCTCCACCTCTTAGGTTCAAACAGTACTCCTGCCTCAGCCTCCCAACTAGCTGGGCCCCCAGGTGTGCGCCACCATGCCGCAGCTAGTTTTTGTGTTGTAGTAGAGATGGGTTTCACTATGTTGGCCAGGTTCATCTCAAACTCCTGACCTCAGGTGATCCACTTGCCTCAGCCTCCCAAAGTGTGGAATTACAGGCATGAGCCACCATGCCCGGCCGCCTCTTAATGTCCTTTACTCTGCCCCATTTATAATATAATTTTCTTAAATATTTCCTCCACATATACAGTGTTATAATATTTGCTTTAGTAATCAAGCATAATTACAAACTCAAAAGGATAAGGAAAACCTATTGTCTTTACCTCATTTTTGCTTATTGTATTTTTTTCTTACTTTCCAGTGTTCCAAGGTTTCTTTTCCATTTTGTTTCTATTTAACAGTCTCCTTTAATCTTTCCTTTGGGGGAGAGCTGCTGGAGATAAATTCCCTTAGTTTTCCATCTTTGAGAATTTCTTGATTTTTTTTTTTTTTTTATATTCCTAAAAGATACTTTTACTGGATGTAGAATTCTGGGTTAATACTTATTTTCTTTCAGCATTTGGAAAATACTGTGCCACTGACTCTGGCTGCCATGGTTTCTCATGAGAAATCCTCTGTCATTCATGCTTCTTCCCTGTCGTTAAAGTCTTATTTTTCTTTGGTTGTTTTTGAGATATTTTGGTTTTGTTTGAGTGTTCAGAAGTTTAATTAGGATGTTAGGATGTGTCTTGGTGTGGGTTTGTATCTATCCTATTTGTTTCTTTTTTTTTTTTCAGTCTTGCCTTGTCGCCCAGGCTGGAGTGCTGTGGCATGATCTCAGCTCACTGTAACCTCCACTTCCCATTACCCAGCTTCTTGAATCTGCGGGTTTATGTCTTTTTTTTCTTTTTCTTTTTTTTTTTTTTTTTTGAGGCAGAGTCTCACTCTGTCGCCCAGGCTGGAGGACCTGCAACCTCCGCCTCCTGAGTAGTTGGGATTATAGGCATGTGCCACCATGCTTGGCTACTTTTTTTAGTAGAGATGAGGTTTTTCCATGTTGGCCAGGCTGGTCTCAAACTCCTGGCCTCAAGCAGTCTGCCCGCCTCGGCCTCCCAAACTGTTGGGATTACAGGCGTGAACCACCACACCCAGCCAACAGGTTTATGTCTTTTGCCAAATTTTCAGCCATTATTTCTTCAAGTGTGTTTTCGGTGCGCCCTCTTTCTCCTCCTTCGGGGCACTGATGACGTGTTAGCTCTTTTGTCGTAGCCCCACAAGTCCCAGAGGTTCTAGTTTTTTTGGTCTATTTTTCTCTGTTGTTCAGACTGGGTAATTTCTGCCTTTCTGCTAGATCACTCATTCTTCCCTCTGTCCCCTTCATTCTGCTCTCCAACCTATTTGCTGAGTTAATATTCCAGTTGTATTTTTCAGTTGTAAGCTTTTATATATATGTACATATTCTTTCTTTCTTAAACTTTGTTTAGAACACTTGTCTCTTCTTTAGATCTCTTATTTCTTGCTGAGGCTTCCCGGCTTTCATTTGTTTCAATCGTTTGTCATTGCTCGTTGAAGCATTTTTATGATGGCTGCTTTAAAATCTTGGGCAGATAATTCTAACAACTCTGTCATCCTGGTGTTGGCATAGGTAGGTTGTCTTTTTTTCATTCATTTTGAGATCATCCTGGTTCTTGGTATGATGAGTGATTTTCAAATGAAACCAGGAGATTTTTGTATTATGTGATGAGATTTCATGTCTTCTTTAAGTGTTCTGTTTTAGTTGGCTTTCTCTGACACAGCTCTGGCAAGGAGAGTGAGTGATGCCAGGTAGAGGTAAAAGTTCAAGTTCCCCATGATGTCTATCACCTGGGGCAGTGAAGGTCCAGGCTTCCCACTTTGCTGCCTCTGATACCCTCCTAGCAGGGAGGGGAGGAATTTCTCATTTCTGGAAGGTGGGGGTGGAAGTCTAGGTTCTCCCACCATTGGTTCTCCCACCCAGAGGTGCCGTATGGACTTGTGACCAACCAGCATGGGTGGCAGTCTCAGTTCCCTCCTTGGCCACTCTGACATCACCAGACAGAAGGGTTTGGGTGCCTTGCTACAGCTTCGCAAGGATGGGAGCCTAGGCCCCCACTGGGCCTTGCCGGGGTGGATATGGATGTTCTTGGTGGTGTTGGCTAGAGTAGATGGGCTATTGCCTAAAAGCTTTCTGTCTTGGGAGGCTGCTCCTTCCCAGTCCTTTGACTAGACAGAGCAGCTTTTGTGGGGTTTTTATTGTTTTGTTTTATTTTTTTGTCTGCACCTGTTGGTGTTTCTAGGTTCCTGGCTCTTCAGCTCCAAGTCTGGCATGTATGAGCCAGAAGGAGAACTCAAGGAACACCGTGTTGTTCCTCATGTCCCAGAGTCCCTAACTGCTCTGCCTTCACCTCTACCTTTCAGAGTCTTACTTTGTTTTTTTTTTTGTTTGTATGTTTTTGAGGCAGAGTCTCACTCCATTGCCCAGGCTGGATTGCAGTGGCACAATCTTGGCTCACTGCTACCTCCACCTCCTGAGTTCAGGCAGTTCTCCTCCTCAGCCTCCCAAGTAGCTAGGATTACAGGCATGTGCCACCACACCCGGCTAATTTTTGTGTTTTAAGTAGAGACGGGGTTTTACCACGTTCGCCAGGCTAGTCTTTTAACTCCTGACCTCATGTGATCCGCCTGCCTCTGTCTCCCAAAGTGCTGGGATTACAGGCGTGAGCCACTGCGCCCAGTCTTACTTTGTTTGATCTATGATGTCGAAGGGTTTTTTATATATTTAATGAATGTATGGGGAAAAATATATCTACTCCATCTTCTGAGAAGCAGGAGTCTCGGGACCATGGATTTCTAAACCTACCACGTTATTCCATGCCTTTGTTTTGAAGATTAAACGAGGTTGTGCCTGTAACGTTAGAGTAGTTCCTAACGCATGGTAGAATATAAGAAATGTTAGCTCTCGGCCGGGCGCAGTGGCTCAAGCCTGTAATCCCAGCACTTTGGGAGGCCGAGACGGGCGGATCACAAGGTCAGGAGATCGAGACCATCCTGGCTAACACGGTGAAACCCCGTCTCTACTAAAAAAACACAAAAAACTAGCCGGGCAAGGTGGCCGGCGCCTGTGGTCCCAGCTACTTGGGAGGCTGAGGCAGGAGAATGGCGTGAACCCGGGAGGCGGAGGTTACAGTGAGCTGAGATCCAGCCACTGCACTCCAGCCTGGGCGACAGAACAAGACTCCGTCTCAAAAAAAAAAAAAAAAAAAAAGAAATGTTAGCTCTCATCCTTCCTGATGTGGAAGCTGGTACAGAGTGGGTGTGAGCTTACCTTAGATCCCATAGTGCTGTGTTCATCCAGCTAGGGTGGATGAACACAGTTTTGCCTGGAGCAGGTGCTTAGGAACCCCCCACTCTTTCTGCTCACAGTGTCTGGAGAGCTGGGAGCCAGAAGGGGTCGCAGTCATCCCTTGCCTCCATGCTTCTCTTCCGTAGGAACAGGCTGCGCTCGGGGCACTGGTGTGTGACCATGTTCTCTCTCAGGGGTCTGGGCCTACTGACTTCTGCCAAATTGGAACCTTCTCGGGCTGTGGGGATAAATTCCTGGTGCATTTGCCCCACCTTTTGTTCTCTTTGTCCCTGTATCAGGAGATAGTGGAGCAAACCATGCGGAGGAGGCAGCAGCGAGAGTGGGAGGCCCGGAGGTGAGTCTGTGCTTCCAGCTGCTCCCAGCACCAGGAACCCACTTGCCTGGTGCTCTGTGGTGCCACCCATACCTCTGACTTTCTGTCTCAGGATAATTCATTCAGTTTAGAACCTTTGGGCAGTGGTTCTGAGAGTGAACCTGTGGCTGCTGCATTGGAGAAGAGCTCCAGGCTGTTCCCCGGTCCTATGAGTGACAGGACAGCCCTAAGGTCTCCCAGCTACATGCCATCCATTAGAGACCATGGCCTCGGCTCTTTATTTTTATTGAGTTTTTCCAGTGTAGATACTTTGATTTACAAATTATTTATAAGAAGTGCTCTAAAATGAAAATACTGGAAAGGTTATTCTAGCTTCAAGTGAGCATGCAGCAGTGCCCTTGAGGTGGGTCCTGGGGGAAGCCCTTGCTGGATCTGTCATGGAAGGTTTCCCCGGCCATCCAGCTGATATTCCACCCGTTTCAGCTGAGGGCATGCACTCCTGCCACTGCCACAGGAGGAAAGCTGCCCCCTTGGATAAGGACAATGTAGGACAGGTGTGGTGGCTCACGCCTGTATTCCCAACACTTCAGGAGGCCCAGGCAGGAGAACCCAGGAGAGTTCGAGGCTGCAGTGAACTATGATTGTGCCACTGCACTCCAGCCTGGGTGACAGAGCGAGACCTTGTCTCTACAAACAAACCAAAAAAGGATAATAGAAAACCATTTCAGGAAGCATAAGGAAAGATAAGTGAAAATAATCCATAATCACACTTTCTAATTCAAAGAGATTCTGGGTTTGGATTTCTATTCCTGGGTTATACATACTTGTGCCTATTTTACATGATATACATCTGATTTTGCATCTTTCTACTTAATATAGCCATTTAAAATAGTTCTGAACAGGCTTTCTAAACAGCATAGGACTTAATTGGCAATTTCCCTTTTTGAAATGTAGGTTACTTCCAGTATTTTGCCATTATAATTAAGGCTTCAATGAATTACTTTGTGCACACAGCAAGTTTTGTCTTGCTTTTTCGTTTGAATTGTAATTATGGGACAATTTCTCTGAATTGGAATTCTGGAATTATACCACTTTACATCATACATTGCCACTGGCAGTTTGTGTTAATTTCCCAATGTTACACATATGCATTCTGCTAGAGTCAATAAGGGGCCAGGTGTGGTGGTTCATGCCTATAATCCCAATACTTTGGGAAGCCAAGGTGGGGGGATTGCTTGAGCCCAGGAGTTTGAGACCGACCTGGACAACATAGTGAGACTTTGTCTCTATTAAAAAAAATTTTTTTTTTAATTAGCTGGGTGTAGTGGCACATGCCTATAACCCCATCTACTTAGGAACTTAGGAGGCTGAGTTAGGAGGATCACTTGAGCCCTGGATGTCGGGGCTGCAGTGAGCTGTGATCACACCGCTGCAATTCAGCCTGGGAGACAGAGCGAGAACCTGTCTCAATGAAAAAGAAAAAACTAAGTCAATATGTAAAAACAAATAGTACCATGATTTAATTTGCATTTCATTGAATACTGTCAAGTTTAGCATTTTTCCAAAATATTTGGCTTCCTGTACTGCTACTTCCTGTTGAAGACCTGCATTTTGTGTCATTACAGAAGAGACATCCTCTTCGACTACGAACAGTATGAATATCATGGGACATCAGTAAGTACTAATAGGTGGAACTTACTATAAAGTTCTGACTCCAGGGGTCAGTGTCCTCAAATGTGAAGAAGAAATACAGATTTTAGAGCCATAAAAGCCTGGTTTGAATCTGAGCTCCATGTCTTCCCCCTGTGTGACCTTGGGCAGCTGTTGCAAGCTCTCTGAGCCTTAAACGCCTCCTCTTCTGTAAAGAGAATAATCCTCATTTGCACCCAATAGGTGATCAAAGAAGAGCAGCGTTTATTTTTGCTTATCATCAAAAATACAGAATGAGTTTGTACTAGTCTCTGTGCAAAAAGATAAAATGCTATAGACTTATGGCCGGGCGCGGTGGCTCAAGCCTGTAATCCCAGCACTTTGGGAGGCCGAAACAGGTGGATCACGAGGTCAGGAGATCGAGACCATCCTGGCTAACACTGTACTAAAAAATACAAAAAACTAGCCGGGCAAGGTGGCAGGCGCCTGTAGTCCCAGCTACTCCGGAGGCTGAGGCAGGAGAATGGCGTAAACCTGGGAGGCGGAGCTTGCAGTGAGCTGAGATCCGGCCACTGCACTCCAGCCTGGGCGACAGAGCGAGACTCCGTCTCAAAAAAAAAAAAAAATGCTATAGACTTATAACAGTACATCAGTGTGTGTCTTTTATAAAACACAATTTAGTGTGGAAAACCTACTATGTTGATAGTGTTGAGCAGAGCTCAAGGCCTTAAGGAGCCCTAAAAAATCAGTTTCAATAAAACATCCTATATTTAGTGTTAGAATTTAATGCTGGGACTTTGAACTCTAACACTGTATTTCCAGTGTCCCTTTTATTGTCAAGGTTCCATTGTCCTTTGAAGGATCATCCTTTGCTGTCTCTGCTCAGTCCGTGCACATGGAAAATTCTAAGCAGTTGGTGGGGAGGGTGTTGATGCTCGCTTAGAGAAAATACCTCCTTCCAAATATATGGGACCAATTCCCTTGGAAATTCTCTCCCTGGAGGAAGCCCACATCTCACGACAAAGGGGATCTTAGGGTCTTCTGGTCAGACACCAGTCTTCCTCGAGGTCTTACCAAATAGAGACCCTCTGCTTATGGGAGTTAAATGCTCTGATGTGGACAGCCCTGTTGGAAAGACCCTCCTCACAAGAGATCCTGAGGCCCCTCCCTCTTTAATATTCAAATAATTGGACCCAGGGCTCTGCCTCACCTAGCCTTCCTGGGAATGTGTTTGAGGACACCAGCCAAGCAGGAGGAGTGTGCGGATGCAGAGCCAGGCAAACGATGGGATCTGGCCTTCAGGATTCAGTGCCTGCCTCAGGCATCACTGAGGAACCCAAAGAGGCAAAGAGGCCCCAGCCAGTGCTACACCTGAGCTGCCCCTACCAAATGAATTCTACCGTTGCTACAGGATAAAATACACAGACAGTAATGATTTTAGCTAGCAAAGGAGTTACTTTCAGTCCTCTTCTTCTCAGTTTAGCATGTACTCATCCCACATGTTGGGCTAGAATCCACCCACATTCCCTGGCCCGGCAGACCCTCCATCCGCAGGCGTTTGCCAGGGCCCTTCTGGCTCAGGTCTAGCCTGGCTTCATGGCCCAGCCCCAGCACATGCCTCTCCCATAAGCCTTAGACTTCTCTGCTTCCTTGCAGTCAGCCATGGTGATGTTTGAGCTGGCATGGATGCTGTCCAAGGACCTGAATGACATGCTGTGGTACGTAGCCCCTGCGGCAGCTGTGTGGGAGTGTTTGTTGCCTTGGTCAGTACCATATAAGCAGCTCTGTCCTCCCACAGGGAGGGCGCTTCCTCTGTCCCCACCAGGAGTGTCAGACACAGCCCCTTTCTGGGAATGTGTGTGATTCTGGTCTTCCTCCTAACTATGAAGCTCTGGGAGCTTCACACAAACATGGGACTTGGAGTGTTGGAGAATGCAGAGGAAGAGGATACAGTACAGCTTCACCCTCCCCACTCCTGCTGCTCAGCCTGTGCTCAGTAAATTCAAGTGACAGGAGGAGTGTGAGGTTTGAAGGAGGCAGCCTTTGCAGTGGCTCACATCCTAATGCTACATCCATATAATCCCAGTACTTTGGGAGGTCAAGACAGGAGCATCACTTGAGTGCAGGAGTTTGAGACTAGCCTGGGCAATGAAGTTTGAGACTACCCTGTCTCAAAAAAAAAAAACTGTCCGGGCGTGGTGGCTCACCCCTCTAATCCCAACACTTTGGAAGGTCGAGGCAGGCGGATCACCTGAAGTCAGGAATCCAGACCAGCCTGGCCGATATGGTAAAACCCTGTCTCTACCAAAAATAGAAAGAAAAAAAAAATTAGCCAGGTGTGGTGGTGGATGCCCATAATCCCAGCTACTCAGGCGGCTGAGGTAGGACAATCACTTGAATCCGGAAAGCAGAAGTTGTAGTGAGCCAAGACTGAGCCATTACACTCCAGCCTGGGCAACAAGAATGAAACTGTCTCAAAAATTAGCCGAGTGTGGTAGTCAGTACCTGTAGTCCAAGCTGCTCAGGAGGCTGAGGCAGGAAGATTGCCTGAACCCAGAAGTTCAAAGCTGCAATGAGCTACATTTGTGTCACTGTAGTCCAGCCTGGGTGACAAAGTGAGATGCTGTCTCTAAAAAAGGAGGCAGCTCTTGCTAGGCATCCTTGCAGCCCCAGCACACGGTGGCAAAATTTGGTGTAGGAAGAACCATCCCTGCTCTGAGTCCACTGTGCGGGCTGCACCTGGCATGACTGAGCACAGTGGGACCCAGTCACTCTTGCCGTGGGCTGGCCATCATGCTGGGGAAGCCAGGCCTTGCCTGGGTCTCATAGGTAAAAGATGAACCTGAAGACAAGAGCCTTGAAGCTCACCAGAGGCCTAAACACTACTACTCTACATCCTGCTACTTTAAGCTGCAGGATGAGTAGATGTGAACACAACTAGGGTCCCCTGTGCTGGGGGCAGGTGACATGAGGGACTCAGAGAGATGAAGTGATACCAGGGTCACCAACAACTCAGCACAGGCCTCTGCCACGGTCCTACATCAACTCCACTCTGAGTGTTGCGGTCAGCAGCGCAGGACAAGAGCAGAGCATCGCCTGGGAGTGGGCAGGAGTGCTGACTCCTGTTACAGCTGCCATGGCTGCCCTGGGAGATTTTCCTCCTCTGAGCACTTAAAGCTCCCACAGTGGCAGACACTGCACTGCGAGGCCCCAGTTACCCTTCTAACCTCTCCACCTCAAGGAGAGAGGCCACCCGACTGAGGCAAGCCAGGATCTGGCCCCACTGGCAGGACATTCCCCAGAGTGCTGAGCTTCGGCCCGTTCCATCATCTCACTCCGTCCCCCAGGCCTCATGGAGTCCAGGTGGGCTATAGGCTGTCTCCACTGCCTTCTCTTCCTCCAGGTGGGCCATCGTTGGACTAACGGACCAGTGGGTGCAAGACAAGATCACTCAGTAAGGCCATACTCCCTTGCCTTGCAGGGTCAGCCCTGTGCTGTGGCCAGGTGCACAGCCTGACCATAGCCACTAAGTTTTTAGCGGGTCTCTGTAGGGTCCTATTGAGAAGTGAGGACTGGTCCTCCTCCTTGGGCCCAGGCATTTGTCACTGAGAAAGGGCTAAGTACCAGCCAAGTGACCATGGCCTTCTGTGGCCTCTTCATCTTGCAGGTAGAGCCAGCCTCCCCAGTTCTCTCCCAGTGCCCTGCTTGTGCTGGGTGCTATGGGCAGGGCCAGGCTTAGAGGCAGGTGCTGAGGTGTGGCCCTTGCAGTAGGTCGGGGTTGGGGGAAGACACAGGAACAGATTGGGGGTGGGATGAGAGCCCCTAGTGAAGACCCTGAGTATCTTGCCAAGGATAGGGGTTTGACCCCAAAGGTAAGGGGAAGGCTCCAGAGGATTTTAAGGGGTCTGGTGTGAAGCAGAACCCCTTTTTGCCCTCAGTGGTGGGCTCCCCATCTGATAGACTGACAGTGAGCTGCAAGATTGCCTCAGAATGCAGATGCTGTGGGGTGAAGGGGTCGGCTTCTTTCATCCCCGCTAATGCATGAAGTGGGCCGTCCTTCTCTAGTGGCCATCAGGCAGAACCTCTTAGGGATTGGCATGAACCTAGACCCCAACATGCCGGCCCTCTCCTAGAGGACCCATGTAGATGTCCCCAAGCTGTCACCTGGCACAGCCCTAGGCACAGTCTCCAGTTGGGCACTGGTCTCCTCATGCAGTTTGAATAGGCCCCATGCCACTATTTCCTGCCTCCCCAGCCCTGCCGCTGTCTGGGTCCTGCAATGAGGCCCACAAGGCAGGAGAAGCCCAAGTTTCAGGCCTGGGGCTGCTTGGCACAGCCCACTGCCCTGTTGGGCCTCAGTCCCTTCCTGTGTTAAGAGTAGCATGGAATCTGTGCACAGATAATGTAGGGGCTAGAAACACCATGGTGCATGCACTGATAGGCACTGTTCCTGGTGTGTAGCAGTCTCTCAGGTGAGGCCCCACGGTCACTGTCTTGGTTGGTGGCCCTTTGGAACCTAGAGTGGCGTTTTCCTGTTCTCGTTGTGCTCAGTGGCACTTCCTGTACAGGATTTGTACCTGAAACTGTCCCTATAAACTTTACGAAATTAATGAGGGCAGGGAGAAGGGAGAAATGAAAATGCTCCCTTCTCCTTACTCAGTGCCCTGCAATCATCAAACTCTTCCTCTGCTACAAACTCTGCTATCAGTGTAACAGGTCTGTTACTGCACAGCGGACATATGGACCTCCTGGTCCTATAACACATTTTGGAGGCTGAGTGCGGCGGCTCACCCCTGTAATCCCAGCACTTTGGGAGGCAGAGGTGAGTGGATCACCTGAGGTCAGGAGTTTGAGACTAGACTGGCCAACATGGTGAAACACCGTCTCTACTAAAAATAGAAAAATTAGCTGGGCATGATGGCACACACCTGTACTGTAGTCCCAGCTACTCGGGAGGGTGAGGCAGAAGAATCGCTTGAACCCAGTAGGCGGAGGCTGCAGTGAGCCGAAATCGTGCCACTGCACTCCAGCCTGGGCAACAGAACAAGACTCCATCTCAAAACAAAACAAAACAAAACAAAAAATTTTGGAGAGCCTACCTGAAGCCCCTTATGGGTATTTGCCCGTGGCTAGGTGCCCCTTCGCTGTTCGGTGGGCAGGACCCAGAGACAGCCCAAGGGGCCACTGGGCTCCATTGAAATATGGGCTATCGCTGGTGCCCTGCCTGTTGACGGGGCAGTATCAACCTTTGGTGCATAAACTGCTTGCAGCAAAGACAGTTTCTGGTTTTGAAAGGCATTTTAGGAAAGTTTTCTGCATGCAACCGGCACCCCCTTTCTCTTCTGATTTGCTGGCCTCCTTGGAGATCTTGTGGCCTCCTTAGAATCTTGTGGCATATTATAACCCTTTCTTAATTGGAAATAACCCAGACACCCAACAAGCATCTAAAATAATTTTAGGATTTTAAGCTACATAGAAAGTTTGCCTACAAGCTTTCATAACAATTTACATTTCCTGCATTTTTAAGTTTGCCTAGATTACTTATGAAAACTGAGATACTAGACAAAACTAGTCATCATTTCAAATTATTGTTAACCTTTTTCTTTTTTTGAAATGGGGTCTGTCTCACAGGCTGGAGTGCGTTGGTGTAAACATAACTCACTGCAGCCTTGACCTCCTAGGATCAAGCAATCCTACCACCTTTGCCTCCCATGTAGCTGGGACTACAGGCGTGTGTCACGATGCCTGCTAATTTTTTTTTATTTTTTTGTAGCTGGGGTCTTACTTTGTTGCCGAGGCTGGTCTCAAACTCCTAGGCTCAAGCAGTCCTCCCTCCTCAGCTTTCCAAAGTGTTGGGATGACATGTGAGTTGCCATGCCTGGCCTTCTTAATCATTTTTATAGCCTATGACCATCAGATGTTCACCTAAGAATCTTAAAGTTAAATGCATATGTATTTTTGCTGACAACTCAGAAGATTCAGCTGTTATCATTAAACCAACAATATTAATCTTATTTGTCAAAAAATCATACAAAGATCATTCTGGTTTTGGTTAGGTTTATAGTCTTATAACCTTTTATGCAAAGTCCTGACACCCTAAATATCCAGTAGAGACAAATATAAAATCGTTCGGTCAGTAAACTCAGAAAAAAGATGTATGCTGATAGTTTTGAAGACATTTCTATTTTTATTTTACCAATGGTTGTAAAGCCAGCTTATTTACTAAAGATCATTTAAGTCACATGAACTTGAAAAACATTTGAACTTATTTACTTTGTTTATGAGCACTCATTTATTTATGAGCCAGTTTGGTACCGTGTAGACACAACATATAACACAACACATGTACATACATCTAAATTTATTTTAGCCCACATACATACACATACAAAGGTACAGCTTTTACTGCAGAACTCTAGCCATGAGACAGCTCACCAGTTTATAAAAGAGGGCTGGATCCAAATTATTCTGACAAAATTGGAACCATTCACATAAACTTTGTTTATCCCAATAGGTAATTCAATGAAGGTTGTGAACTAAAATTTTGAATAAAGCAGTTTCTATAGCAGTTTGATTTTTAAAACTTACCCTTTCTTCTTTTTTCCAGTTTCAAGTTTTCAATGATTACATTTTAGCTACAACTGGCTGAGCTGTATAAGCAAAACAAAATCTCCAAGTAGCTCTGAATTAGTAATACCATAAACAGTGAGTCTTATCTCAATACCAGTAGCTTAATAACACCAGATTCAAAGCAGGCAGAAAAGAGACTGGGGTGATGGCTCATGCCTGTAATCCCAGCACTTTGTTGGGGGTAGGAGGATTGCAGGAATCCAGCCTAGGTAACATAGAACCCCTCTCTACAAAAAAAAAATCAGCTGGGCATGGTGGTGCACGCCTGTGGTCCCAGCTACTTGGGAGGCTGAAGTGGGAAGATTACTTGAGCCTGGGAGGTCAAAGCTGCAGTGAGCTGTGATTGTGCCACTGTCCTCCCGCCTGGGCAACAGAGTGAGACCCTGTTTTAAAAAAAGAAAGCAGGCAGAAACTGTCCTCATAGGTTTTCCACAGGAATTCCTTCTTTCAGTGGGTAAGTTATACACTGCACTAACCTGATGAAGACATATATCTCTTGTCTTACCAATTTCACAAGATGCAGCCCAGTGCCCAGCTTGGAGTAACCAAATCAATATTTCTCATTCCAGCTGAGATGATATACACCCAACAAAAAGGCAGACACTAACCACTCCACTCCACACCCAGATTTGATGTGGCGAGGCTCACACTTGCCCTTGTCAGCCCCCAGCACCTTTGAGCTACTCAAAGTTGGGAGGAATTACCTGCAACCAGGAGTTCAGCGGGTGGTCTCTGGGTAAGATGAAAAAGCATATGATCAACTGAGTTACGCCTGCTGAGCTTCTGCCATTAATTCCTTCAGGGATGCCTTTCATAAACACAAACATATATAACAAGACAAAGACAAAAGGCCTTCCGAAATCAAGTTACAAATTTTAGAAGTCAAGAGGATTCCTCCCAAGCAGTTCTCTTTGGTCTCCTTCCAATGTAGAGGAAGTCCCCTCAAACAAGGCCCTTCCTATTACTAGGGAGGGTCTACAAGACCTCAGAGGAGGCCTCAAGACTTCAGAGGGAGCCACAAGACCTTTGAAGAGGCCGCAAGACCTCCAAAGGGGCCAGCAAATCAGAGGAGAAAGGGGTGCTGGTTGCATCGAGAAAACTTACCTAAAATGCCTTTCAAAACCAGAAACTTGCTTTGCTGCGAGCAGTCTACACGCCAAAGGCTGACATTGCCATGTCAACAGGCAGGGCACCGGCGGCACCCATAGTTCAGTGGAACACAGGGGCCACTTGGGCTTTGGACTTGTCTCTGGGTCCTTCCCACTGAACAGCAAAGGGGCACCGAGCCACAGGCAAATGCCCACAAGGGGCTCCAGGCTAGGCTCCCCATAATGTGTTACAGGACCAGCAGATTTGTATGCCTGCTGTGCGGTAACAGACTTGTTACACTGTGACAGCAGAGTTTGCAGCAGAGGAAGAGTTTCATGATTGCAGGGCACTGAGTGAGGAGATGGGAGGAGACCCTCAAATCCATCTCTTTGAGGAGTTCTGGGCTGGGTCTTTTTTTGTTTGTTTGTTTTTGAGATGGAGTTTCGCTCTTGTTGCCCAGGCTGGAGTGCAATGGTGCGATCTCGGCTCACCGCAGCCTCTGCCTCCCAGATTCAAGCGATTCTCCTGCCTCACCCTCCTGAGTAGCTGGGATTACCAGCATGCACCACCACGCCAGGCTCATTTTGTATTTGTGGTAGAAACGGGGTTTCTCTATGTTGGTCAGGCTAGTCTCAAACTCCTGACCTCAGGTGATCCACCCACCTCGGCCTCCCAGAGTGCTAGGATCACAGGTATGAGCCACCTTGCCCGGCCTGGGCTGGGGTTTTTAAGGGGACTGTGGAGGGTGAGGGGCTGGAAAATTGGGATAGTTGATTGGTGGGGGAAGGGGGATGAAATCATCAGGGTATACAAACCACTCCGAGTCAGCTCCTCGTGGGGTCCTTCGGAGCAGCTGAGTCAGTAGCTCCATCAGTATATGGGACCCACAGGAATATCTCAGAGGGAAAACAGCATTTCCTAAGGTTCAAGTTGTGATCTACAGAGTAGTGAGGGGAACTACGATCTTGTGATGGAGTCTACATGCTTCTGAGGCAGTAGACACCAAGCAACTATGAGGAAGCAGTCAGAGAGCATGCCGACCTAGTGACTGATGCTGACGTGCTGCGAGCTGGGTTCATTTTCATTTCTCCCCTCCCCCTGCCCTCATTAATTTTGTAAAGTTTATAGGGAACATTTCACCCACTCTGCTGTGGATCCCTGTCACTTATGGAGTCTATCATCTTGGCTGTGTGGGCTGTGGGCTCTGCAGTGCCCATTCTCAGGAGGTGTGAGACCCATGAGGACAGGAGGTTGGCAAGGCTGGAGACCACACCCCCCCCCTCCCCCCGCTCCGTCCAATCATGTTTTCCTGGCTGCCTGGTTTCTATGCAGGCTGCATGTCCTTAGTCCTTGCCTGGGAACAGCTCCTGTGGTGAGCAGGCCCTTGAGGGAGTTCCTGAGCAGGAGTGGAAACTAGGCTCAGGCTGCCTGGTAAGATCTGGAGGGACCCAGCCGAGGCTTGTGCTACCTTTTTTTTTCCAGAATGAAATACGTGACTGATGTCGGTGTCCTGCAGCGCCACGTTTCCCGCCACAACCACCGGAACGAGGATGAGGAGAACACGCTCTCCGTGGACTGCACGCGGATCTCCTTTGAGTATGAGTATCCTTGTGGCCCAGCCTGAGGGGCACAGGCAGCACCCCTGCCTCCAGGGTTCTGTTCAGCGGGCAGTTTGCTTTGTCACCCTCTGTGGATTCTGGCCCACATCCCCAGGAGGGAAAGCAGGTGGGGCAGGAAGTTTTGGGGGAAGGGGCTGTGGTGTGCTACCCCAGCTCATCTGTGTGGCTTTGGCTTCTAAATGCCAGAGCTGAGTTTGGAAGTGTCACCATTCTCCAGCATGTCCCTGTAAAGTGCTTATTGTGGGCCTGGTTCTGGACGTGGTAGCAGTGAGGGTGGCAGTTCATGCAGTCAGGAAAGAAGAAGGGAGCTACCATATAATCACACAGTATGGTGTTTCTTTGAGAAACACATGCGACATTGGTGGATTGCTCAGGAAAGACCATGGGGAGGCCACATCTCACACAGTCTCAGCCACACTCAGTGTGAACACAGGAGGGACTGGGGGACTGACTGGGGTCAGGTGTCAGGAGGCCAGAGCAGGCCTTGTGAGCCAAAGGCAGCGGGAGACTGTGGAGTGACCAGAGTTTGAGTCAGGGTTTTTAAAAGGTCCCTTGGCTGCCCAGTAGAGGCAGGTTGGGGGCGAGGAGATGGTCACAGCTCTCCAAGGCCACAAAATAGTGGCTCGGCCCAGACTGCAGCAGTGGCTGTGAGCAGTCAGGTTACATGATGTCAGGGACGGACCTGCCCTGTCTCTGCACTGTGATGGCTGGGAAGGAGGAAGAGTGAGTGTGGGCACATCAGTAGTCAGGTGGCCATCAGAGCCTAGGAAGCAGGGCAGAGCTGGCTGAACTGGGGAGGAGAGCCGCTGTGCATAGGAGCCGGTCCCATCATGTGTGTGGCAAGGTGGACTACTTACCCAGGGACCATGGGAGTGTGTGACTGAGGCAGGAGGGAGGGAGTCAGGGAGCTGAGGACGCCGGGGCTTGAGGAAGCTGCTGGAGTGTGGGCAGGGAGCATGGTGGTCTGAAGGCCTGGGAGTCTCCAGGAGTTGGGAGGGGCAATGGTGGGGACCGAGCATGCCGAGGAAGCAGGCAGGACCAGGCTCTCGTCCTGTAAAGGGGAGGTCCGCCATGGAGGGCAGTCCGCACTCACAGCTGCACTCACAGTGCCAGGAGCTGTGACAGGTATGTTTAAGAAAAGGGCTGAGGGCCGGGGGCGGTGGATCACAAGGTCAAGAGATCGAGACCATCCTGGCTAACGCAGTGAAACCCCGTCTCTACTAAAAAAATACAAAAAACTAGCCGGGCGAGGTGGCGGCGCCTGTAGTCCCAGCTACTCGGGAGGCTGAGGCAGGAGAAT
>NW_012118166.1:595685-601021 GCF_000951035.1 Colobus angolensis palliatus | reverse complement strand
CCCGGGAGGCGGAGCTTGCAGTGAGCGGAGATCTGGCCACTGCACTCCAGCCTGGGCGACAGAGCGAGACTCCGTCTCAAAAAAAAAGAAAAGGGCTGAGGAGGCCGGGTGCAGTGGCTCACGCCTGTAATCCCAGCACTCTGGGAGGCCGAGGCGGGTGGATCACGAGATCAGGAGATCGAGACCATACTGGCTAGCACAGCGAAACCCTGTCTCTACTAAAAAATACAAAAAATTAGCCGGGCGTGGTGGTGGGCGCCTATAGTCCCAGCTACTCGGGAGGCTGAGGCAGGAGAATGTTCTGTGTGCACCCAGACAGCAGAGCGTGCAGTGAGCTGAGATCGTGCCACTGCCCTCCAGCCTGGGTGACAGAGCAAGACTGTTTCAAAAAAAAAAAAAGTAAAAAGGGTTGAGGATGGGGGAGCTTCATGAGGGCTGAGCTCAGTGGAGCAGGAGGTGCAGGATGACAAGCTGGTCAGCCCAGCCTCCCTTGTCATGTGTGGTCATGACTGCTCCGTGTGACCACAGCACGCGGACTCTGCAGACCCCTGTGCTCCAGATTTTCTGCCTGTCAGACAGGGATGGTGGTCTGTGCCTGTCACTTCACAGGCTCTCCATATGTGTCAGCTTAAGCTAAGAAGGTCAAAGGGCTCCAAGTCACCCTTGGGATACCTGGTTGTGTAGGCAGGCCCGGCAAGGAAGGGCCCCGCCATCAGAGTGGCCCACCTGCTGCAGTTACGAGGGTGGGGCTGTGTGCTCAGGGCAGCCAGTGGGTGCTTGCATGCTCCTTGACTGCAGGCCCAGCCTCCGCCTGGCGCTCTACCAGCACTGGTCCCTCCATGACAGTCTGTGCAACACCAGCTATACCGCAGCCAGGTTCAAGCTGTGGTCTGTGCACGGACAGAAACGGCTCCAGGAGTTCCTTGCAGACATGGGGTGAGTGACTGCCTGGGCCTGCAGTGCCAGCCCTGGCCACCCCCAAGGGAAAAGCCCCTCTGCTTTGTTGTAACCAACACCCCCAAGGGAAAAGCCCCTTCGCTTTGTTGTAACCAACTTAGTTATAAAATGCAGCCTGTCCTGCCATAAGTTCTTCACCCTAGATCCCAGAATATCCTCCGATTGCCGGTGCGGGGACATCCTTGCTTGCCCTTGGTTTGGGTTTCTTTCCACCCTGTCGGTGTATGGTGACCTCGCTCATGTGGCTTGGGCTTGTTCTTTCCAGTCTTCCCCTGAAGCAGGTGAAGCAGAAGTTCCAGGCCATGGACATCTCCTTGAAGGAGAATTTGCGGGAAATGATTGAAGAGTCTGCAAATAAATTTGGGTAAACACACATTTTTCTGGATTTAGCTTCTTTAGAGTGAAAAGTTCTACTTTAACTGTGCTCCTAAATTAATGCAAAAAAAAAAACAACCCAAGAATGTACAATTAGTGTTATGCGAGTCTGGCCATTCCTGAAGTCTTGAGTTCTTTTTGAGTTAAAAATAGGACTTTTTCAAGCTTGTGAGATTTAGGATCCTTGGATCCCGGGGCTGCTGTGGGACCTGTGAGATCGACCCCAGTCTGTTTCACTGGAGACAGCAAATGGGCCACAGAGCCAGGTTCAGGTGAACTCTGCCCAACCAAGTCCGTGGGCACTCCTGGAGGCCCCTGGCTTCTCCCACCCCAGCCAGCTGGCATGCTAGGGTGTGGGAGAGGACCCCACACACCCGTAAGCCAGCCGAACAGCTGTTGACGAGAAGGCATCTGGCCACTCTGGGCTGCAGGGCTGGTATGTCTGGACGTTCTGACCTGCCTCATCCTCTGAGCAGCACAGCTGTGCTGGAAGCATTGGCTTGGGCATGTGAGGGACATTAGCACATCTGTTGGCCTGCCTGGCACTGAGAGCTCGCTCACAATTTGAGGGTGACAGCTGTGTTTGCTTCCGTGACAGGATGAAGGACATGCGCATGCAGACTTTCAGCATTCATTTTGGGTTCAAGCACAAGTTCCTGGCCAGCGACGTGGTCTTTGCCACCATGTCTTTGATGGAGAGCCCCGAGAAGGATGGCTCAGGGACAGATCACTTCATCCAGGCTCTGGACAGCCTCTCCAGGTAGGAGGGCTGTGGGTTTGCCATTGCCTCATGGGGCCACCACTGGTCCTCATAGTGGCCAGGGAGGTCAGTTACGGGGACCCCAGGGCTGTGGGAGTGACTATGTCCTGCAGAAACTGCTTGTGTGAACTGGAATCAATGCCAGCGTGGCATGTACCTGACATATTACCTGCCCCTCTTCAGTATTCGTCACTTTCTCTTGAATCCTTTTTGGCTCTTTTTTTCTTTTTGATTTTTAAAATTTTCTTTTTTTACCTTTTGTGTCTCTTAACAAAAGGTATTGTTTGTTGTGTATATTCATTCTTGTGTTTAATCTTACAGTTGTCATTTCTCAGTTTTTTATTTATTTATTTATTTATCTTTTAATTTTTTTTTTTTTGAGACAGAGTCTTGCTCTGTCACCCAGGCTGGAGTGCAGTTGGTGCCATCTCGGCTCACTGCAAGCTCTGTCTCCCGGGTTTACGCCATTCTCCTGCCTCAGCCTCCAGAGTAGCTGGGACTACAGGCGCCCGCCACCTCGCCCGGCTAGTTTTTGTATTTTTAGTAGAGACGGGGTTTCACCGTGTTAGCCAGGATGGTCTCGATCTCCTGACCTCGTGATCCGCCCGTCTCGGCCTCCCAAAGTGCTGGGATTACAGGCTTGAGCCACCACGCCCGGCCATTTCTCAGTTTTTTAATTTTCCAATTCTTTCTTATCTTACTTCCTGAGATGTCCTGTATTTTTCCTTGTCTTTTTGCTTGTTTTGAAATAGAATGTGACAATTTGGATCTTTTTTTTTAGCATGTCTTTCTAGTGTCAGAAAAATATCTCCAAATACATTGAATTTATCTGGGAATTAGAAAAGAGGATTATAGTGTCTGTGATGCACAGCTATGGTAACCCAAATATGCATCCAAAGAGAGGAGGCTAAGGGGAAGCTTTTATTGGCAAAAGGAGAAGTTCACATAAGCTTGGAAACAATTCATTGATTTCAGAGACTCAAAGCCAGAGTTGGCATCAGTTCATTGGTGAAGATGCATTACTGGGCAAGTGTTATATTTTAAGAGCATCTTATCTGAATTGTTGCAGTCCTAAAGAAGGGATTTCTTGTGGGGTTATTTAGAAAGTCTTTGAGTCTTTATTCCAGACATGCAAGCAGGAGCTCTCTTCTTTGGTGCTTTCCCAGCTTTAATTTGTTTGGGCCTGACAAAAAGTGATTTCATCCTGGGATCTGCAACTTTCACATTAGTGTGCTTTCATTGTCCAGGGAGGTGTTCCTGTTCCTTCTTCTCTTTTTTTCTAGTAGTGACTTTGAAAGGATTTGACTTTGCTACATCTCTCATGCTCTTTATTTATAAATTTCATTTCCCTGACTTTTTAGGAGGAGGTGGCATGATTCGGACAGCTTTTCTGACTTCAAAAGCTGCCACTTCTGTTGCTTTTGTGCAGTGGTAAAGATGCATATGTATCTATGGGGGCCTGCTTTCTGGGATTTCCTGGTTCTGCTCCCAAGCACACTTTTTTTTTCCCACAGCTTTATTGAGATACAATTTGCATGCCATACGGTTCACCCATTTAACGTGTACAATGTGATGGCTTTTATTTATTTATTTTTTACTTTTTTAGAGACAGGGTCTCGCTCTGTTGCCCAGGCTGGAGTGCAGCAGCATGCTCATAGCTCACAGCAGCCTCAAGCAATCCTCCTACCTCAGTCTCTTGAGTAGCTGGGACAACAGGTGCATGCTACCACACCTTGCTAATTTTTTTTTTTTTGAGGTGGAGTCTCGCTATGTCGCCCGGACTAGAGTGCAGTGGCTGGATCTCAGCTCACTGCAAGCTCCGCCTCCTGGGTTTACGCCATTCTCCTGCCTCAGCCTCCCGAGAAGCTGGGACTACAGGCGCCCGCCACCTTGCCCGGCTAGTTTTTGTATTTTTAGTAGAGACGGGGTTTCACCGTGTTAGCCAGGATGGTCTCGATCTCCTGACCTCGTGATCCACCCGTCTCGGCCTCCCAAAGTGCTGGGATTACAGGCTTGAGCCACCGCGCTCGGCCAACCTTGCTAATTTTTAAAATTTTTGTAGAGATGTGGTATCACTATGTTGCCCATACTGGTCTCAAATTCCTAGGCTCAAGCAATCCTTCCACCTCAGCCTCCCAAAGTGCTGGGATGAACAGGCATGAGCCACTGTGCCTAGCCTGCAATGACTTTTAGTAGGTTGCAGTTAGGTTTTGCAAGGTTGTGCACCAATTACCACTATCTAATTTTAGAGCATTTTCGTTGCCCCGGAGAGATCCTCCCAGCCTCTGGCAACCACCAATCTCCCTTATGTCTTTATGAATTGACTGTTCTGAGCATTTCATACAAATGGGATCATACAAGATGTGGTTCTTTGTGACTGGGTTCTTCACTTAGCATCATGTTTGCAAGGCTCATCTATATTGTAGGGTGTATTGGGACTATATGTCTTCCTCCCCCTGCACCCGAGACAGAGTCTCACTCTGTCGCCCAGGCTATAGTCTAGTGGCATGTTCTCGGCTCACTGTAACCTCCGCCTCCTGGGTTCAAGCAATTCTCCTGCCTCAGCCTCCCGAGTAGCTGGGATTACAGGCGTGTGCCACCAAGCCCGGCTAATTTTTGTAGTTTTAGTAGAGACAGGGTTTCACCATGTTGGCCAGGCTGGTCTCAAATGCCTGACCTTGTGATCCGCCTGCCTTGGCCTCCCAAAGTGCTGGGATTACAGGCATGAGCCACCACGCCCGGCCAATGTCTTTTTATTGTAAATAATATTCCATTGGATGGATATATTCTATGTCATTTATCAGTTCATCAGTTGATGGGCATGTGGTTTGTTTCTACCTGTTGACTATTATGACTAATGCTTCTGTGAACCTAGATGTACAAGTTTTTGTGTAGTCATGTCTTTGTTTCTTTTGGTTATATACCTACAAGTGGAAATACTGGGTGACATGGTAACACTAGGTTTAACCATTTGAGGAACTGCCAGACTGTTTTCCACAGCAGCTGCACCATTTTACATTCCCACCAGGTGGGAGGGTTTCAGTTTCTTTACATCCTCACCAACACTTGTTTTTGTCCATCTTTTGGATTACAGCCATCCCAGTGAGTATGAAGTGGTATCTCATTATGGTTTTGATTTGCATTTTCTTGATGACTAATAGTGTTGAGCATCTTCTCATGTGCTTGTTGGTCATTTGTGTATCTTGTTAGGAGAATTGTCTATTCAAGTCCTTTGTCTTTTTTT
>NW_012118166.1:524396-595635 GCF_000951035.1 Colobus angolensis palliatus | reverse complement strand
TGAGACAGGGTGTCACTCTGTTGCTCAAGCTGGAGTGCAGTGGTGCAATCATGGCTCACTGCAGCCTCAAACTCCTTGGCTCAAGCCATCCTCCTACCTCAGCCTCCTGAGTAGCTGGGATCACAGGCATGAGCTTCCACACCTGCTAATTTTTAAATGTTTAGTAGAAATGAGGTCTTACCATATTGCCCAGGCTGGTCTCAAACTCCTGGGCTCAAGCAGTCTTCTGGCCTTGGCTTCCCAAAGAACTGGGATTATAGGTATAAACCATCGTGCCCAGCCTAAAATTTTTATATATCCTACATACAAATCCCTTATCAGATAAGTAATTTGCAAGTATTTTCTCCCATTCTGTAGGCTGGCTTTTCACTTTGTCAGTGTCCTAGGAAATATAAAATTTGTTAATTTTGATGACATTTAAGTTATCTGCTTTTTCCTTTGTTTCTTACACTTTTGGTGTCATAGCTAAGAAACCATTGCCTAACCCAAGGTCATGAAGATTTCACATTATTTTTTCTACTAACACTTTTATAGTTTTAGCCCTTACATTAGGAGTATGAATCATTGGAGGCTAATTTTTTTTTTTTTTTTTTTGAGGCAGGGTCTTACTTTGTCACTTAAGCTGGTGTGCAGTGGCATGATTTCCACTCACTGCAACCTCTGCCTCCCAGGTTCAAGTGATTCTCCTGCCTCAGCCTCCCAAGTAACTGGGACTACAGGCATGTGCCACCACACCTGGCTAATTTTTGTATTTTTTGTAGAGACATGTTGGCCAGGCTGGGCCCCTTACTCTTTACTATAGTCTCCTTATACTTTACCAGGATTCCTTGCTGTTTAACAGGACCCCTTGCTCATTACCCTAGGGAGGCCCCTTATACTTTCCCTTGGCCCACTGCACTCACCTGCTGTTGCATAGGGCAAACTTCCTCTCCGTTTGGGCCACTGCTGTCCGGTTGCCTGGAGTTTTAAGTCTTCTTAGGTCTCACTACCTCTTGGCTTTCTCTCGCACAGATGTAGATAGTGTACCTGTCTGGCTGTTCATGGTCTCTTTTCACCTGCTTACACTTTGGGGTTTGAAGTGTTCCCTTGTTCTCTTAATTTGTTGCAAATGTGGGTCCCAAGTTTTTCGTTTTGCAATATAGTTGCTCTACTTTTATCTAGAAATTTGGGGAAATCCAAACACTGTCTTACCACTGTTGCTGCCATCGTCCCAGCATTGATGGGTAGGCTTTAGACATTGCCTACCAACTTCCTACTGTGACAAAGGAGAATCTGTCCCACTCTTGTCCACCTTCCCTCCTGTTGGTATAGTTATGCCACTATTTTTAACTTCTTTGTAACTTTAACATATTTATGTCTTCTTTCATCACCAGTGTCTCGTCTCCCTACTTTGTAAGAAAAGGATATTTGAAACACTCTTAATCCATTTTGTGTTGCTGTAAAGGAATATCTGAGGCTGGGTAATTTGTAAAGAGAAAAGGTTTATTTGGCTCACAATTCTGATGGCTGGAACGCTCAAGATTGGGCATCTGCATCTGGTAAGGGCCTCAGGCTGCTTCCACTCGTGGCAGAAGGGCAGCTGGTATGTGCAGAGACCATGTGGTAATGGAGGAAGGAAGAGAGAGGAGGAAAGTACTAGGCTCTTTTTAACAACCAGCTGTCATGGGAACTAATAGAGTAAGAACTCACTTATACCCCCTAGCCCCAGGGAAAGCATTCATCTATTCATGAGGAACGTGCCACCATGATCTAAACATTTCCCATTAGACCCACCTCTACGATCTTGGATCAGATTTCAACATGAGGTTTCGAGGGGACAGATATCCAAGCTGTGGAAACAGCCTTACTTTGCTCTTCAGCTCTCCTTGGTACTTTCTGAAATTTGTGCTTTTACGTTTTCAAGACTGATAACAATCTTGGGATAGAGAAAAAGATATAATTTGTCTTATCTTTGGCTATAGGTTTATTTTATTTTATTTATTTATTTATTTTTTTAGAGACAGAGTCTCGCTCTGTTCCCAGGCTGGAGTGCAGTTGTGCAATCTCGGCTCACTGCAAGCTCCTCCTCCTGGGTTTACCTGCCATTCTCCTGCCTCAGCCTCCCTAGTAGCTGGGACTACAGGCACCCGCCACCACGCCCGGCTAATTTTTGTAGAGATGGGGTTTCACTGTGTTAGCCAGGATGGTCTCGATCTCCTGGCCTCGTGATCTGCCCGCCTCGGCCTCCCGAAGTGCTGGGATTGCAGGCGTGAACCACTGCGCCCGGCGTATAGGTTGATTTTAAAAGATGAAAGTCAACAAATAGTTTACTTTATTGTGCTAATAAACTATTCCAGAGACAATCATGTGTAGTAATAGATTACTATCTGGCACAGCTCTTTGTTTTTCCTGGTGTTTTTAATTGCCTCCTTTATCACTTTCATTTTTTTCTCCCCTAAACTCCTTCCAGCCATTATTCTCTGAGCCCCTTTTTGCTGAAGAGTCTGGGGTTCTGTCTGCCCACCACAGCCTGGACCTACAGCTCTCTACGCCTGCCTTCCACTATCCTCATGGATATCCAAATCTTGGCTGTGCCTCTTAGCTAGGTCCAATGTTTCTTGGGATCTTTGTCTTTGTTTCATTTACTGCCTCATTAAATTAGAGCACAGTTCTTAAGTAACATTCAAAGAAAAGTCGCATGTGAGATAAACTTTCTGAGTTCTTATATATCTGACAGTATCTTTATTTTATTATTTCTCTACTATTCCCTCCACAGAAAACATCCGTGTTTTTTATTCTTGCTTTCCAGGCTTCCTGGAATGATGATGTTCTGTCTTATGTTTTTGCCTTACATTTCCCATAACTTTGTCTTGTTATCTATGTTGAGGAAGCTTTTCTTGACTTATCCTCTGGACTTTGAGTGGATGTTTTATATTTTGCAATTGTTTTAGTTTCCATCGACATTTCCTAGTTTTTGACTGTTCCTTTTTCATAACATCCTGTTCTTGGTTTAGGAATGTAAGAGTTGCACACATCTCTCTGAAGATACTAATTAGAGTTCATTTTAACTTTCTTTTGTTCTCCAAATTATCTGTTTCTTTCAGGGTTATTTTTTCAGGCCATAGGCATTTCTCAAATGATCTGATGTCTTTCATATTCAAGAAGGGGATCGTGGACCCTTGGCTGAGCCATGGGTATCTGGGCACAGCTCGCTGGTCATAAGACATCGCTTCACCTTAGCAGGCAGGAGCCAACTGTGACACTTTGGGACTCCCCACTGTAAGGCCCAGAGGCTTTGCTTGAGGACTCTACTTATACACACAGGGTACATTTCATGTACTCAGAGGGGAGCCTCCCTTTTTCGAGGGAAGAGTAAAAATCTGTTGAGTTTGAGGGGATTTCCGTCATCCAACCTCCAGCCCTTGCCCCTGTGTCAGTCCTCCTGGGCCCTCCTGTGTGGGATCTTCCCTCTGTTGGCTTTTAATCTTCTGTCTTCTGATGCTTGCACCCTCTCCCACCTCTCACTGGATTGCTGTGGGTTTATACATTTTTAAAAATTATTTCCTTTCATGTGAGAGAGAACTCAGGAGGGAGAGAAGATAAATTCTTATCCCCAAACCTCTTTCTGAACCAGTAGCCAAGCAGTCTTATTTGTGACTTTGGTATTTTACCAAAGCACCACCTGACAAGCACCACCAAAGCCATGTGTCTGCCCTGTTACAGGAGTAACCTGGACAAGCTCTACCATGGCCTGGAACTCGCCAAGAAGCAGCTGCGAGCCACCCAGCAGACCATTGCCAGCTGCCTTTGCACCAACCTCGTCATCTCCCAGGGGCCTTTCCTGTACTGCTCCCTCATGGAGGTCAGGCTTCCCACAGAGCACAGGCACCTGGCCACAGCACCAGTGGCTTCATCTGACCATCTGTCTCGCCTCCACAGGGCACTCCAGATGTCATGCTGTTCTGCAGGCCGGCGTCCCTGAGCCTGCTCAGCAAACACCTGCTCAAGTCCTTTGTGTGTTCGGTGAGAGGCCAGGCGGGTGCTGTGGGTACAGGAGGGCAGGTGCTTGGAGAGCTCCCTGGACTGGGAGTTAGATGCTGGCCTTGGGGTGCCTGTGGCTGTTCACCAGCTGCAAGGTCTAGGCATATACATTACTTTTTTCTGAGCTGTCTTTTCCTCAGCTGACCCCTAGGAACCTTCCAGTTCTCTCAAGCTCTGATTCATCGCTGGCTGTCCAAGTCACTCAGATTAGTAGGGAAGGGCCCTCGTGGAGTGAACAGGGCTGGGGCTTATGTGCTGTTGTCACAGGTCAGGGAAAGCAGGGTGGTTGTAGCACAGACTGGCTTCCCAGCAACAGCTTGTCCAGTAGGCTGATTTCCTGTGCCTGGCTTTGTCTTCTGTGTGGCCTAACCCCCTCTTTGCGTTGACTTGGAACACACTCCTAACTTGGCTGGTTTTAGGGCAGGGGTCCTCACCCAGCCGACATGGGGCTCCTCCCAGATGTGACATTTCAATAATTGAAGTCCTCTGCTTCGAGGATGAGAGTTTATGCAGGGGGCTATTTCAAACAAAATGTGCTAACAGGAAGTTGAACTTTTCTTTTGCTGCTGAACTAACCAGAAAAATGATGACAGATGACATGTGTTCTATCAACCAGGTAATGTCAAAGATGAACTAGGGACAGAGCATGGGCCTTGAAGTCCTCTAGGCTGTGTTCAAAGATCAGCCTCCTCATTTGACAGTTGTGTGACGTGAGGTAGATAATCTGATCTGAGCCTGTTTCCTCATCCATGAAATGGATGAGCACATACCTACTTTACAGGATCCATTCGTTTATCAGACATGTTTTGAACATCCAGCACCTGCCTGGCCCTGTTGTCGTGGAGTGACTGCCCATCCTGGTGTACATCCTGGGACACCCCTTGGTCCTATACACACCAGGAATGCTGGTCACCTGGGCTGTAGGGTGTGGGTGCCGCAGGCACAGCAGAGAAGGAGACCCTGAACCTTTATCCTGAGGGAGCGTGCCAGCGAGAGGGGATGAGGAGTGGTAGCTATGGTTAAGATGAGGGCATGTGCTGCCAGGGGATGGAGCAGGACGAGGCGGGGTAGGCTGGGGCCTCCTGGAGAAGGTGGCAGCTGCCACAGGACCTGAAGGAGGTGCAGGAGGAGACAGCAGGGTGCGCTCCCTGCAACAAACAGCCAAGGGGCAGTGGGGCTAGGCTGGTACACAAGGAGGCTTGGGGACACAGCATCGTGGCCACAGTACCACAGTGTGGGTACAGGAGGGCAGGTGCTTGGAGAGCTCCCTGGACTGGGAATTAGATGCTGGCCTTGGGCATCTAACTTGGGGTGGCTGGGTGGGGACCAAGTCCCTGGAGGCTTTGGGGAGTGGAGTGACTGGGTGCTGTCGGGCTCTGGGCTCTTGAGTGGTGAGCTGGGGCCCATCGTACTCTGACAGAGGGTGCCCTCTCCAACTCCATAGACAAAGAACAGGCGCTGCAAGCTGCTGCCTCTGGTGATGGCTGCCCCCCTGAGCGTGGAGCATGGCACAGTGACCGTGGTGGGCATCCCCCCGGAGACCGACAGCTCGGACAGGAAGAAGTGAGCAACTTCCACTCGTCCTGGGACTGGAGGGTGGGGGGTGTTGGGGGTATCAGCTTATTAGCCCTGCTGAGTAGAGTGGTATTTGCCTCTAGTGTCTGTCCTGGGGCCGGGGGTGGGAAGGGTCCATTGTAGGCAGCCTCATCCCCAACATGTGTTATGTGTCTGCAGCTTTTTTGGGCGGGCATTTGAGAAGGCAGCAGAAAGCACCAGCTCCCGGATGCTGCACAACCATTTTGACCTCTCAGGTAAGAGTCTTCTGCCACTCTGCCACACTTCCCCACCTGACCCTTCAAGGCCACTGCAGGCCCTGGAACCAGGCAAGTTGGCATGGCTGGAGGAGCCTGGCCAACAGGTCTCTTGACCTTCCAGATCCAGCCCTCACACAGGCTACTCCTGATGGCTCAGGGAGCTCTGGTGAGCCTCAGGCTCCTTAGAGAGGGAAAAAGTGTTTCCCAGAGAATGACAGGCCTGACTCTGGCCTTACAGCCAGTGCTAAGGATCACTTTCCCAGCAAGCCTAGAGAACTGGCCACCAGGGCCCCCGGGCCTCGGTCTCACCTGTCGGGGTTGGGTTGTTTCTGTTTCATGGGATGAGGAAACAGCAGGGCCTGTGATGACCCAGGACACCACCCTGTGCTGTGCCAGCCCCCTCTCCACGGGTTAGGGGTGTGTGTCGTGATAGGTGCTACCTGTGAGACAGCTGGGACACTAGCCCCACCTATGTGTCAGATGAGCCCAGAATGGATGGGCCTGCCCGCCTGTTGCTTCCCCAACACCAGCACGGAACATGGTTCACATTCGGCTGTGTTTGCCTTCTTATTCTTATTGACAGGCTTTAAAGTAAAACAGACTTACTGATATTTCACCCTGGGTTAGTTTGCTAAAGCTGCCATAACAAAGTACCACAGAGAGGGTGGCTTCAACCACGTGTCTCCTCCCAGTCCTAGAGGCAAGAAGGCCCAGGTCAAGGCGGGGCAGGGCTGGCTTCTCCTGAGGCCTCTCTCCTTGGCTCACACAGATGCCCACCTTCTTGCTGTGTCTTCACGTGATCTTCCCTCTGCACACCTCCCTGGTGTGTATGTCCAGACCGCTTCATCTTCCAAGGACACCAGACAGATTGGATTAGAGCCCACCCTGACAACCCCATTTGAACTTAATTACCACAGTCACATTCTAAGGTCCTGGGGGTTAGGGCTTCAACATAGGAATTTAGGGGAGACAGTTCAGCTCATAACAACCTCAGTACTTTCCGCACCTCTGAGAAAGGAAATTTTCTTGCCTCATCACCACGGATTCCTCAACAATGATAGACACTGTCATCGGAGATCCAGCCTTTGTTGAGGTGGCCTCAGCCATCTCAGAGCTACCTTCCTTGAGCCAGACCCAGCCATGGCTGTGGCACTGTGTGGCATCGGTTCACCCTGCACAGCAGCCCCTGCTAACTCTTTCGTGCCTGTGCTGTGGGAGAGGTGAATGGACACCCACTGACCTGCAGAATATCTGGCTTCATTATATTGGGAGGATTCGGGCTGGGAACTGCCTGGTCTCCCTGAGGGTAGAGAGCCAGGGATGGGGGTGCAGAGTGGGCCATGGCCAGTACCCACCTGTGTGGGGCTGGATCTGGAGCTCTCAGGGCTGTGGCTGGCGGCATAGACGGCTCCCAGGGCCAGGCCAGCCCCATTCTGGGGCCTGGTTTTGCTTTGTGGTGAGGGTTTGTGTGCTCAGCTGAGCCTGAGGGCCCTGTGATATGGGCAGTTTGCACCATGTCCCCTTGTGGGGAAGAGAACACTGAAGCCGAGGCACTGGCCAGAGTGCGTCCAAAAGTAGCCTGCCCCACCCAAGGACTTCCACAACCCACTCTGGGGAGCAGGATTCATGCCAGGTGGGGTGGGCAGGCCTGTTTCTGTCCAGGTCTGTAGGGCCCCTCCCTGTGTCCCCTCTATTGGCTTCCCGGGGTGGGGTTCTCTCTGCAGGCCCCAGCCCTGACCTCTCTAAGCAGTGCAGACAGCAGTTCTGATGACGAGGTACAGTGAGACAGAGACACAACCACTGAGTGCAGAACACCACAGACCAGGAGGAGCTGCACACTTTGGAATGCAGTGGAGGGCAGGCGGCGGGGGCAGTTCTGTGCCCTGCCTTGTGTTCCCACTCCTCCCTTCTCATGGCTGTTTTTCTTTCATTACTTCAGTAATTGAGCTGAAAGCTGAGGATCGGAGCAAGTTTCTGGATGCACTGGTTTCCCTCCTATCCTAGGGTGAGTTACAGGGGTTCTGCAGGGGCAGCTGCAGCGGCCCCCTCAGAGCCCAACCCTGATGCCCTGCTCTGTCCTCCCTCAACGGAGGCTTTTACTTGGGTTTCAGACCAAAGCAGGGTTCTTGAGGAGATTGGAGCCAACACATTTTTCCCAAGCACATCTGTCCTTAGGCTGCCAGCAGGGCCACAATGGGGCATTTTGAGGTAGCTAATTTCATTAAGCCCCTGCAATCCCTTCAGAAAGAGCTGGTATTCACCCTCTGCTGACCGCACTCTGGGGCTGGGCATCCCATGTGACACATGTCACACACAGACTCCCTGGTGCTGCCCTCGGAGGCTACCTGGAGCCTCCTGTCCCACAGCCTTCATGTCAAGCGCTGGGCAAGAGCCCACAGAGCAGGCATGCAGCCTTTTGTGTGCTTGGCTCATGAGAAAGCAAAGCTGTTGGCAGCCACTCAGCTGGGAATTCCGAAGTGCTGGTTCTGCTGGGGCCTTCACCAGCACACAGCTGTCCTGAGGGCCCCGATGGGATTCACTGGCAGGTCACTGACCCGGGACACCTCCCACTGCCCCTTGTACTACCTCTTTCTTAAGGGTTCCCAGGAAATAGGCCTGCCTTGTGTCTTTATGACCATCTCTCAGCCCAGGTTCCCCACAGGGAATGCCACATCCAGCCCTGCATCTTCCGGAGCCCTAGCCTGTGGCTACGGCTGTGGCAGAATGGCCCTGCCAAGGCTCTGTTGTAGGAGGTCCTTCAGGCCAGGCCTGGGGTCCTCCCCACTCTCCCACTCATCCGTCCGTCTGTCCATCCCTCCAGGGGCAAGCACCTGTTCTGTTGGGGCTGGAGTGGGGGTGTTCGACTGACAACAGCATAGGGGGCCTCAGGGACCCCACAGTTCCTCTCAGGGTGGCCTGGACTACACAGGGCCCATGTTAGGAGAAGGGCTCTGGGTCAGACCCTCGGGGTTTTTGGCAAGTTCTGTAGGCTTATCAGCAGTGACCTTGGACCAGCCACCTAATCAGACTGAGCCTGTTTCCTCATCCAAAGTGGGGCCCACTCTCTCCTTAGACGATGAATGTGAGCATCAGCACAGGACTGTGTAAGGTTGGGGAGACGCAGAGGTGGGGCTCTCCGGCAGTGTAGTGGGTGCTAGAGGCAGACCCCTTCCCTGCAGCCTGCTTGGTGATGATGTTATGCTGCTGTGTGTTCTTCCACTGAGGCAGGGGTACAGGTGGCCTGGGCCAGGAGGGCTGAGCAGCAGAGTACCGAGGGATAGAGGGAGAGACCCCATGGGAGGGTGCCAGGGGGCTGGCTGAGCAGCTGGGCGGGGTCTGTGAGGTGAGAAGGTGCCCGGACCAGCGGGCAGGAGCTCTGATGTAGGACAGCTCAGCCCAGGCAAGGGGTGCTGTGAGGACAGCAGGGGCCTCTGAGTCTGGGGTGGTCTCACCCCCACAAGCAGTCCTGGCTACTCAGAAGCACTACCCAGAGGGAACGCCTGGGCAGTTTGTTTAATTTGGTGGCACATCAACATTGTTTGAAACTTGTTTTTTCTTGTTTTCTTTTCTAGAATTTGATTTCTTCAGGAATGACCTCCTTATTTATATGACTGGCTTTCATTTAGATTGTAAGTTATGTACATGAGATGTAGAAGCCATTTTTTATTAAATAAAATGCTTATTTTAGGCTCCATCCCCATTGTGGCTCTGGTCTCGACGCCAGTGCTTGGGTGTGCCTTGAGTCTTCTATAGGTCCTGGGCCCCAGGTACCCTCAGCGCCTGGCAGGAAATCAGCATGGGGATTGGCCTGAAGGACAAGATCTCCTCACTCTGTCCTCCAGGCCCTCCGGGTGGCAGTGGGCAGAGGTCAGTACCCCTCGGCATCCACGCCTCCTTACAGCACCTGCACCAGCCACTGCTTGGTGGTGCCAGCCAACACCTGGCTCTGTCCACCTACCACTTCCTCCAGTCCGCTTGGCCTCAGCCACGTAGCAAGTCCACTCTCTCAGCCATCCCTCCACCCGTGGGTCTCACCGTCCAGCACTCTTTTTCAGGTCTTTGAAGGCAGGAGTGATTTGGGTAGGTTTTAAGTCAGTGGGGAAAAGCTCAGAAAGAGTGACCTGGAAAAGCGCACACAGGTAGGTGGGGCTGGTCTTGGTGCAGCCCTTGGCAAAGGGCAGTGGGCACAAAAGGGTCAGAGCTGGACTGGAGGCTGGGCCCCTCCCCTCGCCTCTGGTGGTTTGCACGACTCCCCGGGGCCCTTGAGCTGCCCACCCTGGCCATTTGGGAAAGTTCAAAGGCTGTGCAGCTGCCTTTCCATGCCCTTCTTTTCTTTTTTCTTTCTTTTTTTTTTTTTTGAAACAGTCTTGCTCTGTCGCCAGGCAGGAGTGCAGTGGCGCGATCTCGGCTCACTGCTTCCTCCGCCTCCGGGGTTCAAGCGGTTCTCCTGCCTCAGCTTCCCGAGTAGCTGGGATTACAGGCATGGCCACCACGCCCAGCTAATTTTTGTATTTTTAGTAGAGATGGGGTGTTGCCATGTTGGCCAGGATGGTCTTGATCTCCTGACCTTGTGATCTGCCCCCCTCGGCCTCCCAAAGTGCTGGGATTACAGCCGTGAGCCATCCCATGCCCGGCCCCATGCCCTTCCTTTCTTAAGAAAGGGCTTGTGTGGGATGCAGCCTTCCCAGGCAGCCTTGAGCCTCGGCTTCTGAGCAAATGCACCAGACCTGGTACTACCCAGCCCCAGTGGCCAGATGCGACAGTGTAAGAACCATTGTTTCTGGCTCTGCCCAGGGCCACAGCTCTGGGATCACACACTCCCAAGCTTGGGGACTGCTCTTGGTCCCTGCTCTACAGGCCCAGGTGGGGCACAGGTCAGGCCTGCTGAGGACCTCTGCACTGTGGGGTCCCTATCCCTGTAACTCATCCCACCGCTGGTTCCACAGCAGCTCCCATGAAGCTGCCCCACATTCCAGCAGCTGCCCTAAGCCCCACTGAGCCCACATTCTTGGGGTTCTCCCACTGCCCCATGGTGGTAGCCTGGCCAGACCTAGGAGACTCCCTGCCACTGGATGTGGCCCAGACATTTCTGGGCAGGGCCCCCAAGGCCAGGTTGGAGCAGATGCCAAGTCTTCCTTCCAGCTGGGCTTAGAGCTCTTCCCTGCAGCATGCCCCCTTCATCAGCTGCTCTCTTCTGCTTCTAGCTTTATGTCAAAAGTTAAAAATGTGTTAATTCAAAGTACCTAGAACAAGGCTAAAAACAGTGAGCTCTCAGTGACTGCTAGATGGCTCTGGACCCCCCATTCCGAGATGCCTGGCAGGGGCCAGCACTGACTCCCAGGTCATACAGCCCCTGGAGGAGGAAGGTGCCCCCAGCAGGAGCTGGCACAGGTGCTGGTTGTCAGTACCAGTCTGGGCAGGCTGTCAGGCCGGCAGGATGGGTGGGCACAGGCTCTGTAGGGAGCTATGCTGGGACTGGTGAAGGAGCCAGGACGAAGGGCTGGAGCCAAGCTGTGGTACTCTGGGCAACCAGCTGTCAGCACCTCCTCCCATGGCAACCCCACTGTTGACCAGGGCATCCTGCATTCACCCCTGTTCCTGCCCCACCCACCATTGGAAAGGGCCTGGACAGGAGTTCTGCAGACCTCTGTGGCCACTTGATGGGACCCGGAACTAGTCAAGCCCTGAGACGGCAGTGGAAAACCTCGCCCTGTGCTGTGGGGCTCGGCCCTTTGTGGGAGAAGCCAGCTGCTTGCCTGCCCACCCCCAGCACTTCCCATATCGCAGGACCCCCACTCACCAGCCTGTGTTGAGGGCGCTTCACCCTGCTGGGGTCTGCCGCTGCCCCCGCCCCTGTCCCATCCCGGGCCCCAGGGCCCCATGACTGCAGCAGCGGCTCTTCAGACCTTAAATCCTGCCTTTCTGGGCTGTATTAAGTGGTGGCTGTGTCTCCCACCTGGTGGGAAGGTAGCAGGGAGGATGGGGAAAATGGCCCCAGCCGCCAGCCCTGGGAGGAGGTCTCCACAGGAGTCCTTGGGAGGGCGGGGCTGGTGGGTGATGAATGGGGCTGCTGGACACAGGAGATGGCTGGACAGAGAACAGGACACAGGCGGGAGAGAGTTCAAACCATTTACTAAGTAGATTTTTAGCCTTCCCACTCCCGCCCGCTCTCAAGCTCCGGTGCCCACAAGCCTTGCCTGGGGAGATGCTGGAGTGAGACCGGGAGGTCCAGGCCAAGTAACTGGTCCCTGGGCTCAGGCCCTGCTGATGGGGTAAAGACCAGCTGTACACATCTCTCCGGTGGGGGCCCTGGGCTCTCCATCCGCCCCTCCGAAGTCAGCAGGAGCCTCTGGGAAGTAAGGCAACAGCCAAGACCCCCAGCGTCTTGGAGGGGAAGCGGCATCCTCAGTCTTGACACCCGCTTTGCCTGTGGAAACAGCGCCGCGTACAGAAAAGGAAACTGTCCGAGTCCGTCTGTTAAAGGCAGGGCCCGGCTGGTGGCAGGAGATGGCCAGCTGCGGGCGCAGGCAGGAGCCGATCCAGGAACCGCGTCGGGGCGCAGAGCCGGACGTTCGGCGGACCCCGCGTGCGGCGCTACCCGGCGGAAGCCACCGGTCCATGCGGGGCTCCCCGGGCTCATCCGACGCCTCGCAGACGTGGCTGGCAGGAGGGTCCCCGCCGTGCCCAGCGTCCTCAGACGTAGTTCTTCTTGTCGTAGTCGCCGGTGGCCGTGGGCCGCCGCGGCGCCGAATACTTCACGGGGAAGCTGAGGTCGGGACGGCTGGTGCAGACCCAGGCGCCGCAGCACAAGAGGCCGCCGCCTACCATGAGCAGCGCGGTGGCCGCCCAACCAATATACAGCGCTGCGCCCAGCTCGTACTTCTGTGACACAGGCACAGACGGATCGTAGAACTCGCGGACGACAATGTTGGCGAACCAGCAGAGTGGCACGAGCGCAAGCAGCCCGCAAAGCAGGTAAAGCACGCCTCCCGTGAGGGCCACGCGCGCCTTGGCCGGGCCCGGGGCCACGCAGGTGGTGCACTGCGCTCCCGCCAGGGTCACGAAGAGCGCAACGAATGCCAACAGCACGGCTCCCACGGTGAGCGCCCGCGCCGCCTGCACCTCGGTGCTCAGAGCCAGCACCGAGTCGTACACCTTGCACTGCATGTGCCCGGTGCTCTGCACCACGCACGACATCCACAGCCCCTTCCAGGTGGTCTGCGCCGTCACGATGTTGTGGTCCAGGAAGGCAGTCACCTGCCACATGGGCAGCCCGCAAGCCAGGATCAGACCCCCCCAGCCCACCAGGCACAGCACCAGGCCCAGGATCTCCAAAGCTGCGGACCCCATGGCTAGAGGAGAGACGCGAGCTCGACGGCCCCCAGAACCCCCAAGGCCGTGCTGCGCGGCGCCCTGGGCGGGCCCTGGTGCCTTTGCGCCCGCGCTCCCGGCTGTTGGCCCCAGTCTGTTTGCCCTGCGGGTCTGTCGCACCTTCTAGGTCTGCCAACTCCTGCCGGGGGTACCCTCTTTGAAGGTTCGGGGGCGGATTCTGTCCCCCGGGCCCGGCCCCCCGGGCCCGAAGCAGCCAATCCGTGCGCGGGCCGTCGTCTCGCAGCCAATCACAGAGCCCCTGGCAGCTGAAGTTAGGAAAACAACGGCTCTTGGAGGGTAGCTGAGGGCGCCGGACTGCTCCCCACCCGGCCGCCGCCCCCAGCCCCACCCGCGGTTCTCCCAGTCGCGGCCGAGCGCATTCTTGGCTGGCCTAGGGCGCGCTTCTTGAGCAGCCTCCCTGCGTGTTCCGGCCCCGTCACTTCAGAAGGCGCTTGACCCCCAGCCTGCACCACCCGGTCCACTCCCGCATCCCCTACTGAGCCCAATGGTCTCTTCCACCGGAGCCAGCTACACTCCCCTGACCGGGGTTTGCAGGAGCCGCCACCCCCAACCCCTGTCACCGCCGTAGAGGCCCTTGTAGGAGGTGTCTCCAGAAAGCCCGCCCCGGAGTCCAAGCCTCACCCAGGCTCTTTCCCGCACTGTCTCTCCAGCCCCGCTCTGAGTCCCGGCACTGTCTCTCTCACCCCATGGCAAACGGAGACGCCAGGCAGCCATATGGAGGTCAGGCCCAGGCTCCAGCCTCACCCCCCCATGCCACTCACTGCCTCTCTGGAGCCTGAGTCTCTGGCACAAAGCGGTGGCACAGGGGCTTTCCCCCTGCCTGGCGACCCCCACTCTCCCAAGCTGCAGGGGCTTCCCAGACCTCTCAATCTTCACAGGGGCTGCTCCTCTTCCTGCGGTACTGCCCGCACCCCATCCTTGGGGGCCCAGCTCAGGTGACACCACTTCAGGAAGTTCCCAGTGACCCAACACACTGAGTGTATACCCAGGGGCAGTGGTGGCCCCAGGCCTAGCAGCCTGCTCTGGCCTTCAGACAGGAGCGACAAAGGGACACAGAGGGGCTGTGCCCTGCCCTCCCACCAGTGGCGATGGTGTCCCTGGCACCCCAGCCCCCAGGCCACCCTCCGGAAGCCAACTTGGAGTTTCCTGGCCAGGAGGAAGAGCCCCCATCCTTGCTGGAGGAGGGAGGCGCGGGATTTCCGGGCATTCTTCTGCACAATGGCCCAGCCATTTCTCGAAAGGTCCACTGGGGTGGACACTCCGGGCCCCCTGAGGCTCAGGTGGGGGCACAAGGCTCCAAAACCCACAGTCCCATGGGGACACCAGCCCCTTTCTAGCAGTTGTTTCTCCAATCTCTGTCGGCCCCTTTGTTTCCAGTAAAGTTTGAACTCCAGGCCCTGGACTGAAGCCACTGGGTGCCCAGTTCTTTTATCTGGTCTGTGCTCAGTTCCCTTGGACAGGACCCTCCATAGAAAAAGCATGGCACTGAGGCTGGTCACAGATGTGGGAGCTTTGATGACTTTCTGCCTCCTGGGGCCTGGTTCCCTTCTCCCCCTTCAGATGGCTCTGAGATGGTAAATGAGGTAAGGCCAGCATCTGGCTCACCTAGTGTGGGGAGGCTCTGAAGGCAAGTGTGCCCAGCCCTGAGGCTGGAGGGAAATCGTACCCTCTTTGCTCAGCCCCACGTGGCCTCTCCCCACCAGGTATGGCTCTGAGGACCACTGCCTTCTTCCAGTTGTCACTTTAGTCACTGCATTCCTCCTGCTGCAGACCCATGGGCCACGCCCCTTCTTCTACAGACCCTTCTGGACATCTCCTCTGTGTACTCCAGAGGTCCAGCTGACCCACCCACCCTCTCACTCTTACTACCCCCTAGCCCAAGCCCAGGGACCTTCCCCGGATCCCCCTACTCCCAGCCCTTCCATGCCACCATCTTTCTGGGATGACTGCTGTGGCCTCCTCAGCTCATCAGGAACCTGCCCTTGCCCAGCTAGGCCACCCTTGCAGGCCCCTCTCCTGGGCCTCACCCTACCTAAGACCCTCCATGGCTCACATTGCCCATGGACGAAGAGCCGACTCCTAGAGCAGCTGGACTGATGTGTACCTGCATGCACTAGGACTGGCCAGTCCAGTCACCAGGCGTGGCAAGGCCCTGAGCACACACTCTGCCCCAGCAGACTGACCTGCCTATGGGCCTCACATGGGCCGTCTCTTACCTTGGCCTCTTCTGCCCGCAGTGTGGGTCTGTCAGGTTGGGTCCTGCTCATCTTCTAAGTTGTGTTGCCAAGGTCACTTCCAGGAACACCTTGCTGCACCGTCCCCCAGCATTGCTTTTAGAGGCTTGAGCTGGACCTGTCCATTTGCTTGTTGATTTTCTCACCCGGTATCCAGGAATAACCTCCACAGGGCAGCTGTCTTCATGTTTCTGTCCTGCACAGGAGGCTGCCTGTCGCCCTCTAGCCAGCTTGGGGCTGCAGCCAGCTCAAGGCTCTCCCTTCTCAACTGGCTGCCTGTTTTTCTTCTCTCCTAGCTGGCACCCTAGGGTGGCCCCAGCAAGCTCACGTTTCTTTGGCGGCAGCCTCACAGCATCACAGGGACGTGGCAGAGGAGTCTCAGGCTTTACCTTTCACAATCTGATTTCTACCCTGTTGGTCGAGGCCCCAGGCTGCAGTGGAACCAGTGCCAATGCAGAGAGGCGCAGAGAGGGCCACAGGGGCTGACACTACCCCAGACAAACCCACCTCAGATGGAGGCTGGCCTCTGAGTGGCTCAGGCCAGACTCTGGTGGGGCATGAGGGTGCACCCACCTTTCCTGCCACTGATGGAGGGTCTGCCCACCTACTGTGTGGCAAGCACTGTCTCTGGGCAGAGCGCACAGCACAGGCAGCTTCTGCCCATAAAGAGCTGACAGGAACCTATCAACCAAGAACTGGGCAGGAAAGACAGTGGTGAAGGCCTCTCTGAAGAGGTGACATTTCACAGGGATCCGGGGAATAAGTTCCAGCCAGAGCAGAAGCAATAGCCAGTGTAAGATCCCAGAGGTGGGAAGGGGCTGGGCATCCAAGGGACAGAAGTGACCTTATGTCCAGAGTGCCACGGTGGTCCAGAGCCTGCAGGTAGAGATCAGAGGTGTCCTGGTCAGGCAGGGACACAAACCCCTGATCTCTGGTGAAGGGCCCTTGGGGCAGAGCGCTGGCCAAGGCCACCTGCTCACCCCAGCTATTGTTCTGCTTTCCCAGGGGAAGTACGGCAGGATCTCATTAATTGTGTGTGAGAAAAGCCTGAGTCTGCAGAAAAGCCAAGTTTATCTTGAGCAGCTGCTGGCTGACCCTGCCCCAGGGTAATCCGGTGACCTCCCAGGGATAAGCTAAATTTAGGCTCAAGATTCCTGGGGATTTGAGTTTGGGAAGCTCCTAGTTAACAGATTTGATTTCAGGGGAAGTGAAGAACAGCGTTTCTTCTATCTTTCAGTTTTGAAACAGTTAAGGATGTGTCCTTCCATTTCCGCAAATGTTTGCAGAGCCTCTAAGCACAGAGTGTGGCCTGGTGCCCTTTCTTGACACAAGCCAGTACTCCTGCAGGCTGAGAGCAGCATCTGGGGTCCTCGTGAGTCACTGACCGCTGGCACCAGGTGCCTGAGATACCCTGTGTGGGGCCCCTGGGCGGCTGTGACGATGTGAGCAGCATCCAGATTGGACAGTGCTAGACTCGGTGGTTTTGCTGGCATTGTTGTTACTCTTTGTGGTTAAGCGCAGGCATGGAGTCAGATTTGCCCCCGCAAGCAAGAAACTGTCTGGACTAGTGAGGTGGCCTCTCTGCCTTAGTTCCTTACTGGTAATGAAGCCCCCCATAGTGGAGGCTGCGAGGCTGCAGGGGAGGCTGATGCCAGTCCTAATTCTCTTCTTTCATTCCTGAGTGCCATCCACCCAGGCTCCCTGGGCCCTCACAGCTCATCCAACCTCAGACCCACCCCTCAGAGTAGGCATCGCTGGCTGTTAGTCAGAATTGGAGGTGATTGTGGCTTTAACTTCCCCAATGGGTGAGGGAGTTGGGGGCAGGGAGCTCTGGTACGATCCACGAAGGGTCAAGGGGTCTATAGAATGGTGAGCCAGGCCGGGTGCAGTGGCTCACGCCTGTAATTCCAGCACTTCAGGAGGCTGAGGTGGGCGGATCACTTGAGGTCAAGAGTTTGAGACCAGCCTGGCCAACATGGTGAAACCCCATCTCTACTAAAAATACAAAAATTAGCTGGGCGTGGTGGCGTGCACCTGTAATCCCAATTACTGGGGTGGCTGAGGGAGAATCTCTTGAACCTGGGAGGCAGAGGTTTCAGTGAACCAAGATCATGCCATTGCACTCCATGCTGGGCAACACAGCGAGACTCTGTCTCAAAAAAAAAAAAAAAAAAAAAAGTCCACCAAAGTACATCATAAACCAATTTCGTAAAACTGGTGCTAAAGAGTCTTAAAAGCATGGAGAGGAAAAAGACACATTGTGTGCAGTGGAATCAAGAAGAAGGAGATTTCTTGTTGGAAACAATGCAAGCAAGAAGATAGTATAGCAATATCTTTAAAGTACTGCAAGAAAAATATCCCTGTAACCTAAAATTCTTTTTCTTTTCTTTTTTTTCTTTTAAAGACAGGATTTCACTTTGTCATCTAGGCTGCAGTGCAGCAGCACAAACATGGCTCGCTGCAGCCTCAGCCTCCAGGTTCAAGTGATCCTCCCACTTCAGCTGCCCAAGCACCCAAATAGCTAGGACTACAGGCGTGCACTACCACACCCAGCTAATTTACTTTATTTTATTTCATTTTATTTTTATTTTTTAAATTTTTTGTAGAGATGGGGTTTCACCATGTTGTGCAGGCTGGTCTTAAACTCCTGAACTCAAGTGATCCATTCGCCAATCCCAGTGCGGGGATTACAGCATAAGCCACCATGCCCAGCCTTAACCTAAATTCTACACTCACCAAAAATATATTACAAAAATGAAAGCAATACCACGTCCATGAATGAGCCTGAAAAAAATAAATGAAAGCAGCCGGGTATGGTGGCTCACGCTTGTAATCCCAGCACTTTGGGAGACTGAGGCTGGTGGATCACCTGAGGTCAGGAGTTTGAGACCAGCCTGGCCAACATGGTGAAATCCCGTCTCTACTAAAAATACAAAAATTAGCTGGGTGTGGTGGCGGGCGCCTGTAATTCCAGCTACTTGAGAGGCTGAGGCAGGAGAATCGCTTGAACCCAGGAGACAGAGGTTGCAATGAACTGAGATCGTGCCACTGCACTCCAGCTGGCATGACAGAGCAAGACTCCATCTCAAAAAACAAAGACAAAATAGACTTCTGCTTCCCAGAAGACAGATAAACATATGTTTCCCTATTCCTTCCACAAATAAAAACCCTAAATGTTATAAATAAAGCAAACATAAGAAGATTCTAAGTGTTATAAAGAAGGCAGACAAGCTAGAGACTTAGAGCCAAGGATGAAATGATGGTGTTTCTCTGGGTTGTCTTTTTGTTTTTTATTCTTACTTTATTTATTTTAGAAACAGGTCTCATTCTGTCACGCAGGCTGGAGTGCAGGGACACAACCATAGCTCACTGTAACTTTGAACTCCTAGGCTCAAGTGATACTCCCACCTCAGCCTCCCAAGTAGCTGAGACTACAGGTATGCACCACCACCCAGCTAATATTTTTAAAAAATTTTTGTAGAGACAGTCTTGCTATGTTGCTCAGGCTGATCTTGTAACTCCTGGTCTCAAGGGATCTTCCTGCCTCAGCCTCCCAAAGCACGGGATGACAGGCATGAGCCACCATGCCCAGCCTCCTAGGTTATCTTTTTGATTCATGTATCCCAAACTGCATACAGAGGAGCTGGACACCCAGAAACACCAATGGGTACAGGCACAAAATAAGTCCCAAGCAAAGCCTGTTCTGTCTAGCCAAAAGATCAGGACAAAGACTAGCAAAACAAAAATATTTTAGACAATAACCACTGTACTCAAGCCAAACTACTACAGAAAAAACTGTGGCCCCAACCCTGCCCTCAATTTCAAAGACCAGTGGGGAACCTAGACTCCTACCCTTGCCAGGCTGTAACGAGATGCTCCAGCCTCCTACTGGGGTGTTTGGAAGAGGCCGAGGAGGACTTGAGTGGAAATAGGTCCCCCTCCCTGACCACGGTGTCAGTGGAGACCACATGGGGATCCTGGACTTCCACTCCTAATATGGTAATAAGGGCCCCCTCCAGGTCTTCACTATGGTACTGTCAGAGGAACCTAGCAGAGGGTAAGGACCGTCATCATTTTCCAGAGGTGATGAGGCTCTCCCCGCCTACACACGGTGCCAGTGGAGGCCACTTGGGGATCAGCAGCAGGCATTCCCCCCATCCATGCCTGGGGTATCACAGGAGGCCGAGTGGGGAGCAGGAACTCCCAGCCCCACCAAGCAGTCACAAGGATCCCTTGTGCAAGGATCCCAGCAGGTGTCAATGGAGGTAGGGTGGAGAACGTGGACTTCCACCTCCACCTAGCAGTAAAGTGTCCCCTGTCACTGCCAGAATGGTGTTAGAGGAAGCCCTTGCTGAAACACAAGATTTAAATAAGATCCACAGTCTTTTTTTTTTTTTAGACGGAGTCTCACTCTGTCACCCAGGCTAGAGTGCAATGGCACGATCTCGGCTTACTGCAAGCTCCACCTCCCGGGTTCACACCATTCTCCTGCCTCGGCCTCCGGAGTAGCTGGGACTGCAGGTGCCCGCCACCACGCCTACAAAAGAGGCTACTTTTTTGTATTTTTAGTGGAGACGGAGTTTCACTGTGTTAACCAGGATGGTCTCGATCTCCTGACATCATGATCCGCCCTCCTCGGCCTTCCAAAGGTCTGGGATTACAGGCGTGAGCCACCGCGCCTGGCTGATTCACAGTCTTGTAATAACCAAATTATCCAAGTTCTGATTGAAAATAAGTCATCAGGCCCAGCAGGGTGGCTCACGCCTGTAATCCCAGCACTTTGGGAGACTGAGGTGGGCAGATCACTTGAGGTCAGGTGTTGGAGACCAGCCTGACCAACATGGTGAAACTCCGTCTCTACAAAAATATTAGCCAGGCTTAGTGGTGCATGCCTGTAGTCCCAGCTATTCTGGAGGCTCAGGCATGAGAATCACTTGAGCCTGGGAGGCGGAGGTTGCAGTGAGCTGAGATCCGGCCACTGCACTCCAGCCTGGGCGACAGAGTGAGACTCCGTCTCAAAAAAAAAAAAAAAGACACCCAACAGACATAAAGATGGAGATGTCACAGATGTGAGAATTAATTCAGATTTCAAAGCGGACATGATAAAAACGCTTCAGTGAGTGATTACAGATATGCTTGAGACAAATGAAAATATAGGAAGTCTTACAAAGAAATAAGAACCACATAGAAATTTTAGAACTAGGCCAGTCATGGTAGCTCATGCCTGTAATCCTAGCACTTTGGGAGGCCAAGGCAGGTGGATTGCCTGAGTTCAGGAGCTCGAGACCAGCCTTGGCAACATGGTAAAACTCTGTGTCTACTAAAATACAAAAAAAATTAGCTGGGTGTGGTGGCAGGCACCTGTAATCCGAGCTACTCGGGAGGCTGAGACAAGAGAATTTCTAGAACCCAGGAGGCGGAGGTTGCAGTGAGCCGAGATCGCACCGCTGTACTGCAGCATGGGCAACACAGCGAGACTCTGTCTCTGAAAAAAAAAAAAAAAGAAAGAAATTTTAGAACTAAAATATAGTAACCAAAATTTAAAAAGGTCATTGGATATCAGCTGGACAGCAACATGGAAGGGACAGAGGAAACTACTGGTGAATTGGAAGCTGAAACAATGCAATTATCCCATCTGGACCAGCCACAGTGGCTCACACCTGTAATCCTAGCACTTTGGGAGGCTGAGGCAGGAGGATTACTTGAGGCCAGGAGTTAAAGATCAACTGGCCAACATAGTGAGACCCTGTCTCTATTAAAAAAAATTTTTAACCTAATTATCTCATCTGAACAAGAGAGAGAAAATTCATTGAAAAAATAAGAATAAACAAAGGCTCAGAAAATATGAGATCATAACAAAAGACCTAACATCCATGTCATGAGAGTGCCCAAAGGCGAGGAGAAAGGGAGTGGGGTTAACAAAGTACTCAAAGAAATAATAGCTGGAAATTTCCTGAATTTAGCAAAAAGAAAAAAAAAAAAAAAGAGAGAGAGAGAGAAAAAAACTACAGATTCAAGAAATTAAGTGAGGCCGGGTGTGGTGGTTCACACCTTTGAGGGCCAAGATGGGAGGACCGCTTGAGCCCAGGAGTTCAAGACCAGCCTGGGCAGCATGAGACCCCTGTCGAGAGAGAGAGAGAGGAGAAAAGTCAAAGTCAAATTGAATCTCAAACATGATAAATTTAAAGAGATCCACACTAAAACATCTTTTTTTTTTTTTTTTTTTGAGACAGATTCTTGCTCTGTCCCCCAGGTTGGAATGCAGTGGCATGGTCTCGGCTCACTCCAAACTCTACCTCCTGGGTTCAAGAGATTCTCCTGCCTCAGCCTCCCAAGTAGCTGGGACTACAGGCGCCCACCACCACGCCTGGCAAATTTTTTTTTTTTTTTTTTTTGTATTTTTAGTAGAGCCGGAGTTTCACCATGTTAGCCAGGATGGTCTTGATCTCCTGACCTCGTGATCCACCCGTCTAGGCCTTGAAAGTGCTGGGATTACAGGTGTGAGCCAGTACGCCCAGCCTATTTTTTTTTTTTTTTTTTTTGTATTTCAGTGGAGACAGGATTTCACCGTATTGCCCAGGCTGGTCTCGAACTCCTGAGCTCAGGCAATCTGGCTGTACTCGGCCTCCCAAAGTGCTAGGATTACAGGAGGGAGCCACCGCGCCAGGCCCAAAACATCTTAATTGAACTTCTGAAACCTAAAGACAATTCAGCTAGAGAGAAAAATGACACCTCACCTATCCGTGCAGAAAATGAATCAAATGAGAGAGAATTTCTCTTCAGAAACTAGGGAGACCAGAAGAAAGTAGCACATTTTATTTTATTTTATTTTATTATTATTTTTTTTTGAGGTGGAGTCTCGCTGTGTCTCCCAGGCTGGAGTGCAGTGACCGGATCTCGGCTCACTGCAAGCTCCGCCTCCCAGGTTCACGCCATTCTCCTGCCTCAGCCTCCTGAGTAGCTGGGACTACGGGAGCCTGCCACCACCACTCCCAGCTAATTTTTTGTATTTTTTTAGTAGAGACGGGGTTTCACCGTGTTAGCCAGGATGGTCTCAATCTCCTGACCTCAGGTGATCCACTGGCCTCGGCCTCCCAAAGTGCTGGGATTACAGGCTTGAGCCACCGCGCCCGGCCTGAAAGTAGCACATTTTTTAAGTGCTGAAAGAAAAAAAAATCTCAACGCAGAATTCTGTGTTTAGTCAATATATTATTCAAGAATGAAGGGGGGAAATATTTTTTTTCAAGTGAAGGAAAACTAAGAGAATTTGTTGCCAGCAATATATGCTGAAAGAATGCTAAAGGATGTTCCTTAAACAGAAAGGAAATGGTAAAATAAGAGTCTTGGAACATCAGGAAGGAAGAAAGAACATGATAAGCAAAATACTGTTAAATATTAATACAATAGACTTTCCTCCTCCTCTTGAGTTTCCTAAATTATGTTTCATGGCAGAAGCAAAAATTATTACACTGCTTAAAGTGGATCTCAATGTATGTAGAGGAAATATCTAAGATATATAATTATATTATAAACAGGGGAGGGTAACAGGACATCAAGGGAGGTAAGGTTTTTTGTTTGTTTGTTTGTTTTTTGAGATGAAGTCTCACTCTGTCGCCCAGGCTGGAGTGCAGTGGTGTGATCTCGGCTCACTGCAAGCTCCGCCTCCCATGTTCAAGGGATTCTCTTGCCTCAGCCTCCCGAGTAGCTGAGACTACAGGTGCCCACCACCACACCCAGCTAATTTTTGTATTTTTAGTAGAGACAGGATTTCACCACATTGGCCAGGCTGGTCTCGAACTCCTGACCTCAGGTGATCGGCCTGCCTCAGCCTTCCAAAGTGCTGGGATTACAGGCATGAGCCACCATGCCCAGCCAGGAGGTCAGGTTTTTACACTTCATTCCAAATGATAAAATGTTGACACCTGGAGACTTTGATTATATAATATACATTTTATATATATTTATCCTACAGCAACCACTAAAAAGCTATACAAAGGTATCAAGAAGAAAAAAAAATTCACAAATGCTGGTGAGGTTGCAGAGGAAAGAGAACTCATACACTCTTCGTGGGAAAGTGCACACATCTGGTCCCATAAACTAGCCCAGCCACAATAGAGAACAGCACGGAGGGTCCTCATAAAAACCACACATAGAAATATCATACCATCTAGCAACTGCATGACTGGGCATTAATCCAGAGGAAGGAAATCCTTGATCAAAGATACATCTGCACCCTTATGTTTACCGCAGCACTATTCACTAGCCAGGACAGGGAATCAACCTAGGTGTTCTTACAGCAGAGGAATAGATAAAGAAAAGGTGGTACATATACACAACAGAATACTATTCAGCCACAAAAAAAAAAAAAGAAAAGAAATCCTGCCATTCATGGCAACATAAATGGAACTGGAGAACACTATAAGTGAAATGAACCAGGAACAGAAAGGTTATTTATTTATTTATTTTCATTTATTTATTTATTTACTGAGACGGAGTCTCGCTCTGTTGCCCAGGCTGCAGTGCAATGGCGCAATCTCAGCTCACTGCAACCTCTGCCTCCTGGGTTCAAGCAATTCTCCCACCTCAGCCTCCCAAGTAGCTGGGACTACAGGCGCCCACCACCATGCCCGGCTAATTTTTGCAGTTTTAGTAGCAACAGCGTTTCACTATGTTGGCCAGGTTGGTCTCGAACTCCTGACCTCATGATCTGCCCACCTCGGCCTCCCAAAGTGCTGGGATTACAGGTGTGAGTCACTGCACCCGGCTGGTGTTTTACTTTTTAGAGATGGGGGTCTCACAATGTGACCCAGGCTGGTCTCAAACTTCTAGGTTCAAGTGATCCTCCTGCTTCACCCTCCGAATGTGCTGGGATTTCAGGCATGAGCCACCACACACAGCTGAGACAGAAAGTTAAACACCACATGTTCTTATTCATATGTGGAAGCTTGAAAAAGTTTATCTTGACCGGGCGTGGTGGTTCACGCCTGTAATCCCAGCACTTTCGGAGGCCTGAGATGGGCGGATCATGAGGTCAGGAGATCGAGACCATCCTGGCTAACATGGTGAAACCCCGTCTCTACTAAAAATAAAAAATTAATAAATAAAAAATTAGCCAGGCCTGGTGGCAGGCGCCTATAGTCCCAGCTACTTGGGAGACTGAGGCAGGAGAACAGCGTGAACCCAGGAGGCAGAGCTTGCAGTGAGCCGAGATCGCGTCACTGCACTCCAGCCTGGGCGACAGAGTGAGACTCCATCTCAAAAATTAAAAAATAAAGCAATAAAAATTAAAAATTAAAAAGTGTATTTAAAAAGAGGTAGATCTGTATGCACTGACCTGGACATACCTCTAACAGATCTTATTTAGTGAAAACATCATTCAAGTTTATCACATTACATATATGATGATACTGTGTAAACTTAAATTCCCACAGAAATGAAACTACGTACTTTTTTTTGTTTTGTTTTGTTGTTGCTTTTTAGTGAAACAGAGTCTCACTCTGTTACCCAGGCTAGAGTGCAGTGGTGCAATCTCAGTTCATTGCACCCTCCACCTCCCAGGTTCAAGCGATTCTCCTGCCTCTCAGCCTTCTGAGTAGCTGGGACTAGAGGCATGCGCCACCACATCCAGCTAATTTTTGTATTTTAGGTAGAGATGGGGTTTCACCATTTTTGCCAGGCTGGTCTCGAACTGCTGACCTCGTGATCCGCTCACCTCAGCCTCCCAAAGTGCTGGGATTACAGGTGTGAGCCACCGCACCCAGCCTCAGCTATGTGCTTTTATGTTTATTTTTATGAATACAAATGCACAGATAAAAGTCTAAGGCATACATGCCAAATTGATATCTATTATTGCCTATGCGTAGGAGACTCTGGAATTTACTGGGGGAAATATCATGGATATTTCTATATTGTTTGAAATTATACAACATGAATGTATTACATCTTACCTATACAATTATTTCTTTAATGAACAGTTGTAGCTTATATATAATTCATTCAGAATAAATAAATAAAAGAAAGGAAGAACATGGGGGAAAGCTATACAAAGAGACACACTCGAAAACACAAAATGAGGTTTTTTTATGTGTGTGTGATGGAGTCTCGCTCTGTCGCCCAGGCTGGAGTGCAGTGGTGCGATCTCGGCTCACTGCAAGCTCCACCTCCCAGGTTCATGCCATTCTCCTGCCTCAGCCTCCCGAGCAGCTGGGACTACAGGTGCCCACCACCACGCCTGGCTTTTTTTGTATTTTTAGTAGAGACGTGGTTTCACTGTGTTAGGCAGGATGGTCTCAATCTCCTGATCTCATGATCCGCCAGCCTCAGCCTCCCAAAGTGCTGGAATTACAGGCGTGAGCTACCGCGCCGGCCTCAAAATGTAATTTTAAGGAATATTCAAGTAAGCCACATGAAAGCAGGGAAAAGTAAAGAGAAATAAACAAAAAGAGACACAACAAACAAAAAAACAAAATAAAATAGCACTCTTGGGCTGGGCATGGTGGTTTGTGCCTGCAATCTGAGCACTTTGGGAGGTGGAGGTGGGCAGATTACTTGAGGCCAGGAATTTGAGACCAGCCTAGCCAAGATAGCAAACCCCCATCTCTACTAAAAATACAAAAACTAGCCAGGCATGGTGGTGCACACCTGTAATCCCAGCTACTGGGGTGCCTGAGGCATGAGAATCGCTTGAACCCAGGAGGCCAGGAGGCAGAGGTTGCAGTGAGCTGAGATCACATCATTGCACTTCGGCCTGGGTGACAGAGCAAGCAAGCAGGCAGGCAGGCAGACAGAAAGGAAGGAGAGATGGAGGGAGGGAGGGTGGAAAGAAGGAAGGAAGGAGGGAGGGAAGGAAGGAAGGAAAAATTACTAGGACAAAGACACATAATGATAAAAGGGTCAATTCACCAAAAAGACATAGCAATTCTAAATATATAGGCACCAAACAACAGAGCTGCAAAACATGTGAGGCAAAACTGATAAAACTAAATGGAGAAGCAGATAAATGGACAATTGTAGTTGAAGCTTCAACATTTCTCTCTCAACAATTGATAGAAAAACTAGACAGAAAATCAGCAAGAACACAGAATCTCAACACCATCAACTACCAGGATTTACTCAACATTTACAGAGCACTACCTAACAGCAGCAGACTACACATTCTTTTCTAGTGCCCGCAGAACCAACCATATCTTGCGCCATAAAGAAACCTCAAAATCAATGAAACCAAAAGTTGGTTCTTTGAAAAGTTCAACAAAATTGACAAATCTTTAGCTAGATTGACCTAAAAAGAGGGAGGAAACTCAAATTACCTAAAACCGGAATGAAAGAAGAGATATCACTTGTGGGCTTACATAAATAATAGTGATTTTATTTATTTATTTTACTTTGTTTTATTTTTTTGAGATGGAGTCTTGCTCTGTCACCCAGGCTGGAATGCAGTGGTGCGATCTCAGCTCACTGCAACGTCCTGGGTTCAAGTGACTCTCCTGCCTCAGCCTCCTGAGTAGCTGGGATCACAGGTGCCCACAACCACTTTGGGGTAATTTTTGTATTTTTAGTAGAGACGGGGTTTCACCGTGTTGGCCAGGTTGATCTCCAACTCCTGACCTCAGGTGATCCACTGGCCTCGGCTTCACAAAGTGCTGGGATTACAGATGTGAGCCACCACACCTGACCAAAATAGTGATTTTAGAGGAATACTCTGAACAGTTGTATACTAACAAATTAGTTAACCTAGATGAAATTGACCAATTCTTAGAAACATAGACTACCAAACCTGACTCAAAAAGAAATAGAAAATCTGAATAGATCTATAACAAGCAAATATAATACAAAAAATTAGCTGGGCATGGTGGCAGACGCTTGTAATCCCAGTTATTCAGGAGGTTGAGGCAGGAGAATCACTTGAACCCAGGAGGTGGAGGTTCCAGTGAGTCGAGATTGTACCAATGCACTCCAGCCTGGGCAACAAGAGCGAAACTCCATCTCAAAAACAAACAACAACAACAACAAATACGAGCAAATATAACAAACAGATTGAGTTAGGAAAAAGAAAAAAAAAATTCCAACAAAGAAAAGTCTAGGACCAGATGGCTTCATTGGTAAATTCTACCAATTTTTTTTTTTTTTAGATGGAGTCTCGCTCCGTTGCCCAGGCTGGAGTACAGTGGCTCAGTTCACTGCAACCTCCACCTCCTGGGTTCACGCAGTTCTCCTGTCTCAGTCTCCCAAGTAGCTGGGATTACAGATGCCCGCAACCATGCGTGGCTAATTTTTGTATTTTTAGTACAGACAGGGTTTCGCCATGTTGGCCAGGCTGGTCTCAAACTCCTGACTTCACGTGATCCACCTGCTTCGGCCTCCCAAAGTGGTGGGATTACAGGCATCAGCCACGGTACCTGGCCATATCAAATGTTTAAAAAAGAACTAGCACCAATCAATTTCAAACTCTCTTACCAAAAAAAAAAAAGAGAGACAGAGAGAGGGAATTCACTTCATTCTATGAAACCAATATTACTTTGATACCAAAAGTAAAGCAAAAAAAAAAGAAAGAGGAAACTACAGACCAATATCCCACATGAATATAGTTGCAAACATTCTTAACAATATTTTATAAAATAAATTTAGCAGTATATAAAAATAGTTATACACCATGATCAAGTGGGATTTATTCCTAGAATACAAGCTTGGTTCAACTTCCAAAGATCAATCAACGTTTACCAATGTAAGCTAAGAAGAAAAATCACATGATTATATTAATGGACACAAAAGAAGTATTTGATGAAATTCAACACCCATTCATGATAAAAGCTGTTGGTAACTAGTAATAGAAACTTCTTCAACTTGATAAACAGTGTCTACCAAAAACCTACAGGTTAATTATACTTAATAGTGGAAAGCTGAATACTTTTCTCTGAAAATTAGGGACAAGGCAAAAATTTTACTTTTGCTACTGTTACTCAGTATAGCGCTGGAAGTTCCAGACATTACAGAAAGGGGAGAAAAGGAAAGGAAAGAGATAGGGATCAGAAAGGAAAAACTAAAGCTGTTTCTATTTGCAGATGCCATAATTGTCTATGTATCAATTCCCATGGAATCTTTTAAAAAGCCTTAGAACTAATAAATGAGTTTAGCAAGATACAAGGATTCAAGATAAACATACAAAAATCAATTGCTATTTCTATATACTAGCAATGAGCACATGAAAACCAAAGTAAAAAATAATATCATTTGCAATCACTCAAAAAATGAACTAGGTATAAATCTAACCAAATACAGGTTTGTATGGATAAGGACTTACATGCTGAAAACTACAAAACCCTGGTGAAAGAAATCAAAGAAGATATAAATAAATAGAGAGACATGGTCTGCTAATGGACTGGAAAACTCAACATGGTAAAAATGTGAATAGTTCAATTCCTTTCAAAATTCTAGAAAGATTTCTTGGCCAGGCACAGTGGCTCATGCCTGTAATCCTAGCACTTTGGGAGGCTGAGGAGGGTGGATCACGAGGTCAAGAGATGGAGACCATCCTGGCTAACATGGTGAAACCCCATTTCTAGTAAAAATACAAAGATCAGCTGGGCGCAGTGGTGCGTGCCTGTAATCCCAGCTACTGGGGAGGCTGAGGCAGGAGAATGGCTTGAACCTGTGAGGTGGAGGTTGCAGTGAGCCGAGATTGCGCCACTGCACTCCAGCCTGGGCAACAGAGCGAGACTCCATCTCAAAAAAAAAAAAGAAAGAAAAAAGGAAAAAGAAAGATTTATTATAGATATAGGCAAGATTATTCTAAAATTTATAAGAAAAACCAAAAGAATTAAAATAGTTAAAACAATTCCAAAAAAGAAGAAGAAAGTGGGAAGAGTCACTCTACCAAATTTCAAGATTTGTGTAGACTGTTTGGCATTGGTGGAGGGATAGATACATTCGTTCAGTGAAACAGCCTAGAGAACCCAGAAACAGCCCCACACAAAAGTATAACCGGCTGATTTTTGACAAGCACGTAAAAGCAATTCAATGATACAAAGGAAACCAGGAACTCAGACAGACATTTGTACCTCCATGTCCACAACAGCATCCTTCACAACATCCCAAAAGTGGAAAAACCCAAATGTCCATCAGTGAATGACGAGATAAACAAATAACCAAACCTAAAAGTGGCATATCCATACAATGGAACTTTATTCAGCCTTAAAAAGAAAGAAGATTCCAGTACATGCCACAACATAGATGAACCTTAAAAACATGACGCCAGGTGAAATAAACCAAACGCAAAAGGACAAATACTGTATGATTCCATTGATACAAGGAGGGGCCTGGAGTAGTCGAATTCATAGAGACAGGAAGCGGAATGGGGATTGCCAGGGGTGGAGTGGGGTGGGGCAGAGTATAAAATAGGGCTTTTCTCTATCTATTGAAATTTTGTTGTTGTTGTTGTTTTATTCTGTTAATGTCGTGATTCACATTATGTAATTTTATACCAAACTTGTATTTCTGCGATAAATCCAACTCTTAGTCATGATGATTTATCTTTTTTTTGAGACAGAGTCTCACTGTCGCCCAGGCTGGAACCATCTCGGTTCACTGCAACCTCTACCTCTTGGGTTAAAGAGATTCTCCTGCCTCAGCCTCCACGTAGCTGGGACTACAGGCGCGCGCCACCACGCCACCTGGCTAATTTCTGTATTTTTAATAGAGACGGGGTTTTACCATGTTGGCCAAGCTGGTCTTGAACTCCTGACCTCAGGTGATCCGCCTGCCTCGGCCTCCCAAAGTTCTGGGATTACAGCCGTGAGCCACCGCACCCGGTCGATTTATCTTTTTTATATATTATCGGATTCAGTTTGCATCTCTGTTCATGAGTGAAGTTTACCAGTAATTTTATTTTTTTGTCCTGTTCTTGTTGAGTTTGTATATCAAGATTAGGTTCGTTTTGTAAAACTGAAGTGAAAGTGTTTCTCACTTTTCTATTCTCTGAAATAATTTTTACAAGGTTGGAATTGTCTGTTTTTTGAAAGGCAGAATTTGCTTGCAAAGTTATTTTAACATTTTTGGGGGAGGAGGGGAATATTTTAAATTGCTGATTACGTTTCTGTAATTGTTGTTAAGACAATTGAGGTTTATTTCTTTTTTATTCCATTAAAATAAACCTGTGTTTTTCCAAGAAATTATCCAGTTCATCTGTTTTCAAATTTGTTGGCATAAAGTTGATATAAGAGCCTCTTATATTTTCGTATACTTCCAACAAATCAGTGTTTGACTTTGCTGCCTTAAATTTTATTTAATCTGATATTGACCCAATTAACAAGTTTTCTCTTGGTTAGTCTTTGCATAGTATATCTTTCTCTCCCTTGACTGACTTTCTTTCTTTCTTTCTTTCTTTCTTTCTTTCTTTCTTTCTTTCTTTCTTTCTTTCTTTCTTTCTTTCTTTCTTTCTTTCTCTTTCTTCTTTTTTGTCAGGGTCTCACTCTGTCACGGAGGCTGGAGTGCAGTGGTGCAGTCATAGCTCACTGCAGCCTTCAACTTCTGGGCTTAAGTGATCCTCCCACCTCAGCCTCCCAAGTAGCGAGACCGCAGGTGCACACCACCACTCCAAACTTTTTTTTCTTTTGCAGAGACAGGGTCTCACCATGTTGCCCAGGCAGGTCTTGACTCCTGCCTCAAGTAATCTTCTGCCTTGGTCTCCCAAAGTGCTGGGATTACAGGCGTGAGCCACCACACCTGGCCCATTTGGGTTTACTTGTGACATTTTATGCCCAACTCTCCCACTCATTGCTCCTTTCTTGCATCTTTTGGGTGAGAGAAAGAGTGTGTGTCTTTTTTTTTTTTTGAGACAGAGTCTCGCTCTGTCACCAAACTGGAGTGCAAGTGGCAAAATCTCAGCTCACTGCAACCTCCGCCTCCCGGGTTCAAGCGATTCTCCTGCCTCAGCCTCCCTAGTAGATGGGACTACAGGCGCCTGCCACTATGCCCGGCTAAGTTTTGTATTTTTAGTAGAGACAAGACGGGGTTTCACCATATTGGTCAGGCTGATCTCCACCTCCTGACCTCAAGTGATCTGCCCGCCTCGGCCTCCCAAAGTGTTGGGATTATAGGCGTGAGCCACTGCTCCCGGCCGTGTGTGTGTCTTTTATTCCCTGCTTTCCCTCCTGCCTGTTTGGCACTTATAACTACTGTGCCTATTTCATGATTGCCCTCCAAAGTTAATGTCTGAGGTTAGTGTTTTTCCCTCCTCCCATTCCAGTGGGTATTCTCCCAATACCAGAGCCTTAGCATGTGTCATCTGTTACCAGCTCACATGCTATTGTTGCCCAGCGCACGTGCTGGGTGTGACTGGTGTGCAGAGTGCAACAGGAGGGCTGGGAGAAGGCCCCCGACCTCCCTGCCCTATCAGACTGTGGCCGCACCCAGCTTGCCAGACGGAGAGCCCAGGAGCAGGAAGCTGGTGTAAACACGGGGCGGGCACCCACACTGTTCCCAGGAGCCAGTCCTTAGATCCTATCTGGCTCTCACCCTGCCTTTGTCAAGCCCTCAGGACTTGGCACCCAGGTCTGGCCTGGGTGGGCGTTTGTCCAAACAAGAAGTGAGCCAGAGCTGGACATCCAGGACCAGACCAGACCATGCAGAGGGCATGGGGACACTCTCCCAGGGCCTGCAGCCCTTCCCGGGGCTGCTCTTGGCAGCCCAGTCACTCTGGGGGATGTGCAGTGCCTCTCTGCCCACACGCACCCCTCGGGGGCTGGCAGGACCTGGGTTGTGTGTGGGCATGCAGGCACATACACATCTAGCCCTTGGCTCTCCTCATTGACCCCCTTTAGACACTCCTTTCTCTTCATACTTTTACAGAAAAGGCACAAGTGGGGATGTCCTGCCCTGTGACTGGCCTTGGCTGGCCTGGCCCCTGTAGCACACGCTGGTGGAAGGAGCGTCCGCATTGCAGAAGGCACTGCTGCAGACGGTGGGCTCACCCGTTCTCATTCCACGTGCTTGTGGACCAAGCCTGGGGCGGTGGGGACAGGCCCCACAGACTGAAGTGACAGGGAATGGAGAAGGGCTGGGCAGAGGGGACACAGCCACCTACCTGGCAAGCTAAGAGGTCGGGAGGAGTAGCTGCCCCTTACGTGGGTTTAGAGAAACAAGCAGGAGTTCACCAGGGTGAAGGGAAACAGGAGACCTGGCTAAAAGCAGGAAAAAGTACCAGCGGGAGGGCGGGGGCAACGGCGGAACCCCAGGGAGGGTCAGTTGGGGTGCGGCGCCGGGAGGCCAGCCAGTGTCCTGGAAGAGAGTTTGCAGGACTGAAGCCCAGAGCCTAGGTTGCTGCAAAGTTTTCCAGAAGCAGCTGTTCAACAATAGTCATACGGCCACATCCAGCTGGGAGGAAAGGTGAAATGTGTTTTAGCTGGGTGGCCATGACTAGCGAAACATGGGGCCTATAATCTCGCTGGGGCAGGGAGTATCCTTGGCCACATGCTGGGCTCCGGGGGGAGGGCCAGGGGCTTTGGCCAGGGAAGGAACCCAGGAGAGCAGACAGAACCTGCATGCTCACTCATCTCCCTCCCAGTCCCATGTAATCTAACTGTGAAGACAGTGAAAACTAATAAGCCCACAGGAAGAGGGGAAATACTCGAGATTGCCATCAGTTGACCAGAAATTTTGGAAGAGTTTGAAGAATTTTTGCAAGAGAGGAAGCAGATAGGATCAGGGCATAGTTAAGGATACCCAGGCAGGAGCCACGGCCCTGAAGGAGCCCCTGGCAAGGGCAAGGATGGCTGCAGGTGCCACCTTCATCCCTGAGAGCAGCTTTGTGAGGCAGGCAGAGCAGTTCCCGGGAGGGCCCACCACAGTGGCCAGGGAGGCAGCAAACTGGCTCCACTGTGCAGCTTCGGGCGAAAGGGCAGGTCCTGCCAGGAAAGAAACCAAGCAGAGTCCGTTAAAGAAGGTCTCCTGGTGGTCCTAGAGTGTTGTGGGGGAGGTTACAAACAGGTCTCCCACACACCTGGTGGGAGTGTGAGGTGACATAACCACTTGGAAAATAGTTCCCCAGTATTTCACGAAGCAGAACGAGTGCCTAGCCCATGAGCCAGAAAACAAGGACCTATGTGTGCCAGAGCAGTGGTACAAGAATATCCATGGGAGCATTGTCCTTAATCCCTTAATAGTGCTAGCTAGAGTGCACACAAGTGTCCGTCAACAATAGGCTGGATGAATGCATTGTGGTATATCCATACAGTGGAATACGTGCAATGTAGAGCAACACGCAGCTTGTATGAATTTTATAAAGGTAACAGCGAGTGAGAGGCACAAGGCTCTGAACTGTATGTTGTATGATTCTGTGGCAGATTGTATTTTCCAAAGATGCCACCAAATGTAGAGACATTCAAAGATACCACCCATTGCACATTCTCTTTTTCAATTTAATTTTTTAAAAATTGTGGATGGTGGTGATGGCTGTACAATGGTAATGTACTTATTGCTACTGAACTGCATACTGAAAACGGTTAAGATGAGACCAGGTGCGTTGGCTCATGCCTGTAATCCCAGCACTTTGGGAGGCCAAGGCAGGTGGATCACTTGAGGTCAGGAGTTTGAGACTAGCCTGGGCAACTTAGCAAGGCCCTATCTCTACCAAAAACAAATAAACAAACAAAAAAACACTTTTTTTCATTAGCCAGGCGTGGTGGCACATGTCTGTAGTCCCAGGTATTCAGGAGGCTGAGGCAGGAGGATTACTTGAGGCAGGAGGATCACTTGAGCCATGAGGTGAAGGCTGCAGTGAGCTATGATTACATCATTGCGCTCCTGAGTGAGATCCTGTGTCTAATAAAAGAATGTGGTAAAATATACATGACATGCACTTTACTTTTTTTTTTTTAACGGAGTTTTGCTCTGTCACCCAGGCTGCAGTGCAGTGGCGAGATCTTGGTTCACTACAGCCTCCACCTCCAGGGTTTAAGCAATTCTCCTGCCTCAGCCTTCCTAGTAGCTGGCATTACAGGTGCACACCACCACACACAGCTAATTTTGTATTCTTAGTAGAGATGGTATTTCACCATGCTGACCAGGCTGGTCTCAAACTCCTGACCTCAAATGATCCACTTGCGTCGGCCTCCCAAAGTGCCGGGATTATAGGCGTAAGCCATGGTGCCCGGCCTCATCTTAATCATTTTCAGTATGCAGTTCAGTAGCAATAGGTACATTCACATTGTTGTACAGCCATCTCCCATCTCCAGAACTCTTTTCATCTTGTAAAACTGATACTCCATACCCACCAAACACTACCTCCCCAGAACCCTCCTATTCCAGTCCCTGGCAACCATATCTACTCTCTGTCTCTATGAATTTGACTACTCTAGGTACTTCATGTAAACGGAATCATACATGAGGTATTTGCCCTTTTGTGACTGACTTGTTTCACTAAGTGTAATGGCCTCAAAGTTCAAAGTTCATATATTTTGTAGCATGTATCAGTACTTCATGAATTTTTTTTTTTTTTTTGAGACAGAGTCTCACTCTATTTCTCAGGCTGGAGTGCCGTGGTGCAGTCTCAGCTCACTGCAACCCCCACCTCCCAGGTTCAAGCAATTCTTCTGCCTCAGCCTCCCAAGTAGCTGGGACTACAGGCGCTCGCCACCATGCCTGGCTTTTTTTTTTCATAGAGATGGGGTTTCTCCATGTTGGTCAGGTCTCAAACTCCTGACCGCGAGTGATCCACCCGCCTTGGCCTCCCAAAGTGCTCGGATGACAGGCGTGAGACACCACACTCAGCCTTTGTTGTTGTTGTTGTTGCGACAGGGTCCAGCTCTGTCACCCAGGCTGGAGTGCAGTAGCCTGATCATGTCTCACTACAGCCTCTACCTCCCAGGCTCAAGCAATCCTCCCACCTCAGCCTCCCAAGTAGTTGGGACTACAGGTGCACACCACCATGCCTTGCTAATTTTTTTGTATTTTTTGTAGAGATAAAGTTTTGCCATGGTGCCTGGGCTGGTCTCAAACTACTGGGCTCAAGCATCCACCTGTCTCTGCTTCCCAGAAAGCTGGGATTACAGGCGTGAGACACCATGCCCAGCTCTTCATTCCATTTTTTTTTTTTTTTTCAAGGCAGAGTTTTACTCTTACACCCAGGCTGAAGTGAAGTGGTGAGATCTCTGCTCACTGCAACATCCTTCCGCTAGGTTTAAGTGATTCTCCTGCCTCAGCCTCCAGAATAGCTGGGATTACAGGCACCTGCCACCACACCCTGCTAATTTTTGTATTTTTAGTAGAGTTGGGATTTTGCCATGTTGGTCAGGCCAGTCTCGAACTTCTGACCTCAGGTGATCCACCCGCCTCAACCTCCCAAAGTACAGGCGTGAGCCACCGCACCTGGCCCCTTCATTGCTTTTTAAGGCTGAGTAAAATTCCCCTATATGGTTATATTATATTTGTTTATTCATTCATTGACCAAAAGTCCACTTGGGGCCAGGGATGGTAGCTCATGCCTGTAATCTCAACACTTTGAGAGGCCAAGGTGGGAGGATCATTTGAGCCTAGGAATTCAAGACCAGTCTGGGCAACATAGCGAGACTCCATCTCTACAAAAAAAAATTAGCCAGGCATGATGATTCATGCCTGTAGTCCCAGCTACTTGGGAGGCTGAAGTGGGAGGATTGCTTGAGCCTGCGAAGTTGAGGCTGCAGTGAGCAGTGATCGCACCACTGCACCTGAGTCTGGGTGACAGAGTGAGACTGCCTCAAAAAGTGTTTTAAAAAATACACTTGTGTTGGCTGTTGCAAATGATGGTGCCATGAACATGGGTGTACAATCACGTGCTGTTCTTACGATACAACGCGGATGTGCTCCCCATCAAAAGCTGGGGTCTACATTCCCTCTCCTTGCACCTGGGAAGGTTGTGACAGAAATGATACTATGTGACTTCGAGGCTGGATCATCAGAGGTGACACAGCTTGCTCCTCGTCCTCTTCAGTGGCTCACTCTTGGAGCCCAGCCGCCATGTTGTGAGCAACTCAGACCAGACTTACAGGCCACATGTAGACGTTCCAGCTGGCAGCCAGCATCAACTACCAGAAAGAGGGAAAGAGTTTTCCAAGCAACCCCAGCCTCTGTAACTATCTGAGCCAGAAGCACCCAGGTGAGCCCAGTCGACCCCAGAGCCATTAGAGATGACAGAAATGACTGTTGCTGTTTCAGGCCACTGAGGCTGGGGTGTTTGGAGTACAGCCACTGCATGCTCTCTACAAAGAGGTCTGCCCTGGGATGGGACCCCCCCACATCCCACAGCCACCTCCTAACACAGGGCCAGAGACCCCAGGATCAGCAGGCCAGCATGACCATAAAGGAAGCCCAAGCTTTCCACCCCGTCAACCAGGAAGTCCCAGATGGGAGATAGTAATGCGAGAACAAAGGCAAACGTAAGCAACTTTAATGATGTGAAATAATAGTAAAGCTGATGGAAACGGGAGGTAGAACAGGAAGGAGATTTCTTCGTCTTGCACAGTGGGGGTCGTCATAAAATATCTACAGCAACAGAGGTCTGGGGCAGGTCCAGGCTCCGCTAGGTGGCTGTAAGGTGGCTTGTTGGACGGACCTGAGTCACTGGTGTCACTAGTCCCTGAAATCACAGCATCTCCGCTGCTCTGACAGTGATAGGTTTAGAGGCTAGGCCCCAGCCTACTGGGTATGCATTTCCTTTAGTGCTGGAGAGGGACTCGGAATGCGCATGTGACCCTATGTGGGCCAGCAATTGGCCAGTGCAAGATCACCAGGGCTTCTGGGACCAGGGTTCTTATTTTCAAAATACAGCCATGTGAAAAAATGGCCCCTAGCAACACACGAAGAGGGAAGCTCCACACTCCTATTGCTTGGCAGCCATCCTTCCATCACTAAGGGAGCCAGCCTTAGGATAAAGCTGAGGGGTGGAGCAATGGAAGGTACTCAGGTCTCTGCGACAGTTTTTTTTTTTTTTTTTTTTGAGACAGAGTTTCACTCTTGTAGCCCAGGCTGGAGGCCAATGACACGATCTCGGCTCACTGCAACCTCTGCCTCTTGGGTTCGAGTGTCTCTTCTGCCTCAGTCTCCCACGTAGTTGGCCTACCACCACGCCCAGCTATTTTTTTGGTATTTTTAGTAGAGACGGGGTTTCACCATGTTGGCCAGGCTGGTCTCGAACTCCTGACCTCAGGTGATCCACCTGCCTTGGGCTCCCAAAGTGCTGTGATTACAGGCATGAGCTACTGCGCCTGGCCCCAGCTAATTTTTATATTTTTAGTAGATATGGGGTTTCACCATGTTGGCCAGGCTGGCTGGCCGTGAACTCCTGACCTCAGGTGATCCACCCACCTCAGCCCTCCAAAGTACTGGGATTACAGGCATGAGCCATTGCGTCCAGACTCTATGATGGTTCTGCAGAGCCTGTAAGCTGGACAGTCCTGAAGCCTACCTTACCTCTGAACATCCACTGGCATGAGCCAATAAATTGCTATATTGACTGTTCTAGTTGGAATTTTTTCCTTTTTTTTTTGACAGGGTGTCACTCTGTCACCCAGGCTATAGTGCAGTGGTGTAATCATGGCTCACTGCAGTCTCAAACTCCTGGGCTCAAGCTATCCTCCTCCCTCAGCCTCCTGAGTAGCTTGCACTACAAACACATGCCACCACATCTGGTGAATTTTTAAAATTTTCTTTTGTAGAGATGAGGTCTTGCTATGGTCACCCAGGCTAGTTTAGAACTCCTGGCCTCAAGTGATCCTCCCACCTCGGCCTCCCAAAGTGCTGGGATTACAGGCATGAGCCACCATGCTCGGCTGTTTCTTTCCTTTTTAAAACATTTTTTATTGAGATATAATTCCCATAACATAAAATTAATCATTTTAAAGTTTATACTTCAGTGGCTTTTAGTATATTCCCTATGCTGTACATGCATCGCCACGATGTACAGAACATTTCCATTGAGCCAAAAGAAACCCCCAATCTGTTGGCAGTTATTCCCCACTTCTCCCCACCCCATGCCCTAGGTATCCACTAATCTACTTTCTGTCTCTGTGGGTTTGCCTATTCTGGACATTTCATAGAACTGGAATCAAACAGTATGTGGGCTTTTCTGTTTGGCGTCTTCCAGGTTCATCCATGCCATAGCCCGATTCAGCACCTCATTATCTGTGATGCTGAATAATATTCCTTTATTCTGTTTATCCATTTTTCTGTTGGTGGTCATTTGTGTTGCTTCCACTTTTGGGCTATTGTGAATAGTGCCGTTATGTTCTTTTTTTTTTTTTTTTTTTTTGAAACAGAGTCTCACTCTGTTGCCCAGGCTGGAGTGCAATAGCGCGATCTCGGCTCACTGCAACCTCTGCCTACCAGGTTCAAGCAATTCTCCTGCCTCAGCCTCCTGAGTAGCTGGGATTATAGGCGCCACCACCACGTCCAGCTAATTTTTTTGTATTTTTAGTAGAGACGGGTTTTCACCATGTTGGTCAGGCTGGTCTGGAACTCCTGCCCTCAGTTGATCCACCCGCTTCAGCCTCCCACAGTGCTGGGATTACAGGAGTGAGCCACCACACCCAGCCTGTTATGAACATTTGTGTACAAGTTTTTGTGAGGACATATGTTTTCATTTGAGTACCCACAAGTGGAAGTGCTGAGTCATAAGGTACTTCTATATTTAACGTTCCGAATTCCTGCTAAACAGTAGCTGCACCACTTTATATTCTCACCAGCAATATATGAAAGTTCGTTTTTCTACATTCTCACCAACACTTATTTTTTTAAAACTATTATTGTACTCATCCTAGTGGATGTGAAGTGGTACCTCATTGTGGCTTGAATTTGTATTTCCCTGATGACCAATAGTATTGAGTACCTTTCCATGTGCTTATTGGCCATTTGCATATCTTCTTCAGAAAACTGTCTATTCAAATCCTTTGCCCATTTGCAAATTGAGTTATCTTTTTCTGCTTAGTTATAAGAGCTCATAAATATTCTCTATACTCAATCCTTATCACATAGGTAATTTGCAAATATTTTTACCCGTTCAATGAGTTGTTTTTTTACTTTACTGGTAGTGTCCTTTGATCCATATTTTTAATTTTGATGAGGTCCAATTTATCTATTTTTAATTTGGCTGCTTATGTTTTTGGTGCCAAATCTAAATATTGCCTAATCTAAGATCATGTAGATTTTTACCTGTTTTCTTCTAAGAGTTTTATTGATTTGGCTCTTACATTTAGGTATTTAGTTGACTTTCAGTTAATTTTCATATTAGCCCTGAGATAGAGGTCCAAGTTTATTCTTTGGTATGTGGATACCTGGTTGACCCAGCACCATATGTTGAAAAGGCTACTCTTTCTCCATTGAATGTTTTTGGCAAACATTCAATGTCAATTGACATTGACATAAATGTATAGATTTATTTCTGGACTTTCAATTCAATTCTGTATCTATACTCATGCCAATACCACACAGTAATGATTACTCTCTCTCTCTCATATGTGTGTATATATATATATACACACACACACACTTTTTTTTTTTTGAGACAGAGTCTCACTTGGTCACCCAGGCAAACTGGAGTGCAGTGGCACGATCTCAGCCCACTGCAATGTCTGCCTCCCAGGTTCCAGTGATCCTCTTGCCTCAGCCTCCTGAGTATCTGAGATTATAGGCACTTGCCACCAAGCCCAGCTAAGTTTTGTATTTTTAGTTGAGACGGGGTTTCACCCAGTTGACCAGGCAGGTCTCAAACTTCTGACCTCAAGTGATCCGCCTGCCTCGGCTTCCCAAAGTGCTGGAATTACAGGCGTGAGCCACTGCACCCGGCCGATTACTATAGTTTAGTAGTAAGTTTTGAAATGGAGAAGTGAGTCTTTTAACATTGTGCGTGTTGAAGACTGCTTTGGTTCTTCTGGTCCCTTGCAGTTCCAAATGAATTTTAGAATCAGCTTGTCCATTTCTGGAAAAAAAAAAAAAAAAGTTGAAATTTTGATAGGGATTGCATTAAATTTGAAGATCTTAATGTTAAGTCTTCTAGTCCATGAATATAGAATATCTTTCCATTTTCTTTCAACAATGTTTTGTAGTTTTTGTATAACAGCCTTGCACTTCTTTAATTAAATTTATTTCTAAGTATTTAAGGAGTATTCTTTTGATGCTGTATTTTCTTAATTTGATTTTCAAATTGTTCATTGCTAGTAGATAGAAATGCAACTGGTTTTGTGTATCAGTCTTGTAACTTTACTATTCACTTATTTACTGCAACTTTACTAAACTCACTTACTAACTCTACCAGTTTTTGTGTAGATTCTTTAGGGTTTTGTTTTGTTTTGTTTTGTTTTGTTTTGACAGGGTCTTGCTCTGCCACCCAGGCTGGAGTGCAGTGGTATGGTCATGGCTCACTGTGGCCTTAATCTTCCAGGCTTAGGTGATCCTCCCACCTCAGTCTCCTAACTAGAACTACAGGTGTGTGCCACCATGCCCAGCTAATTTTTTGTAGAGATGGGGTTTTGCCAGACTGCCTGGGCTGATCTTGAACTCCTGGGCTCAAGCAGTCCACCCACCTCAACCTCCCAAAGTGCTGGTATTAAAGGTATAAACCACCATGCCCAGCTTCTTTAGGGTATTCTTTATACAAGATCATGTCATCTGCAAATGGAGATTGTTTTACTTCTTTCTCTCCAATCTAGATGGCTTTTTGTTATTTTTTCTTGTCTAACTGCCCTGCCTAGAATTTCTAGTACAATGTGAAGTAAGTGGCAAAAGTGGCCATCTTTGTCTTGTTCCTAATCTCAGGGGGAAGGCTTTCAGTTTTGTACCATTAAGTACAATGGTAGCTGTGGGTACCATTAAGTACAATGTTAGCTGTGGGTTTTTCATAGATTCCCTTTATCAGACTGTGCGAGTTCCCTCCTATGCCTAGTTTGTTGCATGATTTTTATCACTAAAGGGTATCCTGACTTTGTTAAATTTTTTTTTTTTCTTTTTCTTTTTGAGACAGAGTTTCACTCCTGTTGCCCAGGCTGGAGTGCAATGGTGTGATCTCAGCTCACTGCAACCTCCACCTCCCAGGTTCAAGCGACTCTCCTGCCTCAGCCTCTTGAGTAGCTGGGATTACAGGCACCTACCACCATGCCTGGCTAATTTTTTGTATTTTTAGTAGAGATGGGGTTTCACCATGATGGTGAGGCTGGTCTCAAACTTGTGACCTCAGGTGATCCACCCGCCTTGGCCTCTCAAAGTGCTGGGATTACAGGCATAAGCCACCACACCCTGCCTGTTAAATGTTTCTTTGTCAAATTCTTTTGTGCCTATTTAGATAACCTTGTGGTTCTGTCTCTTTATTCTATTAATATGATGTGTTACATTGATTGGGTTCTGTATTTTAAACCAACCTTGCATTCCTGGGATAGATTCCACTTGGTCATGGTGTACAATCCTTTAATATGTTGCTGAATTTGGTTTGTTAGTTGTTCATTAAGGATTTTTGAATCCAAATGTATAAGGGATATTGGTCTGTATTTTTTATTGTGATGCCTTTGTTGAGCTTCACAGCGTAAGTCAAAAGTGTTCCTTACTCTTCTGTTTTTTGGACACATCTGAGAAGTACTGCTGTTAACCCCTCTTTAAACATTTGGTGGAATTTGCCAGTTAAGCCATCTGATCCTGGGCTTTTCTTGCTAGAACAATTTTTTTTTTTTTTTTTTTTTTACTACTAACTCCAAATTCATCAAACTTGGGAAGATTTCAGCCTTTATTTCTTATTGAGAACGAGCCATTTCTCTTGAATGTTTTCCTCATGTTGCTGCAAGCCTGTTTTTGTTTGGTTGTTTTTGTTTGTTTTTGTTTTTTTAGATAGATCTTGCTCTGTTGCCCAGGCTGGAGTGCAGTGGCATGATCTCAGTTCACTGAAACCTCTGCGTCCCAGTTCAAGTGATTCTCCTGCCTCAACTTCCCAAGTAGCTGGGGTTACTGGCATGTGCCACCACACCTGGCTGGTTTTTTGTTTTTGTTTTTGTTTTTTTGCATTTTTAGTAGATACTGGGTTTTGTTATAAGGCTGGTCTCAAACTCGTGATCTCAAGTGATCCACCTGACTCAGTCTCCCAAAGTGTTGGAATAACAGTCAGGAGCCACCACGCCCAGTCTGCTGCAAGCCTTTAATGTCCAGAGCTATAAAAAAAAAAAAGGTGATTTTTGATTTTTTTCCCTTTTTTCATTGTTTCTGTGGAGGTGTGAAATTTGTATTTCTTCATTCTCCATCTTCATTGATGTCCTACCTTAGCTGGATTTCTGTTAGGGCAGACACAAATGCCCCAACTCACAAGACACTTATTTAATTATAAGGATGGTGGTTCTCAAACTTTAGTGAACACAATTAACTAGCGGAGACTATTATAAATGCATATTCCTAGGTCCCACCACAAATTCCAATGAGTTTGTCTGTGGCCTAGGAACCTGCATTTTGAAAGCACTGGATTACAAGATCTAAAAGTAATGAACAAATTGGGAGGTTGAGAGGAGGAGAGGTTGTATAAATATGTTAACTTCACATTGATATCATACAACAGAGCCAAAAGAAACTACACAGTTGAGAAATCAAGATGTGGGGTGTATGCTTTAGAGTTACAAAGGCAACCACTGTAAGAACCAGAATCAAAAATAGTTAAGACAGGCCACCTTCAGGGAGTGGAGTTTGAGTAAGACAGGGCAATTTTAAATTTTCTTTATAGTTTGAGCTTTCTTTCTCAAATACAGCTATTATCTTTATAATAAAACAAACACAAAAATGACAAGACAATCAGTAAAAGGGGGCTATTGGCCAACAATTCTGTCTTCCCTTCCCAGTGCCTCTGCCAGCATAGTCATCCATCCCCCAGCAGCTATGGCCCAGGGGCGTGCAGCCTGGCTCTTCGGAATGGCACATGGAGCTGGGCTCCTCCCAGGAGCCACAATCCTTCCCACCTCCCACCAGAGGCAGGCACGGGCAATTGAATGCAAACAAGATGAAGAGGACACTGTAATCGAAGCAATTGTTAGCTGCTAGCGCAGCCATAACCTGGAGTCACAGAGCCCTGGACTCAAGGTCAAAAGAGACCTACACAAGGTCACATAGTGACCCAGTCCTTACCAGAACCAGTAGTCTTTGGAGCTTAAAAACAAGCATAGGTCAGGCGTGATGGTTCATGCCTGTAATCCTAGCACTTTGGGAAGCCGAGGCAGGCAGATTTCTTGAGCTCAGGAGTTCGAGACCAGGCTGGGGAACACAGTGAAACCCCGTCTCTACTAAAGTAATAAAGAAATTAGCCAGCTTGGTGGCGTGCACCTGTAGTCCCAGCTACTTGGGAGGCTGAGGCAGGAGAATTGCTTGAGCCAGGGAGGCGGAGGTTGCAATGAGCCGAGATCGTGCCACTGCACTCCAGCGCGAGACAGAGCGAGACTCCATCTCTAAAAAGTAAAATAAGTAAGCATAAATCTAAAACACTTTGCTTGGAAGCTGGCCTCAGGTTTAGCTTATTCCATAAATTCACCTGCCACCTGTTTCAGAGGTCTGGAACACCCAAGTGGGGATGGCTGATTCTGAGGGAGGGATGGGCATGTGACAGCTGTGCCCTCTGAACTGTGGGGGAATGTGGCTTCCCCGGCCCCTGGGCTTTGGAGGGCTGTTTTCTAGGTGAAGGTGATCCAGACTGTTCAGGCCAAAGCCCCAGTGCCAGAGACTCATTGTCCTTCCCACGGTGGAGATGTTTCTCCCTCTCAAGACATCCTGCACTAGCATGGGACGGGCTCCTCCACTCCACGGTGTCTGGAATCCATGTGGGCAGGGAGGAGGAGGGAGGCAGCTGTTAGTGGGAAGCAAGGCTGTGAGACTCCAGCGTTCTGGACAGCCCAGCCAGAGGTGACACTACTCTGATGTGCTGAGTGGCTGACTGGTAGGGAGTTAGTGAACGGAGGTTTTCTCACAATTCCATGAGAATCCAGGGCAGGCCATGATCGTGGGGAAGGCTTTCAGATGACGCAGCACTGAAGCTGGACCTGCTGGCTGGGCAAGCTTCAGACACAGGAGGGTGGTGGCTTGTCCCTTGCTGTAACAGGCAGAAAATGTAATGATGTGACACGCCCCACCTGGGCCCATCTTGCCTCTGGCTCTGCAGGCCTCCTGAAACCAGCTCTAGGAGGCCCAGGGAACCCCACAGGCAACACCAGATTTGACCCCACCGACGAGGCCATGCCAGGTCCCAGTCCACAAGATGAACACTGTGCTCTTTAAAAAGAACCCCTGTCTTTGTTGGTGTTAGTTCCCAGCTAGTGAAGTCACAATGATGGTAGCAACAGGTACCATAACCTGGTACCTGAGTGCCAGGCACGGCTCCGAGGGATGCACACACACAATGCTACCCCATAGCCCCAGCCATCCATGGACCCTGTGGAAAGGAAGGCATGGATGGGACTTGAGAGTGGCAGAGTCAGGATCTAGGCGGGCAGTCAGCTCCAGTGGGGGGTTCACGGCCCCTCGCTCCTCTGCCCTTACCTTCACCCATGAGAATGTGACCAGTCATCTCTGTAGCTGCAGAGGCCAGCAAAGGGCGAGACTCCTAATTCTAGTGCATATTTGCTGAAAGAGAACGAAAATGAGTACCCACATACCTCAGGTACCTACAACAGACTGTCATTATAAATGCAAGGGATAGAGTGAACTTAATAGACACCAACATGTCCTCAGCAGTTCCAACAAAACAAATGGTGACAAGTACCCAAGTCAGTATGACCTACTAGTCTCCAAATCATAGGAAGTGGAAGTCAAAATGAAGAGGCAGGACATTCCAGAACAGTACAGACGCACCAAAGGAACAGGCAAAAATGCACACCTCCTTCCTCTCCTTCTTCTCCAAGGTATGTGTACTGGTTTTCCGTTGCTGCCATACAAATTACCATAAATTAAGCAACTTAAAACAATACGGCCGGGCGCGGTGGCTCAAGCCTGTAATCCCAGCACTTTGGGAGGCCGAGACGGGTGGATCACGAGGTCAGGAGATCGAGACCATCCTGGCTAACACGGTGAAACCCCGTCTCTACTAAAAAATACAAAAAAAAAACCTAGCTGGGCGAGGTGGCGGGCGCCTGTAGTCCCAGCTACTCAGGAGGCTGAGGTAGGAGAATGGCGTAAACCCGGGAGGCGGAGCTTACAGTGAGCTGAGATCCGGCACTGCACTCCAGCCCGGGCAACAGAGCGAGACTCCATCTCATCTACAAAAAAAAAAAAAAAAAAATACATCCCAGTGCTTTGGGAGGCCAAGGCGGGAGGATCACTTGAGCCCAGGAATTCGAGGCTGCAGTGAGCTATGATCAAGCCACTACACTCCAGTCTGGATGACAGAGTGAGACGCTGTCTCTAACAACAGTAAAGCCCAGTTCTGGCGGTAAAGATGGCATTTCATAGCAATGGGAAGGTGCAGGGTGATCCTGGCAGGGCACGTGATGAGGGTGTGGAGGCAGCGCCTGGGAAACCTCCATGTCAATATGATCACAGAAACAATGGGAGCTCCCTCGCGACTAAGGCAAAGTAGAAAACACACTGACAAAGGTGGGGGGGTGCAGAATGCAACCCAAAGTAAAGAAGAGGTGAGGGTGCAGAAAATTATGGGCAAGAAACAATGCTCTCAGGTTCTTGATTTGTGGTCTTAATTGAATCATAATTTGGAGAGTTTTTTTTTTTGAGATAGTCTCGCTCTGCCGTGTAGGCTAGAGTGCAATGGTGCCATCTCAGCTTACTGCTACCTCCGCCTCCCCGGTTCAAGTGATTCTCCTGCCTCAGCCTCCTGAGTAGCTTAGATTATAGGCATGTGTTGCCATGCCAGCTAATTTTTGTATTTTTAATAGGGACTGGGTTTTACTATGTTGGCCAGGCTGGTCTTGGACTCCTGACCTCAGATGATCCACCTGCCTCGGCCTCCCAAAGTGCTAGGATTACAGGCGTGAACCACTGTGCCTGGCTGGAGAGTCCATTTGGGCCACGTGTGGTGGCTCATGCCTGTAATCCCAGCACTTTGGGAGGCCAAGGTGGGTGGATTACCTGAGGTCAGGAGTCCAGGACCAGCCTGACCAATATAGTGAAACCCTGTCTCTACCAAAAATACAAAATTTAGCTGGGCACTGTGGCACACACCTGTAGTCCTAGCTACTTGGGAGACTGAGACAGGAGAACTGCTTAAACTCAGGAGGCAGAGGTTGCAGCAAGCTGAGATCATGCTACTGCACTCCAGGCTGGGCAATAGAGTGAGCGAGATTCCATCTCAAAAAAACAAAAAAAAACCCTGTTTTTGTACAGATGGAGTCTCACTAGGTTGCCCAGGCTTATTTCAAACTCCTGGCCTCAAGTGATCCCCCCACCTTAGTCTCCCAAAGTGCTGGGATTACAGGCATGAGCCACCTTGACCAGCCAAATAAACTCTTTTAGACTGTTCCCAGGACAAGTTTAGGGCAAATGTTCCACAAACCATTACATGTAAGCACATGTGTGATTACGACTGAACTTTCACCTGATTTGTGAGGCCCCACAGTAGCCTCAGAAGGAAAGACCCTGGCCCCTCAGACTGCAGGGAGGTGAGTATTCCATGCTCACCTGGGCCAGCTCTACCTCCTGCAGCTCAAGGCTCAGCCTGGTGAGTGCTGGTCCCCAGGGTGCAAAGGAGGAGCCAGCTTCTGTCTTGCATGGGTTGATGGCCATGCAGTTTGATTTCCTCTTTGAGTCAAAGGAATCCCATCAGGGCCAGGCCTGCAGCTGCCCTCCTGTCTTGGAAGACTGAGAACTGCACCCCGCTCCTGCAAGCTCATCCACAGCCCCAGCAATGCCACGTGCTGCCTTCCTTTGCTGCATACTGGTCCTGGCCACCTGCCATCACCATGTGGCTTCTCCCATGCCCTGGCCCTTGCCCCTGCAGCATTTAAGCACATCTCCGCACCCGCTCAACACTGCAGTGCAGCCACTGTTGTATGCTTCTGATCTCAGTGAGTTCGCATGCTCAAGAAGCCGCAGTGCAGCCATTGCTGTGTGCTTCTGATCTCGGTGAGTTCGCATGCTCAAGAAGCCTTTGGCACAGAGTTTATGACCTCAGGCTCTCCAGTTCAATGGGCTTAGGTTCACCCCAGACCTGTTCTATTTACTAGTTAAGTGTAATTGTCTTAACCTCAGTGAGCTCATCTAGTTATATACAGAATGGTGATGGCAGTACCTACTTTATAACATTGGACTGATTCACCCAGCAAACATACCTTGGGCACCTTCTGGTGCTCTCTGTGTGGGGGTACAGCTGAACTGCTGCAGGGTGACAATGGAACTAGAGCTGGGGTGGGGGCTGGGGGCTGCAGGGGCTGGTCCAGGCAGGACCTTCAGTGCCTGGCTTGGAGCCTTGGACTGTCCTCAGAGCAGTGGGAACCCAGTGGAGGGCTTCAGTTGCAGGGTGGGAAGGGTGATGGGGTACGCCAGACTCATCCGAACAAAGCCACAGTCTTTGCAGAGGGGGCAGCAACTGGAGGCTGGGGGACTACACAGGCAGCTGTTTGCAAGGATTCTGCAGGCAAAAGTAGTGTGGGGGGAAATTGAGGATGAACTTGAAACTTAGGTGATAGGTGGGCATGTAAATTCGTTCAACCTTTATGGAAAACAGTATGAAGATTTCTCAAAGAACTGAAAATAGAACTACCATTCACTCTGGCAATCCCATTGTTGGGTATCTAAGAAAAGAAATCATTACATCAAAAAGACACCTGTATTTGTACGTTTATTGCAGCACTATTCACAATAGCAAAGGCACAGAATCAGCTTAAGTGTCCATGGATGGATGAATGAAGAAAGAAAACATGGTATAGGTACACAATGGAATACTATTTGGACTTAAAAAAGAATAAAATCATATTTTTTGCAGCAGCAAGGATGAAGCTGGAGGCTATTATCTTAAGTGAAACAAGCTGGACACAGAAAGACAAACAGCACAGGTTCTCACTTGTAAGTGGGAGCTAAATAACGTGTACACAAGGACATACAGTGTGAAATGATAGACAATGGAGACTTTGAAGGGTGAGGGGTGGGAGGGGGTGGCTGGTGAGAAGTCACTTAATGGGTACAGATATTTGGGCGATAGATACCCTAAAAGCCCACACTTCACCAATATACAATCTATGGATGTAACAAAACTGCACCTGTACCCCATAAATTCATATAAATAAAAAAGAAATTTAGGTGATAAGAGCTACGGGCCTTGGTTACCAGTTCTGCACATGTGCATGATTGTGTGATTTGTGGCGTCACACCGTGTCAGGGAGCCAACCAGGGCACTGGGAGAGGTGATAAACTGGAATTTGGAAATGCTGAATTTGAGGTGCCTGTGAGGTAGAAAGTGAGGAAGTCCAGCAGGCAATGGGCTAGACATCTGGAATTTAGGAGAGATCTTAATGGAAGAAAAAGATTTGGGAATTAGGGTTTTCAGGGGGTAATTGGCAGAGAATTGAGGGAGGAGATGGCATGGGGTTAATAACGTGATTATATCTTCTTTTTTTTTTTTTTGAAGTGGATTCTCGCTCTGTTGCCCAGGCTGGAGTGCAGTGGTGCAATCTTGGCTCACTATAACCTCTGCCTCCCAGGTTCAAGCAATTCTCTGCCTCAGCCTCCTGAGTAGCTGGGATTACAGGCGCCCACCACAATGCCTGGCTAATTGTTTGTATTTTTAGTAGAGATGGGGTTTCACCATCTTGGCCAGGCTGGTCTTGAACTCCTGACCTTATGATCCACCCGCCTCAGCCTTCCAAAGTGCTGGGATTACAGATGTGAGCCACTGCGCCCGGCTCATATCTTCTTTTTTCTTTTTCTTTTTTTTTTTTTTTTTTGAGATGTAGTCTCGCTCTGTTGCCCAGGCTGGTGTGCAGTGGCGCAATCTCGGCTTACTGCAAGCTTTGCCTCCTGGGTTCACGCCATTCTCCTGCCTTATCCTCCCGAGTAGGTGGGACTACAGGCACCCTCCACCACGCCTGACTAATTTTTTGTATTTTTAGTAGAGACGGGGTTTCACGATATTAGCCAGAATGGTCTTGATCTCCTGACCTCATGATCCACCCGCCTCGGCCTCCCAAAATGTTGGAATTACAGGCATGAGCCACTGCGCCCGGCCCCATTCCCGTTCTTGTTTCCAAAGGACTGTAACAGCTGTACTATCACCCCTATAGGGACATGCCCTCAAACACCAAGGACTCCTTTTTACAGACAAAAAATTGCAAAGTATAACAGTTGCACTTTCAGTATCTGCTGATCAAGAGAATACATAATGACAAAAGTGCATTATAAGTTCAGCAGTGTAGGGTTTTTTTATATATATATATTTAAACACAGGGTCTTGTCATGTCCACACTGATCTCAAACCTCTGGGCTCAAGTGATCTGCCTGCGTAGGCCTCCCAAAGTGCTGGGATTACAGGCATGAGCCACTATGCCAGGCCGAGCTCAGCAATATCTTAAGTGAGTCTGTATTTTATTAATTGCGATGACATCTATACACATTTGGAAAATACAGTACTGTGTCCACATGCTCTGTGGAAACTTTGTTATATTAATTTAATGATAAATGCAAATTACTGAGCTATCTGATCTCAGGAGATATACATTACTTTCTCTAATTGCTACCTTCAATCAATTTCTGTCAAATTTCCCTTATTTCCCTTAACAATACTTTGGGCAGATCCCGTAAGTTCCCAAGCAGTTATTCAAAATCCAGCCAGTTCAATCTCAAATACAAGGTAAGCCTTTGCCCACTCCCATCACCACCTGGGTTTATGGCTTAGGACACTTTAAGAGAACAGGTGGGATATGCTGCCTCAGAATTCCCACCACTCTCCTTAGGGTCTCCCTTCTCTGATGTCAGGTCATGGAGAATGAATCAGGGAAAAGGGCAAAAATCTTTCCATCTACAGGGTCACTGGCTGTATTTTTCTCAGGCTAACACTAACTTAATTTTTTTTTAATTGAGGTATACTTTACTTATAACAAAGTTCACCAATTTTAAGCACACATTTCAATTTTTGACAAATAACTACCACAATTATGATACAAAATATTTTCACTGCCGAGCCCACTTTGTGCTCCATGCAGTCAATCCTTTCCCCCAACACCCAGCCCCTAAGTACTCATCTGCTTTCTGTCACCACAGTGTTGGCTTTCTAGAATTTCACAGTACGCAGCCCTTGGTATCTGGCTTCTCCTGCTGAGCTTGACAAAGGTGAGACTCTTTGCTACGTGCAGCAGCAGTCTGGTCTTTTATTCTGCCGAGTGGTATTCCACTGTATGGATCCACTTGTTCCACTTTTTTTTTTTTTTTGAAATGGAGTCTCACTCTGTCACCCAGGCTGGAGCGCAGTGGTGCGATCTCAGCTCACTGCAACCTCTGTCTCCTCATTTCAAGTGATTCTCCCGCCTCAGCCTCCCGATTATCTGGGATTACAGGCACACACCACCATGCTCAGCTAATTTTTGTATTTTTAGCAGAGACAGGCTTCACCATGTTGGCCAGGCTGGTCTCGAACTCCTGACCTCAGGTGATCCACCTGCCTCGGCCTCCCAAAGTGCTGGGATTATAGGCGTGAGCCACTGCGCCCGGCCTCCACTCTTTGACTATTATCGATAATGCTTCTATGAACATTTTGGTACAGTAAGTCTTGTGGGGATGTGTTTCTATGTCTCTCGGCTAAGTACCTAGCAGTAGGATCGTTGAGCTGAATGGTTAAGTGGTTACAACTTCATGGGAAATTACCAAGATGTTTTCCAAATTGCCCTAATCATTTTGCATTCATTCCTACCTGCTATGTGTGAGAATTCTAGTTGCTCCACATCTTCATCAACACTTGCTACTGTTAGTCTTTTTAATTTGGGTCGTTCAAGTGGATGTGTACTGGTTTAGTGATGTCTCACTGTGGCTTTGTGTTTCCCTAACAACAGATGATGGCCAAGCATCCTTCATGTACTTACGTGTCATCTGTATCGTATTTCTTTGGTGAAATATTATTGTTAGTAAATCAATCAATCAATCTATCTATCTATCTATTGAGACAGGGTCTCACTTTGTCACTCAGGCCGGAGTGCAGTGGTGCAATCACAGCTCACTGCAACCTTTACCTCCTGGACTCGGGTGACTGTCCCACTTTAGCCTCCTCAGCAGCTGGGACTACAGGCATGCACCACCACACATGGCTAATTTCTTTTTTGTTTGTAGAGATGGGGTTTTGCCATGTTACCCAAGCTGGTCTCAAACTCCTGGGCTCAAGCAATCTGCCCACCTCGGCCTCCCAAAATGCTAAGACCCTGCATTCAGCCTGTTTGTAATTTTCTTATACAGCCAAATCACTTCTTTATGTATTCTGAGTAGAAATCCTTTATATGTATTTAGATTTTCTCCTAGTCTGTAGCTTGCCTTTCATTGTCTAAATGAGATCTTATTAAAAATTAATTTTCTCTGGGTTTATTGAAGTATAATTTACATTTAATAACACTCACCCTTTTTAGGCAGAGTTCTGTGAATTCTACCACTACAATCAAGATATAGAATTTTCCATCACCCTCCCAAAATTTCCCTATACCCTCTTCTAGTCAATCCCCTCCCCTCAAATGCAACCCCTGGCAACCAACCACTGTTCTAATAGTGTCTTTTGAAGTGGTCAAAGTTTAAAATTTGATGCAGTATGATTAATCAATTTTTAAAATTATGTGTATTAGTCTGTTTGTGCTGCTATAACAAAATATCTGAAACTGGATAATTTGTTTATGAACAACAAATTCATCGCTTACAGTCATAGAGGCTGGGAAGTCCAAGATCAAGGCACCTGCAGGTTTGGTGTCCAGTGAGGGCCCACTCGCTTGCTTCCAAGATGGTGCCTTGTTGTGTCCTCTTGAGGATACGAACACTGTGTACTCACGGTGAAAGAGATGGAAAGGCATAAAAGGGCTAGCTGGTTTCTTCGGGCCCTTTTATAGGGGTACTAATCTATTCATGAAGTTGGAGTCCTCATGATCTAATCCCTCCCTAAAGTCTTTAACTCAGGTGGCTTAAGTTCTCCAACTAGCTGTTTTTGATCTCTGTGAGGCCAGTCTGTACAATGACTTTCTTTCTTTTTTTTTTGAGATGGAGTCTCACTCTGTCACCCAGGCTGGAGTGCAAAGGCATGATCTCGGCTCACTGCAACCTCTTCCTCCCAGGTTCAAACGATTCTCCTGCCTCAGCCTCCTGAGTAGCTGGGATTACAGGCAAGTGCCACCACGCCTGGCTAATTTTTGTATTTTTAGTAGAGACGGGGTTTTACCACGTTGGTCAGGCTGGTCTCGAACTCCTGACCTCGTGATCCACCCACCTCGACCTCCAAAAGTGGTGGGATTACAGGCATGAGCCACTGCACCCAGCCCCACTGACTTTCTTTCATGGGGAGTTTATGTAAGTTTTTCCAAAGGCTCTGCAGGGTATCCTCAGTATACAGTGTTCTGATATGGGAAATGGGCTCTAGCTCAACCTCCTTCACTCCCAGCTCCAACTAGTTTTGCCATCAGTGTTACTCCCTATTGCGGCTTGCTTCATAGCCTCTGGCCTAGTGGATGGGGTATGGCATTGGACAGCACAAGCAATGACAGGCAAGCCCCTGAAGACCCCTGCCCAGAGGTCTCTCTCTTAGTTTTCTCGATTTCTTCAAAGCCAGGTATAAGGGCAGTCTAGCAAGCTCACACTGTCCAAGCAGACATCCAATCAGGGAAGATGCCAGGCTCTCTTTTTTTAGGCATCTGAAGTCATTATGGTAACTCTCTTGGAGCTACACCTTATTGGCTTTAGTAATAGCACAGCACCCTCCCTATTTCTGCACCCAGGAGGCTGCTTAGGGAAACTCCTACCCTTCCTCCCGCCCCATCCCTCCCTCCCCTGTTGCCCAGTTAAGCCTGAGGGTAGGGTGGTGGTAGTTCAGAATGCCAGGGCTAGCTCTTCAGCCCTCTAACGATAAGCTCTGGGTGCTGCTATGTTGTGCTGCCTTTACAGTGTAGGATACTGAATGCCTCTGGGTACTCACCTTTGTGCCCTGACTCACTAATTCCAGGGTAACAGGAAAAGGCTCATTAAATGTCCCGTTACATGTAGCTCTAATAAAAACAGCAATAATAACACCAAAACACTCACACAGTGCTTGCCAGGCACCAGTGTCTTTCTCTACTTGTGTTAACTCATTTCCTCTTCACAACAACCCACCCCGTTGAGTAGGATCAGGAACCCCTTTGCACAGCTGAGGAAACTGAGACATAGAAGCGGTAAACTGCCCGAGCACACAGGGATAGAAAGCCAGAGAGCTGCAATCCAACTCGGGGAGTTTGGCTGGAGTCCACGCTGTGCTGCTTTCCACATAAAAGAGGCAGAGAAAAGCTGCACCTGCAAGAGCCATGGTTTCGGCTGCGTATCTGAATAATGAAGTCAGCGGTCGGGAGCAAGGAGAAGGCACTCATCTCCAGCCGCATCTCTGTCCCTGAGCGCTCCCCCACACTGCCAGACCATGGTGGTAGAGGGGAGTCCCGCATCCTGACCCCCAGCAGCCGCGCACTGGGGGGCCCTCAACCTCCGGGTTACTTGAGGGCACTCTGTAGCCACTCACGGAGGAGAAAAGACGGGGGCGGTCACCCTTCGCCACTCCAGCCGCCTCCGGTCCCACTACCCCTCGGCCAGGACGCGTGACAGCCGCCACTAGGCTAGCCGGCCACAAGTTGTGTCCAAGAGCGACGGCTGCGCATGTGCGCGGCGCGCACGGTGCGTGCGTGGTGCGTGCGTGCTGACGCGGGTGTCTGCTCCAAGGTGGGGGCCACTAGACAGCAACTGCCTTCCAAGTTCTCGTATCAGCTGCGGGAAGGACAGAATGGTTCCAGTCACCCGAGTGTGGAAGGAGACCCAATGCTCAGCAAATGCACGGACTTGAGTCCCTAGGAGCAGGGTGGCCATGGTGCGGAAGCAGCTGGCACGGCCCCCTCAACCGCGGACCCCTGGGGTCCTCACTGCCGACCCGCGCGCGTTCAGTGCTGCGCATAAGTAAGATTTCCAATTGGAAGGCCTAGGTCCCAGCTCTGCCCCGCGCCGTGGCTTTGGGCCAGGCACGTCATAGCCCTGGAGCTCTTTCTCCCCATTGTTGAGATGAAGAGGGTGCACGAGGTGTTCGACGCAGCAAGGTTAAATGGAAGGAAACGGGGTGGCCACTTAAGTGAGTGGTTGCACGCGCTTGCGTTGGGTGCTGCAGCCTGGAGCCAGGAAGCTGGGGCAAGGACCTTGTGGTGTAAGGAGTGGCAGTGAAAGTGCCTGGGGTCAGAGGGAGGCAGGGGATGAGTTCTGAGTGGGAGGAGGGGGCAGCTCAGGTTTCATCAAACAGATGACCTCTGAACCAGAACTTGAAGGATGAGAAGGGAGATGACTGAGACGGGAGATGGCCCTGGGAGCATCCTGGCACAGCGGGTGCTGAAAGCCTGCATAGGGCACAGATGTATCTAGAGAGTTCTGGGAATGATCGCTAGCACAGTGTTGGGCTCATGAGGAGGCAAGAGGTGGGCTTGGAGCGGGAGGTGGGAAAGGCATGGAGAGTATCTTGAAAGCCCCCTTCACCTGCTGGTCCTGAAACACTGCAGAGGGTCTTTAGGCGTGGAATTTATATGAGATGTGTGTTTCAGTAAAGTAACGGACAGGAACTACACAGGAATTGTAATTGTACAAAGGGGATTTCGGAGGAAGGAAGTTAGTCTTGGTCCAGGGAATAATGAGGGCCTGAGCTCAGGAGTTCAGTGGGGAAGGAGAAAGAAGCAGGATTCCACAGAGATTTTGGGCATAGTAATTGACAGGCTCCCGATTAGAGCAGAATCTAAGATGATGCCTGGGTTTGGAAGACTGGGTGAACTGAATCATTAAGACACTGAAGTGTCTACCAAGTGCAGACCTTGTGCCAGATACTCAACATCCAAAGATCAAAAAAGACCTAGACTCTGCCCTCAGATGTTTCTACTTGAATAGGGCAGGTGGACACATAACTAGATAATTGTATCTATACCCTGTGATGTGGAGGATTACAGGTGTCCCTGCCTGACCTGGAGCTGGGGGTGAGGGCAGGGGAGCTTCCTAGAGAAGTGGGGCCTGAGCTTGGCAGAAATGCGAGTTCACAGGCAGTGTGAGATGGGTCCCCTAGGTACAGTAGGAATGCAAGCAGGAAGGCCAGGGAGTTTGTGATGTGTTTGGAGAACTAGAAGCAGATGCTGGAGTGTAAAAGGAGAGCTTGACTTTCATTCTCTAGAGGGTGGGGAGCCATTGCAGAGCCTTAGGTAGAGAAGGGCCTGGTCAGATTTGGGTTTAGGGCAACTTACCCTGGTGCCTCATGGAGAACGGTTGTAAAGGGGAGAAGCTAGGAGGGGGAGGTGGCTGTAGGAAGTGCTGATGAAAGAGAGTGGAAGCTGGAGCTGACACAGGGAGTTAAGGAAGGAGAGAGGGGTGGGGGATGGTGGGGTGGGGAAGTGAAGGATGAGGGGGGAGGGCAGAGGTGAGGTCAGTGCTGCACACCAGCTGCATGAGGCCCAGGGAGCATCTCTGTGGAGGTACCTAATGGCAATGTACTAGCCAAGTCATCTTGACCAGTTCACTTAGCCTTGGTGATTTGCCTCATACTGCAGAATGTAGATGACAAGACCCACCTCATAATGTTGGAGTGATTCACTCAACGAGTATTTACTGAGTATCTGTTGGTGTTCTGGGTGCCAGGGATTCATCCGGACGGCTTCAGCAGAAAATACACAGGAAATATGGGTTGAGCTAAAAATCAAGGGCCCAATCAGAACAGATTTGACTGTCATCCATACTAACACTCCCAGAAAAGAGGGAGATGAGCAGAGAGAGAGAGAGACTCTTCCGGTTGCAAGGCAAGAGCAGGCTGCAGGATCACCCTGTGCTGGCTGGCAGGAGCCAGGGGCTGCATGTATCTGTTTGGCCAGATCATCTTTAAGTGGCAGTTTGAGAGTAGGCTCTCTAAGCTCTTGCACTGGTGTCATAACTTCTGGGGATTTCCTGAAGAAATCCCCAGATTTCTTGTGTGGGTAGAGGGAGCTGGTGATAAGTGTTCAGCCAGGTGCATCCCAGATCCCAGGGCCTCATGGGAGGACCCAGGAGTGCTGGAACCGGCCTCCTCATACCACTGTACAGCTCTGCCTAGAGCCTCTTTCTCTGCTGAGTGGTTCTCTTAGCACAAAATGAGTGTTGTCAAAGGGGCATGTATTCTGCATTCACTAGCTGCACAAGAGGAAAACAGCGGCTGTTGGTATGCCTTAGAATACCCACCCCTTTGACAACACATACGTTTATGGTTGAGAAGATGAAGGCCTGGTGGAATTAGCTTCTTGCCGGAGACTACACAGTGGCGCTAAGGACTCTGCCTTTTCCTTGGCTATCTGAGCTTTGTCTCAGAGGTGTTTAATTGCTCCAGCCAGATCAATGTAAAGAGCAAATTAAGCCCACGCGGTGGCTCATGCCTGTAATCCCAACACTTTGGGAGGCTGAGGTGGGCAGATCACTTGAGGTCAGGAGTCTGAGATAGCCTGGTCAATATAGTGAAACCCCGTCTCTACTAAAAACACAAAAAAATTAGCTAGATGTGGTGGCACATGCCTGTAGACCCAGCTACTGAAGTAGAAGCTGCAGTGAGCTGAGATCATGCCACTGCACTCCGGCCTGGGTGACACAGCGAGACTCCATCTTAATAAATAAATAGCAAATTAAGTGAAGTTTTTTGTTTTTGTTTTTGTTTTTGTTTTTGTTTTTGTTTTGAGACGGAGTCTTGCTCTGTCGCCCAGGCTAGAGTGCTGTGGCCGGATCTCAGCTCACTGCAAACTCCGCCTCCCGGGTTTACGCCATTCTCCTGCCTCAGCCTCACAAGTAGCTGGGACTACAGGCGACCGCCACCTCGCCCGGCTAGTTTTTTTTTTTTTTGTATTTTTTAGTAGAGACGGGGTTTCACCGTGTTAGCCAGGATGGTCTCGATCTCCTGACCTCGTGATCCGCCCGTCTCGGCCTCCCAAAGTGCTGGGATTACAGGCTTGAGCCACCGCGCCCGGCCCAAGTGAAGTTTTAAGTGAAGTAACAATAATGGTTTACTCTGATTTAATTTACAAATAAACATGGAGTTTTTGTTTATAAATTTTCACCACTTTTAAAATCTTCAAAGGCTAATTAAAATAGTTAATATTTGTTGAGTGCTTCATATGTATTTTCTCATTTGATTTTCACAACATCCCCGTAAGTTAGATGTGATTATTGCCATTTTACTGACAGAGTAAGGTTGGAGCAAGGTGGAGTAAGATGGGGTAAGGGTGAGGTTAAGTGTGGAGTAAGGTGGAGTAAGATTGGCGTATGGTAGGCTAAAGTTGGGGTAAGGTAAAATAAGGTTAGGGTAAGGTGGGATAAAGTTGAGGTAAGGCAGAGTAAGGTTGGGGTAAGGTGGGCTAAGATGAAGTAAGGTTTGGCAAAGTTGGGGCAAGGTTGAGGTAAGGTGGGTAAGGTGGCAAGGTTGGGGTAAGGTTGGAGTAAGCTTGGGGTAAAGTGGGGTAAGCTTGGGGTAAGGTTGGAGTAAGTTTGGGGTAAAGTTGGAGTCAGAATGGGGTAAGGTGGGGTAAGGCTGGGATAAGATAGAGCAAGGTTGGGGTAAAGTGGGGTAAGCTTGGGGTAAGGTTGGAGTAAGTTTGGGGTAAAGTTGGAGTCAGAATGGGGTAAAGTGGGGTAAGGCTGGGATAAGATAGAGCAAGGTTGGGGTAAAGTAGGGTAAGGTTGGGGTAAGGTGGCCTACAGTTGGAGTAAGGTGAGGTAAAGTGAGGGCGAGGCGAGGTAAGCTGGGGGTAAGGTGGAGGGTAACTTTTAAGATGTGAGACTCTTTTTGCACGCCTTGTCTTACCCTTCTTGCTGTCCAGTAAGGAGCAGCTTTTCTCCTCAGTTTAACTGAAGTGAGCATTTGCTGGTGAAGTTGAGGGAACATGCACATTTGCAGCTCTGTCTGAGCTGAGGCTTGTGTTTATCCTAGGAAGGGCCATTTGGGAGCTGTTTGAGATGGCATCTCACAGTGAGCAGAGGAGGGCACAGTCAGGGTGGTGATTGGGGTGAAAACTCTGCTCATGAGCAGTGATTTGGCATGTGCACAGATAATAGCTTTTCTAAATCCTGTTTTGTTTTTCTGAAAAATAAGTGACAGTAACCTGAACACCTTTGAGTTTCTCCAATGCTGGTTTAGTCTGAGGCTGGGGCCTGCCTGCCTTCCTTCCTTTTTCCTTTCTCACTGAGTGGCTGCTGCTTGCCCATCTCTGACCTTTCAGAGTCTCAGGTCTGATGGGGTGGAGATAGAGCACAGGTGACTGATTTGGGGGACTCGAAGACACCCCTTGGAGGAGGGACAGGAAGGGTTGGAGGTAACTGGTTTCATGTGGGCAGAACATGGGACATAGACATCCTCTGTCAACCTTGGTCTTCTCTGTAGTATTTCGTGCAGGGTCCTGGTCAGTAAATCTGGCCAAGTGAGTCATTTGAAAGCTGTCATGTGATCTGGGTTGATACGTGGATAAGCCATTGGCTTTCATCAATCTCTGGATTTATTAGTGAACTTTAAAAAAGAAACCTTTCTTGTGCTTTTAAATAATGACTTTTTTTCTTGTTTTTGTTCTTTGTTTGTTTGTTTTTTTGTTTTTTGAGACAGCCTCGCTGTGTCACCCAGGCTGGAGTGCAGTGGCGCCATCTCGGCTCACTGCAAGCTCTGCCTTCCGGGTTCACGCCATTCTCCTGACTCAGCCTCCCGAGTAACTGGGACTATAGGCGCCCGCCTCCAAGCCCGGCTAATTTTTTGTATTTTTAGTAGAGATGGGGTTTCACCGTGTTAGCCAGGATGGTCTCGATCTCCTGACCTGGTGATCTGCCTGCCTCGGCCTCCCAAAGTGCTGGGATTACAGGTGTGAGCCACCCCGCCCGGCCATGACTGTGTTTTTTAATCTTACCATTTAAATCTAGTTTTCCTGAAGATGCTTGTGTGCCTTTCGCCAATAGGATCTTTGTCCGAGGTGGCAATGAAGATAGTATACCATGAGCCCATAATGCCTCCAGACTAGTGGCTGCCAAAATTAACAGCTGTGGAATTATTTGTGACCCTGTTAAGGATAAACATATTTGTCCCTTTTCATTTTATGATTAGCAACTGCTAAAGTTCTTACTTGTAATTGCAATTCACTGCCCTCACTGTATTGCTTAGTTTAGAGGTGGACACAGAAAGAATGGAACATTTGTTTTCTTTTGGATCTGAGCTATGAATTTGGGCCGCATTATCATGCAGGCCTTGGCCCCTCTGTCTCTGCAAGATTGGGCTTTCCTGTTTTTGTCATTCTTAGCTTACTTCGTAGGCACGCTTTGTGTAGAGGAGAAAAATACCCTCCAAAGAACCTTCCAAGGAGGTTACCAGGTACACGGTTCAGCCAAGTGGGTGACTCGATGGGATGCATCTCTTTGTGTTTGTCCAGGCCGGGAAGGGTGTGACAGCATGTTGGGAGAGACAGCTCCCAGCCAAATAACTTTACCACCTGAGCTATGAGGCAGTTCCTGCACATCACCACTCCAGCAGGGTCCAGGCTTGCTGCTGCAGAAAGCGAGGGTGTGGGAAAGCAAATGGCTCCACACGACGCTTGCGGTGTTCAGAGGGATGAGTATGAGTTGCGTGGATCTCAGGGACCCCTTTGGCCCGTGAATACATGTGTTGAGCTCCTCCTATATGCGCATTTATCAGGGTGAAGTGTATCTACTTACATACTGAAGTATTTGTGAGTAAAACAAGAAAAAAAAAAGATGTGAAGGATGGATAGAGAAAATAAAACAGCAGGAGGCTGGTAGTTCCTGAGGCTGGATGCTGGGCACATGGACATGCATTCTACTCTTCTCTCTACTTCTGTGTATATTTGAACATTTTCAAAATAAGAGTTTTTTGGTTTTGTTTTTTTTGTTTGTAGTTTGTTAGTTTTAGATGGAGTCTCACTCTATCACCAGGCTGGAGTGCAGTGGTGTGATATAGGCTGACTGCAACTTCCGCCTCCCGGGTTCAAGCGATTCTCCTGTGTCAGCCTCCTAAGTAGCTGGGACTACAGGTGCGTGCCACCATGCCCAACTAATTTTTTTTGTATTTTTAGCAGAGACGGGGTGTCACCATGTTGGCCAGGATAGTCTCCATCTCTTGACCTCGTGATCCACCCGCCTTAGCCTTCCAAAGTGTTGGGATTACAGGCATGAGCCACCACACTTGGCCTTTTTTCTTTCTTTCTTTTTTTGTTTTTAGATGGAGTCTCACTCTGTAGCCTAAGCTGGAGTGCAATGGTGTATTCTTGGCTCACTGCAACCTCTGCCTGTGGGGCTCAAGCGATTCTCGTGCCTCAGCCTCTTGAGTAGCTGGGACTACAGGTACGTGCCACCACACCCAGCTAATCTTTTTTGTTTTAGTAGAGACGGGGTATCACCATGTTGCCCAGAGTGGTCTAGAACTCCTGAACTCAGGCAGTCCACCTGTCTTGGCCTCCCAAGGTGCTGGGATTACAGGTGTGAGCCACCATGCCGGGACAGAAAAAAAGATTTTTTTTTTAAAGTATGTATAGTATTTGTCTTAGCCTATTGTACTGCTCTAACAAGATATTTGAGACAGAGTAGTTTATAAACAGCAGATATTTATTTCTTACAGTTCTGGAGGCTGGGAAGTCTGAGACCAAGGCACCAGCATTCAATGTCTGGTGAGGGCCTTCTTGCTGTGTCCCTGTGGGGCAGAAGGCAGAAGGGCAGAAGGGGCCTCGCTGGTTCCTTCAAGCCCTTTTACAAGGGCACTGATCCGGTTTATCAGAGCTCCCCCTCCAGAACTTAATCACCTCCTAAATGCCCTTTATCTTAATGCTATCACATTGGCAGTTAAGTTTCAACACATGAATTTTAGGGGCATCCAGGCCATGACAGTTTTCAAACATTTGTCTGCATACGTAGGACCCATCAAACACTGTACTGCTTTGGCGCACATACTGAGCTGGGCCTCTGAGTTCAGCAATGCTTCGCTTTCCTGGCATGCAGAGCTGAGGGGCCGGGACAGAGATGAAGTCTCTGAGGCACCAGTGATGGTATCATGGAAACTTTGAACTGTGGAGACTCACCAGGGGAGGGTCGGGGTTGGCTTCACTGAGGAATCAAGGACTGAGCCAAGACCTGAAGGATGACTGGGAACCTCCTGGGTGCTGTGGGACTGGGGGAGATGGAGAGGTGGTCTCAGATGGGGGGAATTCCCTGCGTAGTGGCCCTGGGGCCTGAGGGTGGCCAGAGGATGGAGCCCAGAGGGAGGGGAGGATGGTGAGGCAAGGGTGGAAGGTGTGGGGTGTTCCAGGCCCGGTTAGGGGATTGGCCTTGGTCTTCGTGCCATGGACAGCCATTGAGGCGTCTAAGCAGGGAGTAGCCGCAAATCAGGCTCCCGCTTTCCAGCCATCATTTATTTATGGCTTGCAGGGTGGATGGCACAGGCAGGCACTGGCTTCCAGGTGAGAGGTGACAGCTCTTCAGACTGAGGCTGTTGGGGGTGTGTGGTGGCAGGGGTGGGAGCAGAGTTGTGTTTGAGAGAGATGGAGGACATAGTGGCAGTCTGGACGTGGGTCATGGGGAGGAGGGGTCAGCATAAACGGTGATGGGGCCATTGTAGAGATAGAACGCCAGAACAGGACCCGATGTGGAGGGGAAGCCTTGCATCTGACGTGGGTGGATCTGGAGGGAGATTTTGCAAAGGTGATTGGTCATATAGACTTGGGGCTCAGAGGAGGCCCTGGGGAAATGAGTCTGGGGGACTCTCCCACATGCAGATGCTACTGAGAGTATGGAGGAGTTGCTTAGGGAGAGGTATGAGCCCGGGGACCACAGGAGGTGGCTCCAGCAGACTCTAGAGCCCCAGCTTGGGTTTTTTCTTTTTAAAATTAACCAAGCCACGCTTAGGTGTGCTTGTAAAGATGTGAAGCCAGAGCAACTATATACAGATGCAGACACTTTCAGATACTTTTCCAGACAGCACAGCTACACGTATGCACATATGCATAGATATTATTTTCAATTTTATGTAAATGGAATCATACCATCGTCCCAGCAACTAATTTTTCAACTAAGTTTTCTGATTATAAATGTCATACAAAGATATAATGGGAGTCCTCTCCTAAAATCCCATTCTCCAGAGATAACAGTTAACATATTCCTTCAACATTTTCTTCTATACCTATATAGTATTTTATTATATAGATGAATCATTATTTATAATTATTCCTTTGTGGAAGAACATTTAGATACCTGTAAGTTTTCTTCTGTTAAAAAATAGCCCTACAGTGAATATCCTTGAGTGTCTGTATTCACTTGCGTGCATTTGTGAGTAGTTTTGCAGGCTGGGCTCCTCCAGGTGGAATTGCTAGGCTAAAGGGCATGCACCTTTTAGAGGTGTTTGTTTGTTTGTTTGTTGAGAGGAAGTCTTTCTCTATCGCCCAAGCTGGAGTGCAGTGGCGCGATCTCGGCTCACTGCAACCTCTGCCTCCTGAGTTCAAACAATTCTTCTGCCTCTGCCTCCGAAGTAGCTGGGATTACAGGCATGCACCACCAAACCCAGGTAATTTTGTATTTTTAGTAGAGACAGGGTTTCACCATGTTGGTCAGGCTGGTCTTGAACTTCTCCTGACCTGTAGTGACCCACCCGCCTCGGCCTCCCAAAGTGTTGGGATTACGAGCATGAGCCACCGCACCTGCCCAACCTTTTGGAGTTTTAACAGATGTTGCCCCACGGCCTGAGAATGCCTGTTTCCCCACACTTTCACCAGCACTAGATTTAACCTAATCTGTTGGGTGAAAAAGGTTGTCTTATTGATGCCTTAATTTACATTCTATCCATGACTTGCAACTTTAAGCATCTTTTAAAATGTTTATTGGTTACAGGCAATCTTCGTGAGAACATTGTATCCTTTGTCTGTTTTTCTTTTGGGTTTCCTTTATTTTTCCTTAATGGATTTGAAACAGTTCTTTACAGGATCTGGCAGTTGATTGACAGCTTCTTAATTCTAAGAATGTCCCCAACTTAAAAGCAGTCCTGGAGAGTCCCCTTCTTCTGTGTCACCCCCAGTATCTTGTGTGAGTTGTCACCAGGCCCCACTTGTTTTCCTCTGAAGCATTCTGACAGCTCTGCTCACGGCCCCTGTGTTGAAGAGACATGCTGCAGGCTGGGCATGGTGGCTCATGCCTGTAATCCCAACACTTTGGGAGGCCAAGGCAGGCGGATCACTTGAAGTCAGGAGTTCAAGGCCACCCTGGCAAACATGGGGAAACCCCGTCCCTACCAAAAGTACAAAACAGCTGGGCGTGGTGGTGGGCGTCTGTAATCCTAGTTACTTGGGAGGCTGAGGCAGGAGAATTGATTGAACACAGGAGGTGGAGGTTGCAGTGAGTCAGGATCATGTCACTGCACTCCAGCCTGGGCAAGAGAGTGAGACTCTGTCTCAAAAAGAGAGAGAGAGAGAGAGAGACATGCTGCAGAACACCCCTGCAGTGTTCCCAAGGTGTGAGGTGACAAAGCCCTAGTCTCTGATTCTATGACAGCTTTGGAGGGTGACACTCTGTGTCGGGCCCCAAAGTGCTCCCCTGGGCTGTCAATGGTGTGCTTCTCTGGTCACCTTTCAGGGGTGCAGTAACCTCGCCTCTGCTCAGTTTCTCAGATGGCCAGTCAGGGAAAAGAGTGGCCATCAACATATCATGAAAATGTTCTGTTTGAAAATGCAGAGTACAGTTCCTGGGGACACAGGGATCTCCCAGTCCTCAGTGCTTCAAGACCCTGGGCAGTTCGTATTGGACGATGACACAGGAAGGTGTGAGTCATTCTGGGCGGTTACTAGTGTGCTGTGCTGTGCCTGTTGTCTTGGCGGTGGGGAGGCCAGGCATGGGAGTGATGTTCCTGACTATGCCTTCTCTCCCAGTCACTCCTTTCTGGGTTTTGTTAGGGGAGGAGGTGTCTAGGGTCCAGGCCATCACCAGAAGCTTGGCCCCCTGCTCTTGACCCCTTGCTTCTGCCAAACACTCCACAGTTCAGCTGGAAGCGCCCTCAGGGTTGTCCAAGCTGCCTGCCTCCATCTGGCTCTGGCCCTGCCTCCCAGCCTCCACAGCTGGTTCCTGAGCCCTGCTCCTGGGGCTGCCAGCCTCTCCTACTTCCCTCCTCTCCCTCTACTTATTTCGTAGCAGCTTTACTGAGATATGATTAACTTACCCTACAATTCACCCCTCTAAAGAAGAGTTCTTAGTAGAGTTTTCCGTCATTTTTAGTCTGTTCACAGAGTTATGTAACCATTACCATCCAGTTTAGAACATTTGCATGGCCCCCAAAAGAAACCCAATACTCATTAATCAGTCACTCTCATTTCTCCCCTTCCCCTACCTCCTCTCCCAGCCCCTGACAACCACTAATCTACTTTCTGTCTCTGAATTTGCCCTTTCTGGACGTTTCATGTAAGTGGGATCAGATGATATGTGACCACTTGTGTTTAGAGTGGCGAGCAAAGCCCAAGCTGCTGCAGACATCCAGACCAAGGCAGGCTAGGCCAGGTGACAGCCTGGCTAGAGTTTGGCGAAGTCGGTTCCTCCTGCCTCAGTGGGGCCTATGAGCCGTGGTCCCCAGGGATGCATCAGAGGCAGGATGCCGAGCAAGCCAAGACCCAAGGAGTCACAGTCACCTGGGAGCTTCAAGGGGCGATGCAGGGATTGGGAGGCTGTGGTCCGGGTCAGTTGGGAACTGGGGGTGATCAGGGATGGCTACTCATGGAACCTCTGGATCCTGTAATCTAGAGAGAGCTGGAACATGAGCTCCCCTGTTGGTGTTTCTCCTGAACCCATTCCCTCAATACAGGCACACTTCCCCTTTGATGCTATAGACAGCCTGAGATGTAGTCTACTAATTTTTACCAGTTAGGCTTTCCGTGAATAGGTACCTCATTGAACTTCTCTAGGGGGTTTTGACATTCATTTTCATTCATTGACATCTTAGGGTGAATTATTTTAATCCGGGTACTTTCTTCCTAACAGGAAGAATCAAGTTAATGAAACTGGAAGTCCCTAGTCACCTTAGCTTTCGTAACTGGCCTCATAATGTCATGAGAACTCTCATCTTGGCACTTGTTCTTTCAGGTGCTGTGCAAGGGAAGCCCTGTGAGAAATCAAGCAAAGCCAGGCATCTTTCAGTCAAGGATTTTCTCTCCAGTTGTGTGCAAAATAAGAAATGACTGTATGTAGCCAATAGGCTGAGGCAGGAGGATGGCTTGAGGCCAGCGGTTTGGGATGAGCCTAGGCAACATAGTGAGGTCTCTACAAAAAATTTTAAAAATAGCCAGGTTTGGTGGTGGGTGCCTGGGGTCCCAGCTGCTGGGGATGCTGAAGCAGGAGGGGACTGCTTGAGCCCAGGCTGCAGTGAGCCATGATCGCACCACTGCACTCCAATCTGTGTCCCTGTCTCTTAAAAAAAACCAAAGAACCAAATCCAAAAACAAAACGCCACCTCTCTGGATTATGTTGCTCCTCTGCTCCACACCATGCTGTGGCTTCTGTTCACAGTCAAAGGCCCCAGAGTGGCCGTGGCCTGCTGCTGCTCTCCAGCCTCTGGCTGCTTGGTCCCCGGGAGACCAGGCATGCTCCTGCCACAGGGCCTTTGCACTGGCTGCTCTCTGGGTCTGGAACAGGCCCCACCCTACTCAGCTTCCCGCAAGTCTGCTCAGATGCCACTTCCATACTTCCTAGCGGAAGGAAGCTGCAGGTACCAGTAACTTACGTGTGGCCAAAAGGAGCCAGTGGCTCCAGTATGCGTGTGGAAGGCTGGCTCTCCTGGGTCACTGCTCTCACTGAGCCTCGGGTTTCTGCTGCCCAGAGGACTGTGCAGCTCCTTGTGCCTGGCAGTTCTAACACTGCTGGAATTTGGAAGAAAAGGGACCCTGAGACTAGGCCAGTGCTTCCTGGGGTCTCGAGGGGCCCTGTGCCTGGGGCTGGAGGCTGAGCCTCCTCCTCCGTGTCCCCTCCCTGGGGATGGCCTGTTTTCCGTCTTCCTTGTGCTGACCACTGGCGCCTGTTGGCTGAGGCAAGAGGGCCTCCAGCTGGGTTCTTCCTGTCCTCCAGTTGGTGCCTTAAGGCCTCAACTGGGTGGGGTCTCTCTTTACCCTCTGGTCACATAGCAAACTGTGGCTGATGTGTGGTGAGTCAGCCCTGTGTGCAGGCAGGGTCCCATTTCCCAAAGGCCACAGTCTGCCCCAGCACCTGCAAGGCCTCTGCCCTGTCTGGCCTGGACCCCCCTTGCCAGACTCTGCTCTTTGTGGGGCTCTGCCCACATCCACTGCCCAGCAGGACACCCAGTCTCCACTGCTCTTTGGAGACAGAAGAGAGCCTGCCACACTGGCACGGGGTATTTTCCCGAAGGTCAAAGATGTGTTGAGTGAACGAAGGTAGAGAGTCCATTTCTGAGACCTTTGCTGGCCTGACTCAGCTCAGTGGGGTGAAGTTATTACTGCTGAGGTGCTTGCTGTTTTGATTGTCTTTAGAGAGCATTTGTAATCTTTTGATGGTTTGAAATACCAAGGAGAAAAAAGGGAGGAGAGGCTTCTAAAAAAAAAAACTTCGGCCAGGTGCAGTGGCTCAAGCCTGTAATCCCAGCACTTTGGGAGGCTGAGGTGGGCGGATCACAAGGTCAGGAGATCAAGACCATCCTGGCTAACACGGTGAAACCCCATCTCTACTAAAAGATACAAAAATTAGCCGGGTGTGGTGGCGGGTGCCTGTAGTCCCAGCTACTCATGAGGCTGAGGCAGGAGAATGTTGTGAACCTGGGAGGCAGAGCTTGCAGTGAGCCAAGATCTTGCCACTGCACTCCAGCCTGGGTGACAAGCGAGACTCCGTCTCAAAAAAAAAAAAAAAAAAACCAACTTCATTATGAAAACACACAAATGTATACACAAATAGAATAATATAATGACACCCCTCCCCCCACCACACGGCCCATCACGCAGCTCCAACAGGCCCCTATTCACACCGGTCTTGTATGCTCAGCCCCTATCTCCACCCCTGGAAGAATTAGAAGCAAACCCCAGACATTATATCTCACTGCCTGTTTCAGTCTGTGTCCACAGTGAGGCTTCTGAAGGAAAGGCTGTGGAGGGGGTGAGCTGGCGGAGCCCATGTTCTCCCGGGCCTGGCTGGGATGTGCTTGCCGCTGTCACAGCTCCCCCATCTCCACCCGTCACATGACATTGAGTGAGGCCGGCCTGGCTTCAGCCGCTGCACAGGTGTCCTGTGGTCATTTCCTTCCTGTGCTGGTGAGGGGCACAGTCACCCGCTTGCACACTCTGAGGTGTTTTCCCTTTTTCCATTTCCTGTCACTGTTTTGAAACTGTGAGAGGAAGAGAGAGACCTCGATCTGATAACCATTCATTTACTATCAAAATTGGGGTCACATCTTTATAAGAACGTGTGGCTTGAGGTCATGAATAGCAGTAATGTGAGGGAAGCTAAGGTTCTGGCAGGATGCAAATGATCTGGGAGTTTTCATTTTGTGGTTATTTATGAACTGTTTTCTGCTGCATTGCTAACTATTGGAAAAGATTTTCCATGGATTATTATATGGATTATAGAGGAAAACACAAATCTGCAACCTCTGTACATTTAATCACTTAAATGAAATGTCAAGCCTTCTTGTTAAGAATTATGGTACTGACTGGAACAACATGGCTTTAAATATGACTTATTAGTTTCTTTCCACTTCTAAAGCTCAAAATAAAACACCACAGTTGGCAAAACAAATCAAGGTAAAATACGTTTTGAAAAGTCATAACTTTACTCAACAACAAAAAACTAAGAAATAGAGGACTTGAATAGACGTTTTTCCAAAGAAGACATACAAGTGGCTAAGAAGTAGATGAAAAGATACTCAACATCACTAGTTATTAGGGAAATGCAAATCAGCCACAATGAGAGGCCACTTCACAGGCATTATTATGGCTATTATTTTAAAAAGCCAAACAAAACCAACAACAGAAAATAAAAGCATTGGCAAGGATGTAGGAAACGTGAAGATGTGGAGAAATTGGTGCACTGTTGGTGGGAATGTAAAATGGTGCTGCCACCATGGAAGAGTTTGATAGTTCCTTAAAAAGTGAATCAGAATTACCATATGATCTAGGAATTCCACGCCCAGGATAGGCACACACTGAAAAGAATTGGAAGCAGGGACTCAAACAGACAGTTGTGCATCAATGTTCGTAGCAGCATCATTCACACTAGCTAAAAGGTAGAAACAACTCAAACATCCGATGGATGAATGGATAAGTAATGTGGTCTACAGACATGGATAATGGAATATTATCCAGCCTTAAAGAAGGAACTCTGGCCGGGTGCAGTGGCTCATGCCTGTGATCCCAGCATTTTGGGAAGCCGAGGCAGGAGGATCACGAGGTCAGGGGTTCAAGACCAGCCTGCCCAAGACGGTGAAACCCCGTCTCTACTAAAAATACAAAAATTAGCTGGGCGTGGTGGCAGGTACCTGTAATCCCAACTACTTGGGAGGTTGAGGCAGAGAATTGCTCAAACCCAGGAGGCAGAGGTTGCAGCAAGCCAAGATCGTGCCACTGCACTCCAGCCTAGGTGACAGAGTAAGATTCTGTCTCAAAAAAGAAAAAGAAAGGAATTTTTGACACATGTTACTACATAGATGAACGTTGATGGCATGTCCAGTGAAATAACCCAGTCACAAAAAGACAAATATCTGATTTCACTTATATGAGGTATCTAGAATAACCAAATTCATAGAGACAGAAATTAGAATAGTGGTTACCAGAGGCTGGGGAAGCGGGAAATGGGAAGTTATTATTGAATTAGTATAGACTATAGTTTGGGATGACAACAAAGTTCTGGAGATGGATGATACTGATGGTTGTACAACAGGGTGAATGTGCTTACTGCCACAGAACTGTACAATTAAAATGAGTAAAATGATCCTCTTGGCCAGGCACAGTGGCTCATGCCTGTAATCCCAGCACTTTGGGAGGCTGAGGCGGGTGGATTACGAGGTCAAGAGATCAAGAACAGTCTAGCCAACATGGTGAATCCCGTCTCTACCAAAAATACAAAAATTATCTGGGTATGGTGGCGTGTGCCTGTAATCCCTGCTACTTGGGGGGCTGAGGCAGGAGAATTGCTTGAACCGGGACCTGGGAGGCAGAGGTTTCTGTAAGCCAAGATTGCGCCACTGCACTCCAGCCTGGTGACAGAGTGAGACTCCATCTCAAAAAAAAAAAAAGATCCTTTTGTGCTGTGTGTATTTTACCACAATTAAAAATGTAGGAGGAAGTAAAGGAATGGAACAAGATCATGTGAACATGAGTTATGAGAATGCTGGAATGACATCTGGCAAAGCAGACTCAGAACAGGACTGTTCCTAGAGAGAGGGAGGACTGTTTTATGCGGATAAAGGGGTCAAGTCATCAAGAAGACATTGTGATCCTTAATATGTGTGCACCCGATACAGAGCAAAAACTGACAGAACCAAGAGAACAAATAGACAAATGCGCAGTTATAGCTAGAGATTTCCACACTTCTCTCTCAGTAAATGACAGAACAAGGAGCCAGAAAATCAGTTTAAGAATGCAGAGTACTGCCTGGGTGCGGTTGCTCACACCTGTAATCCCAGCACTTTGGGAGGCCAAGGTGGGCAGTTTACTTGAGGTTAGGAGTTCGAGACCAGCTTGGCCAACATCGCAAAACCCTGTCTCTACCAAAAATACAAAACTTAGCAAGGTGTGGTGGTGCATGTCTGTAATCCCAGCTACGTGGTAGGCTAAGGCAGGAGAATTGCTTGAACCTGGGAGGTGGAGGTTTTGGTGAGCTGAAATCATGCCATTGCACTCCAGCCTGGGCGACGAGAACAAAACTCCACACGAGAAACAACAACAACAACAAAAACTAGCCGATTGAGTTGGGCACAGTGGCTTGTATACAGCTGTAATCCCAGCACTTTGGGAGGCTAAGGCAGGCAGATTGCTTGAGCTCAGGAGATGAAGACCAACCTGGGCAACATGGTGAAACCCCGACTACAAAAAATCCAAAAAATTAGCCGGGTGTGGTGGTGTACACCTGTGGTCCTGGCTACTTGGGAGGCTGAGGTGGGAGGATCACTTAATGCCTGGGAGGTCAAGGCTGCAGTGAGTGGAGATCACATCACTGCATTCCAGCATGGGTGTCAGAGTGAGACCCTGTCTGGGAAAGAAAAAAAGCCACCACGCCTGGCTAATTTTTTGTATTTTTAGTAGAGACAGGGTTTCACCATGTTAGCCAGGATGGTCTCGATCTTCTGACCTTGTGATCCACCCACCTCGGCCTCCCAAAGTGGTGGGATTACAGGCGTGAGCCACCTCATCTGGCCTGAACTGTATACTTAAGATGGGTGCACTCTCTTATATGCAAGCTGTACATCAATAAAACTGATTGTTAAAAATTCTTTAACTGAGGTAGAACACTGATGTACAGTTTAGTTATTCTGCATTTTCTCAAATAACCATAGTTTATATCAGAAAAAAAGAATAAGGAGCTATTTAAGATACAGAATATGGCCGGGCGCGGTGGTTCAAGCCTGTAATCCCAGCACTTTGGGAGGCCGAGACGGGCGGATCACAAGGTCAGGAGATC
>NW_012118166.1:511268-522041 GCF_000951035.1 Colobus angolensis palliatus | reverse complement strand
ATTTCTCCACATCCTCTCCAGCACCTGTTGTTTCCTGACTTTTTAATGATTGCCATTCTAACTGGTGTGAGATGGTATCTCGTTGTGGTTTTGATGTGCATTTCTCTGATGGCCAGTGATGACGAGCATTTTTTCATGTGTCTGTTGGCTGTATGAATGTCTTACTTTCACCTTACACTCTTCTGTAGCTTTCGAATTTTTCATCATGTGCATCCACTTCCTAAAACTTCTTCTTTTTTTTTTTTTTTGGAGACAGGGTCTCATTCTGTCACCCAGGCTGGAGTGCAATGGTGTGACCTTAGCTCACTGCAACCTGCATCTCCTGGGATCAAACAATCCTCCTACCTCAGCCTCCTGAGTAGCTGAGACTACACGCTTATGCCACCACACCCAGCTAATTTTTGTGTTTTTTGTAGAAATGGTGTTTTGTAATGTTGCCAAGGCTGGTCTCTAACTCCTGGGCACAAGCAATCTGCCTACCTTGGCCCAAAGTGCTGGGATTACAGGCATGAGCCACCGCACCCAGCTTTTTTTTCATCTTATTTTTTTGAGACAGAGTCTCCCTCTATTACCCAGGCTGGAGTGCAGTGGTGCTGAAACAGGAAAAGTTCCTGTGTCCCCTTCGCAGGGCGTGCGATGGGGGTGTGGCTCGCTTCTTCAGTGTGCCACTGCTCAAACCGCTCAGGGAGCATACAGATGGGCAGGCTGTGGGGCTCCAACCCCACGGCAATGTCTAGGGGTTAATGTTTACAGCCAGGACCCAGTGGGCACGTGCTACTGTTTGCTCTTTTAGTTTTGCCATCTATAGGTGGCTTTTGTTAACCAGCTCAATTAGACCCTCTAGGCCTGGCATGGTGGCTCACGCCTGTAACCCAGGCACTTTGGATGCCGAGGTGGGCAGATCACTTGAGGTCAGAAGTTCAAAACCAGCCTGGCCAACATTAAGGGGGTTAAGTGAAACCCCATCTCTACTTAAAAATACAAAAATTAGCCAGGTGTGGTGGCTCACACCTGTAATCCCACCTATTTGGGAGACTGAGGCATGAGAATCACTTGAACCCCAGAGGTGGAGGTTGCAGTGAGCCAAGATCACGCCATTGCACTCTAGCCTGGGTGACAGAGGGAGACACCATCTCAAAAAAAAAATTTAATTTAATTTAAAAAAAGACCCTCTACCTTGTCACAAGAACAGAGGCTTTCTGTATCCCGGGTTCTTGCCTTGGTGTACCAGAAGGATCGGATCACACGTTGGCTTGGAGAATGAGTGCAAGGTTTTATTGAGTGAAAGTAGCTCTCAGTAGATGGGGGAGCCAGAAGGGAGATGGAGTGGGAAGGTAGCTTTCCCTTGGAGTCGGGTTACTCAGCAGCCCAGGCTCTCCTCCACTGCCCTGGCCAAACTCTGCGTCATTCCACCAGTCGAGGGCCTGCCAGTGTCTGCCAGTGTGCTCTTCTGCCGGTGTGCTCCTTTCGACATCCTCTTAAAGTCCAGCGGCTTGTGTCTCCTTCTGCCAATGTGTTCCTCATGATGTCCAGCCACTTGTGTGCCTGCTAGGGTCTTGGGGGTTTTCATAGGCACATGATGAGGGTGCAGCAGGCCAGGGTGTTCTTGGGAAATGCAACATTTGGGCAGGAGTGCCTATCCTCACCTAGGTCTGTGGTGGTGGAGCTCTAGCCAGGGACCATGCCCTCTTCATCCCAGCACTTCCCTTCCCCTCTCCTGTATCATTTAAAGGGACCACACTCTTCCCTTCCATATCAGCACAATCATGGCTCCCTGCAGCCACAAACTCCTGGGCTCAAGCGATCCTCCTGCCTCTACCTCCAAAGAAGCCAGGACTAAAGGCGTGTGTCACCATGCCTGGCTAACTTCTAGAAAATCGTGTTGTGGAGATAGGGTCTCACTATGTTGCCCAGGCTGAATTAACTGGACTATTGTTAAGGAAACCAGAGTACCAGGCAGTAGTAAAATGCTAGATTTCAAGTCTATGAAAATAGTACCCTCTGAATCATTAAGGCGCCTCTTCCTGTGAGAGGTGGTTTGAGCCAGACCCTGGTGGCCAGGGACAGTGTGTGTCTGGACCTTTCCACCAACAGGCTGTGCAGCCCTGGCCAGCCCCTATTGCTCCTGTACTCTTTCCTTACCTGCTAAACACACCCAAATCACTGCAGAAATCCAATTCACTTGAAGACAGGGGCTAAGCCTTTCTCATAACCGAAGGCTGTGCGCTTCCCAGAGCAAGATTCTGTATTTGTCCCCTCATGTTCTGAGCTGCCATGCAATAATTCTAGCCTACAGTTACTCAGTGTGACCTAAAATAACAATTACCCAAGAAATGAAATCCTGATAATTTCAAGTAGAATAAAATGGAACATATTTTAGTGAATGGATTGTAGGGGAAAGCTTAAAGATTTGGAACTGCCCATATGTGGCACTTTAAAAATCTTGGGCTCATTATTTCAGGTAATCAGTTCATAAAGCAAAAATCCATGTGACTGCCAAGACTTGTTATTAGTTCAAGCCCATGTACTTCTCTAGGATCATCACATCTTCAAATGAAGAGAATGAATTCATCCACAGTTCTGATTGTTTTTTACGTTCTAAAATCACACTTATTATTAAAATATAAGTCACTTAATAGTGACGGTAATTACATCAGCAAATTCACTTAAAAATGAATGCGCAAAAATGCACTCATTTTTCAATGAATTGGCTGATGTACTTACCATCACCCTCGAAATGCAGAGCATTCCTTTCCCAGGAAGCTTCCTTGTGCTGCAATCTCTGTCAAATCCCTTGTTCACAGACCTGGCCAAACACTGATCACTAGAGATTAGATTTAGCTTTCAGGGTTTCACAGAAGTGGAATCATTCACTCTATGCTGCTGCTTGTCTGGTACGTTTTGCTCAGCACAGTGTTTTTCAGCTTCATCTATGTTGTTACATGCGTCAAACCTTTCTTCCTTTGTTGTTGTTTTGAAACAGAGTCTTGCTTCGTTGCCCAGGCTGGAGTGCATCGGTGCCATTGTAGCTCACTGCAGCTCTGAACTCCTGGGCTCAAATTATCCTCCTGCCCCAGCCTCCCAAGTAGGTGGGATGACAGGTGTGTGCCACTGTGCCCTGCTAATTTTTTATTTTGTTTTTTTTTTAGAGATGGGGTCTTAACTATGTTGTCCAGGCTGGTGTTGAACTCCTGGCCTCAAGTGATCCTCTCACCTTGGTCTCCCAAAGTGCTGGGATTACAGGTGTGAGCCACTGCACCCAGCCTCATTTATTCCTTTTGATTGCTGAGCAGTATTCCTCAAATGATTTTTTAAAAATAACTACCTGCTTCCTCATGACCTGCTAGTCACTCCTGGAAAAGCGATGGAGAATTATGGAATGGTCCTTCTAAGCTCCTGAATAATTAGCCCAGAGAGTACAGCCACTGTCCCATCCCGTTGGCCACACCAGACACTTGGGAATTATTTTTGGTTCCTCCTTCTACCTCTTCTCAATTCCAATAATTACTAAGTTCTATCAATTTTAATTCCCTAATATTTCTCTAATTGATTTCTTCAGCTGCTATTTAAGTAACTCTTCATTTCTTCTCACCTGTGTTACTACAGAAACCCATTTTTCTATAGTTTTGCCTTCCATCAATCTCTTCTCCATCTTAAACCAAAACGATCTTACTGAAAGGAATGTTTCGATTTCCTCTCTCTCTCTCTCTCTCTCTCTCTGCAATGAATATATATATATATATATTCCAGAACTTTTTCATCACCCTAAAGAGAAACTCTGTCCCTAAATCCCATTCCCCCTCCTCTAGCCCCTGGCAGTCACCAACCACCACCCCACTTTCGCTCTACAAATTTGATTATTCTAGGTGCCTCATATAACTGGACTGGTACAGTATTTGTCCTTTTGTGTCTGGCTTATGTCACTTAGCACAGTATTTTTCAGGTTTATCTATGTTGTGCATGTGTCATTATCAGGATTTCATCTCTTTCTGAGGCTGAATAATGCTCCACTGTGTTTATCCATTCAGCCCAGGACATCTGGGCTGCTTCTATCTCTTGCTATTGTGAAGAATGCTGCTGTGAACATGGGTGCACAAGCTTCTGTTCCAGTTCCTGCTTTAATTCTCTGGGGCATACACTTAGGAGTGGGATTGATGGGTCATATGGTAATTCTGTGTTCAAATTTTTGAGAAACCACCTGTTTTCCACAGCGGCTGCACCATTTTACATTCCCACAAGCAATGCGCAAAGGTTCCATTTTCTCCAAAATTGGATACAGTGAACAGCAATGAAGTTTTTTTGGTTGTAAACATATATATATATGTTGTTTATGTAGTTTATATGCTCTACACACATCTCTGTGTATCTTAAAATGGGTGCCAGTGACTCACCATTCAGTTTTGGGCAACGTGGTCTCTCAGTGCCTCAGTTTCCTCACCCCTAATGGAGGTACTGATACTGTTAACATTCTTGAAGTGATTGTGCCGTTTAAATGAGCAAATATACGTAAATGACTTAAGCGGGACCTGACAAATGCAAATGCTGTAATGTAAGGATGGCTGATCTCATTATTGTTGTCATCACTAATTACTGAAAATCAGTGTGTGTGAAATCTGTAAACTTTACAATCAACAGCCCTCAGCTGGGTCTCCATAGAAGCTGCAGCGAGCTGGGGCTGAGGCAGACAAGCCTGTGGACATGAGAACAGATGCATGTGCTCCTCAGACAGAAAAAGAGTGAAGGTGTTGTGGAAGGTGCCATCCTTAGAGGCCACATGGTGCAGTCCATCTCCATCACAGAGCAGGAAGGTGAAGCTTGCCAAGCCTGAGGGAATCCTCCAGCCCAGACATCCTGTGAGGGCATTGCCAGGACTTGGTAGTGCCCTCGCTCCAGGCATGTCTTTTTCCCATCCCTTGAGCAGGAAGAAGCACAGCAGACAGCAGGGTGCGTGCAAAGTATCTGGCAGAATCACGTCGGTAGTGAGAGCAAGCCTGCAGTGACGCTGCAGGTGCCCCCAACTGTGACCGAGCCTGGCTTCACACACCTGGGTTTCCTCATGGCTGTTTTCAGCAATTTGGTTATTGTGGTCCCGGGATGTGTAGTCTCTCAAGATTCCACAGAACAGCCTGGCCCAGCATGAGGCTACACGGTGCCTGGTGCCATCTCTCAACGTGTTTGTTAAAACACATTGTGGCCTCTTCATCTAATATAGAGGGCCTTCAAATTATAGACTTCCAAGTCCATAGCTTTAGAGATTTTCACTTTAAAATATGTGTATTGGCTGGGCATAATGGCTCACGCCCATAATCACAGTACTTTGGGAGACCAAGGTGGGATGATCACTTGAGACCAGGAGTTCAAGACCAGCCTGGGCAACAGAATGAGACCCTGTTTCTCCTAAAATAAAACAAAATATTAAATTTAGAAAAATTTTATTATATTAAATTTTTAAAAAATTAAATAAAATATTTAAATATTTAAATATTAAATAAAAATTTAAAAAGTAGCTAAGGATGGTGGCATGCACCTGTAGTTCCAGCTACTTGGGAGGCTGAAGTGGGAAGATCATTTGAGCCAAGGAGTTTGAGGCTGCAATAAGCTGTGATTTCACCACTGCACTCTAGCTTGGGTGACAGAGCAAGACTCTTTCTCTAAAAACAAAACAAATAAAATATAGTGAAAAATAGTGTGTCATGTTGCAGAGTCTGATGCGGATGTCTACAGCTCTTCATTCCTAATGCATTTGCTGTTTTTCCAGCTCCCCCTGAGGCTACGGGCCACACAGGCCACAGGGGCTCTGCCTGCCCAGCTGGGTCCACAGGAAATCTGCCAAGAAGGGCTTTCTTTTGCCCTTGTGGGAGCTGGTGGGTCACTTCCTGGTTTTTTTCTCATTATTATTGTTTGTGAAGTTTGAATAGAACTGACTCCTGGCTTGTTTTTTAATTATTAAAGGTTTAAGAACTTTTGAAAAGATTAAAAAAGAATTTTGCTCATATTCCTGCCAGCCTTGCATGATAATTGTTTTCATTTCTATAGATGTTTTTCTGGTCTTTCCTCATGCTGACACAGATTTTACATTGTTGTAATCGTTGTGTGGGGACAATTTAGGTTCTTCCTTCTCAGCTTTGTTTGTAAACATCTCTTTCATATCACATTATTTATTTATTATTATTATTTTTTGAGACAGGGTCTCACTCTGTCACCCAGGCTGCAGTGCAGTGGTGCAATCATAGCTCACTGCAGCCTCACCTCCAGGCTCATGCAATCCTTTTGCCTCAGCTCCCTGAGTAGCTGGGACCACAGGCGTGCACCATCATGCCCGGCTAATTACATTTTTTGTAGAGATGGAGTCTCGCTGTGTTGCCCAGACTGGTCTTGAACTCTTGGCCTCAAGGGACCCTCCTGCCTCAACTTCCACGGTCCTGGGATTACAGGCATGAGCCACTGTGCCCACATTATTTATTTTTGGCAGGCAAATAGTAATCTGTCAGGTTAACATACTATAATATGTTATAGAGAAGAGACAATGTATATAACATACCATATTACAGAGAAGAGACATTCTTCTCTCATTGGTATTTAATTTTACCCAAATTTTCACTATCATGAATTTTAACTCTTCTTGGTTTTATGCAATTTGTAAAAAATCGCTGTTCATAATTTGTCTTCCATTCAGTTCATGCCACAGCATTTTAGAGTGGGTGCTGCCTTCCTCCACCGTCCCTCTTCTTTCAGACTTCCACCACAAGAAATGTCCTGGCATCAACGTTTTGGAAGCTTTAGTGAGGGCCACTCTTGGGGCTGGACAAGCGCCTCCTTGGGGGATGGTATCTGCCATAAGGTTGGTCAGGCACAGGGGCTTGGCTGGCCTGGCCTGCTGTGGAGTATTCCAAGGTCATGTCATCGACATCAAGGTGGGTTAGCTATGGTGCACATACTCTGCTACCCTAAGCAACTGGAAACCCTGACAAAATGTCTGAATCAACTGTTTTCAGGTGTTGAGCATCAGGCCAAGCAGAGCTGTGACCCCGGAGTCTACAGAAATGAGACAGCAAGGCGCCGCAGCTGCCCTGGGTTTCTGCCTTCATGGGGTGGGGGGTGCTTCATGGACATCAAGCTGTGCCAGTGGCTTGGCTGCATTGAGGAGCGGAGATGGGGGGCTCTGAACAGCTGTGGTTTGTGGGCTGGGTCCTGGAGGAATGGGAACACTGCAGAGAGGGGGCTTCAGTAATCCTCAGGGTTGCCCTGAGCATGGGGGATCCTAAGCTGGGTGTGTGTGGTGTGCAACGTCATGGAGACATAAAAGAACGAGTGTCCAGGAGCAGAAAGGCAGCTGAGTCCAGGAGTTCACCTGTTCTGGGAGATGCTCGGGTGGCAGCCAGACTCAGTGGATGGCTCTCACTGAACCCCTGGGATGCCCTAGAGACCCCTGAAGAGCCCCACCTGAGTAGCGGAGCAAATAAGGTCTAGAGCAAGGGTACGTCAGATTGTCCCCCACAGAGCTTAAAACAAGGCTTGAAAGTGAGGTTGGGGCCGGGCGCGGTGGCTCACGCCTGTAATCCCAGCACTTTGGGAGGCTGAGGCAGGCAGATCACAAGGTCAGGAGATCGAGACCATCCTGGCTAACATGGTGAAACCCCGTCTCTACTAAAAATACAAAAAATTAGCCGGGTGTGGTGGGGGGTGCCTGTGGTCCCAGCTGCTCAGGAGGCTGAGGTAGGAGAATGGAGTGAACCCGGAGGCGGAGCTTGCAGTGAGGGGATATCGCGCCACTGCACTCCAGCCCGGGCGACAGAGCGAGACTCCGTCTCAAAAAAAAGAAAGAAAAGAAAAAAGAAAGTGAGGTTGGAGGCAGGCCCCAATCTGGAGGCTTGGCTCATACAAGGGACCAGATTGAGGCCTAGCTAGAACAAGGAGGAGGCAGAAGCAGCTTTCCCTAAAATACACCCACCAGTGTGCCATGTTAGTTTACCATTGCCATGGCAACACCCAGAATTGACCTCTCCTTTCCATGGCAATGACCAGACAACCCCGGAGTTCCTACTGCTTCCCTAGAAATTTCTGCATAAACCACTCCTTAATCTGCATGTAATTAAAAGTAGGTATAAGTATGCCTGCAAAGCTGCCCTGAGCTGCTACTCTCTGCCTATGGGGTCCCCCTGCCCTGCAGGAGCAGTCACGGAGCTGCAACACTGCTGCTTCAATAAAAGCTGTTTCTCCTATCCTACCACCAGCTTGCTCTTGAATTCTTTCCTGGGTGAGGCCAAGAACCCTTGAGGGCTAAGCCCCACTTTGGGGCTCATCTGCCCTGCATCAAAAAAATCAAACTAGTCTGCAAGTGACTTTGCTGCTTAACCAGGCTTGGAAGAAAAGAAAACAATAGATCAAGGTCCTTCGTGAACACAAATGTGAAAATCTTCAACAAAATATTACCAAATCAGCCGTGTACAAAAAGGATTATACACCACAATCAAAGAGAGTGTATCCCAGGAGTAAATGGTTAGTTCAACATTTGAAAGTCAATCAACACAATTCTTCCTACCAACCAACTCAAGAAGGAAGCATTTATGATCGGCTCAATGGATCCAGAAATGGCATTTAACAGCATTCAACACCCATGTGCGACCAAAACACAGGAAGCCAGGATTTAAAGGGAATTTCCTTAATGTGATAAAGGCATCTGCAAATGCCCTACAGTTAGCGGCATGCCTAAGGGTGAAAGACTGAATACTTTTCCTCTAAGGGCCAGAGCAAGGCCGGGTTGTCTGATCCCATCATTTCTGTTCACCATTGTACTGGAGGTTCTAGCAAGTGCAAAAGGTGAGAAAAAGAAAAGAAAGGCATACAGATTGGGGAGGAATAAAACCATCTTTATTCCCAGATGATATGATTTTTCATCTAGAAAATCTAGTGGAATCTACAGAAAAGCTACTAAAACTCACAAGGGAATTTATCTGCTAGCAAACAACCACTGAAAATTGAAATAAGCATGTCCATTTATAATGGCACCAAAACACAAATTTGGTCATGAATCTTATAAAATATGTGCAAGAGCTACATGCTGAAAACAATAAAACTTGACCGGTGCAGTGGCTCATGCCTGTGATCCCAGGAGTGTGAGTGGCTGAGGCAGGAGGATTGCTTGAACCCAGGAGTTCAAGACCAGCCTGGGCAGCATAGCAGGACCCCATCTTTATATCAAAAAAGAAGAAAGAGGCCAGGTACAGTGGCTCATGCCTGTAATCCCAGCACTTTGGGAGGCCAAGGCAGGCGGATCACCTGAGGTCAGGAGTTCAAGACCAACCTGGCCAATATGGTGAAACACCATCTCTACAAAATACAAAAATTAGCAGGGCATGATGGCCAGTGCCTGTAATCCCAGCTACTCGGAAGGCTGAGACAAGAGAATTGCTTGAACCTGGGAGGTAGAGGTTGCAATGAGCCGAGATCCCACCATTGCACTCCAGCCTGGGCGACAGAGCGAGACTCTGTCTCAAAAAAAGAAGAAAGAAAGAAAAAGATATATAAAAAGCTGATTAAAAAAATCAAATAATTCCTAAATAAATGGAGAGGTATATTGTGTTCTTGTGTTGGAATAGTCAATATTCCAAGGTTTACAAGATATCAGTTCTCCCACACTGATCTAGAAATTAAACTAAGTCCCAGTGAAAATCCCTGCAGGCTTTTTGGTAGGAGTCGACAAGTGGACTCTGAAATTCACAGAAAAAGGCAGGAAGCTAACATAGACACAACTCCAGAAAACAATATAGTTGGAGGACACACACTATCTGATTTGAAGACTTACTACAAAGCTACAGTCATACAGACAGGGTGGTGTTGGAGAAGGGATAGATAGATCAATGGACAGACAGGCAGGACACAGAAGTCGCCCCACACAGCTGTGGTAGATTGCCTTTTGACAGAGTGTGAGGCCAGTTTAGTGGAGGATGGATTGTTTCGGGATGAAGTTCTTGGTTCAGAGGGTGTAAGACTCAAGGAGGAGTTCTGGAGCCCAGAGACACAGTTTTGGGAGTTATTGACTTAGAGTTGGAATGGAGGATGTGGGAAGGTGTGAGCTTCCCCAGGGAGATGGGAAGATGGAGGAGAAAGCTGGGGTCCTGACTCTAGAATGGGAGAGAGACAGGAGCAAGAGAGGGACCTGAAGGCGGGGAAGCTCACGTCTGCACAATGGGGAGCGTATCTGGGGAAGGAGCTGGCACGTGCTGTCAGGTGCTGCTTCGAGCACAAGATGGCCCAGGCTGGAAAAGGGATTTCAGGGAGGTAAAGAAGTACAGAACGGGAGAGCAGAGCGGAGACACAATGGTGCTGCACATCAGACTAGTGTTGCCCTCTGCTGCACATGGAGGGATGGGGGTCATGCCAACAAACAGCCATACAGTTTTCCTTCTTAGCTGCCTTTTTTTTTTTTTTTTTTGAGACATGGTCTGGCATTGTTGCCCAGGCTGGAGTGCAGTGGCACAATCTTGGCTCACTGCAGTCTCAATCTCCCGAGCTCAAGCAATCCTCCCACCTCAGCCTCCCAAGTACCTGGGACCATAGGCATGCACCACCATGCCTGGCTAATTTTTAAAATTTTTTATAGAGACAGGGTCTCACTATGTTGCCTAGGCTGGTGTTGAACTACTGGGCCTAAGTGATCCTCCTGCCTCAGCCTCCCAAATCACGCTGAGATTACAGGCATGAGCTACCAGGCATGGCCTCTCAACTCTTTTTTTTTTTTTTTTTTTTTTTGAGATGGAGTCTTGGCCCTTC
>NW_012118166.1:504710-511218 GCF_000951035.1 Colobus angolensis palliatus | reverse complement strand
CAGGCTGGAGTGCAGTGGCGCGATCTCGGCTCACTGCAAGCTCTGCCTCCTGGGTTCACGCCATTCTCCTGCCTCAGCCTCCCGAGTAGCTGGGGCTACAGGTGCCCACCACAACACTCGGCTAATTTTTTTGTATTTTTAGTAGAGACAGGGTTTCACCGTATTAGCCAGAATGGTCTCGATCTCCTGACCTCGTGATCCACCCGCCTCGGCCTCCCAAAGTGCTGGGATTACAGGCTTGAGCCAGCGCACCTGGCCCTCTCAACTCTTTAAGGTAAGATCTATCATCCCCATTTTACAGACAGGGGAACTGAGGTTGGGTTCCTGCAGCCAGCAAGTGGGAACCCTGGCCTTTGAGCCTCTGCCCTTCCCACCACACTCTGCTGCTCGAGCTCAGCCCTCGGGCACGTGGTTGTGTTAATGGAGAGCCATGGCCATGACTTGGAGGGCCCAGAGAGTGTGCCCATCATGCCTGCTTCTCATGATGCCCTGCAAGGTGGGCAGAGGCCAAGGGTGCTCAGGCCGAGCCCCTGCTACAGCAGAGCTGAGGCACCAGCAGGGACTGGCCAGGTCCTCCCGGGCAGGCCAGTGTGCCCGGATCTTGGGCCTCTCTCTCTCATGCCTCACTGCCTCTCAGCTGTCCAGGCAAATGCCACCCAGTGTCCCCTGCAGAGCAGCCCTGGCACCCAGCCCCGGGCTGTGTTGCTGGCTCCTGTCCCCACGGGGCTGCCTCTGCAGACACCCTGAGTCGTTTCCTCCCTGGGCAGGTTTCAAAACGGCTAAGTCCAGTGGAGAAAAGAATGGCTCAAAGGGACCACAGGCTTGAATTTGAAAAAAATAAAAATGCTCGACTCCAAAGCGTATATGCACATTTATTTGAACAGCTTACGCTTTGACCTGAAACAGTTATTTCCAAATTGTTTTCCACAGCAGTAATCTCTTCAAAATGAACACACGTGAGGTCTTCGAAGATATGTTAAAGGCCAATTTTTTTTTTTTTTTTTGCTTAGGTAGAATCAACCTCATCGTTTGCATGAGGATCTGATATTCTTGGTCCTCTGTACCTTTTGTAACTTCCTCTGAATGAGAGGAAATATGGTTTCCAGTTATGTTTAATTTACTTTAAACAAATCAAAGCACAGATTTCTACTTCCTGCCTGTGTAATACTTGACTGCAGGCAGCTTCAAAGGGCAGAATCACTGTGTTCTTGTGTTTGTGCCTCTGTTGTGTTCTGTTATAAACAGTTCAAAGTTCTGCATTGTGTAGAAGCACACGGAACAGCAGGCAGAGATAGCTTTCTCTGTAGTGGCGGCAGAGCTGTGTGTGCCCTTTTGGTTTGCCTTGTGCAGGTGGTGGATTAAGTTTAGATTTTCATAGAATACATATTTATGTAGAGACTCAGAGTTTATTTTTCCTGTTTTCTCCAGTAGTGCTTAACTTGTTCTCTGAAATGTTTATCACAAATGGCAGGTAGGGCTCAGAGGATGTCTCTATCTTTGCTCCTTGGCTTAAACGGGCAGGTTGTTGTAAAGGGCATTGGGAGGGAAAGAAAGCAAGAGGAAAACCAAAATACTTATTTAGGGCTTGATTTTCTGGCAGGTGAATTGGGCTTAGGAAACCCCACCTAGATTAGGAGCTGTTCCTGACTGACCTCTCGCCAAAGCCGCATCCCTGGGTGGTGGCGGGGGCCTCAGATTCGGGTGTCCCGAGGCCTGGATTGTTCCAGCAGAAATGTTCCTGGATTCCTAAAGCAAGTTCACTTGTTTTAGGAACAGTTCCCCAAGGCCCTGCAGGGGCTGCTGGGCCGCCCTGTCTCCCCAGGTCCATGACGCCCAGGCCACCATCCATGCATCCTGCTGTGTGCTGGGACAGTGTGCCAGATGCTAGCATCCAGGAACAGAGAGTGGATTGCATGAATACGGCTACTGTGTGGTTGGTTCTCTGCTGCTGGGGTGCAGGCACCTGAAAGACACTAAGGAGCTAACCCAGCTGAGAAGGGTGCATGCCAGTCAGGACCTGGGGTGCAGGACACACACATCACATCGCTGGGCTGCACAAGGCTTGGAGGAGGGGCACAGAAGGACGGCATCAAGGTCTGGAGGGGGTTTCTCAACAACACACCTGGATGTGCAGTGCAGGCATGGCACTGCCTCTGTAGCAGGGCCCAGAAGGACTTGATGGGGCTGCTGTCTGGCCTGATGTGAGTTGGAGGGAGGCTGTGACCCCCAGGTGAAGGCTGCAGCCTGCATGCATTGATCACAAGCCAGGGCTGGCTGTGTCCTCCTCCCAGAAAGGGCGGGGTGAGAGCCTCACCACGGTGTGGGCAGGGCCGACTCACGCCTTCACCGATGGGAAGTGAATCAGGAGGTGGCAGCAGGCACTGGGGCTCTCTAATCTCTTGCCCATCTTTGTCCAGTTATTGTGAGAGCTCCAATTCCCTGTTCTCGTTTCTTTGAAAGTGGTGATAAGATGGGTATAGAATAAATCAAATGCAAAGTTACGTTTCCTGGCTTAGGAAGCAAAAATCTAAGAATAAGCTTGGAAGTGCTCAGGGGCACTCCTTTCTTTCCCCAAGGTGATTCTTTCCTCCTAAAAAAATTACAGTAAAATATAGACAACATTCACTACTTTAATCATTTTTTTTTTTCTTTTTGAAACAGGGTCTCGCTTTGTTGCCCAGGCTGGACTGCTGTGGAACAAGCAACAGCTCACTGCAACCTCTGCCTTCTGGGCTCAAGCAATCCTCCCAAGTAGCTGAGACTACAGGTGTGGCCCACAGTACCCGGCTGCTTTTTCAAAAATTGCTAGTAGAGACAGGGTCTGGCTATGTTGCCCAGGCTGGTCCAAACTTCTGGCCTCAAACTATCCTCCAGGCTGGGACTCCCGAAGTGCTGGAATTACACATGTGAGCCACTGTGTCTGGCCCACTTTAACTTTTTTTTTTTTTTTTTTTGAGATGGAGTCTCTGTCACCCAGGCTGGCGTGCAGTGGCGCGATCTCGACTCACTGCAGTCTCCGCCTCCCGGGTTCAAGTGATTCTCCTACCTCAGCTTCCCTAGTAGCTGGGACTATAGGCATGGGCCACCACGCTTGGCTGATTTTTTTTGTATTTTTTAGTACAGAGATGGGGTTTCACCACGTTGGCCAGGCTAGTCTCGAACTCCTGACCTCAGGTGATCCACATGCCTCGGTCTCCTAAAGTTCTGGAATTACAGGTGTGAGCCACCGCACCTGGCCCCATTTTACCCATTTTTAAGTACATTAAATACATTCACAGTGTTGTGCAGCCAGCACCGCCACCATCTCCAGAACATGGTCATCTTCCCTGGCTGAAACTCTGTTCCCATTGAACACCAGCTCCCCACTCCCCATGGCTGTCTCAGGAGCTGCCCTCAAGGTCACTCTAGAAGCGGAGCTTCAGTTCAGCCCCCAATTCCTGTAGCTCCATCTCCGCAGGTGTGCCCGGGATCCAAAGGTGGCCCCAGGTGGCCTTGTCCCGGCAGGTCTGGCTGGCCCCTTGCTCCTCTTGGAACTGGGTAGGGCTGGGTGGGCTGGGTAGGGATGTTCGGGACAGTGGTCACCTGTTGCCCAGCTCTGGGTGGAGCCCTGTCTGAGGACAGCTGTTCTTTTCTAAAGAAAGGAGATCTGTCAGACGTTAGTCATCTGCACCGCTGTCATCGCTGACGTTGATTGAGCTCCTGTATCCTGGGCACTGTCCCAAAAGCCCCCTGCATGCAGTTCTTGCCATTTAGTACTTTTTGTTTTGTGTTTACTGAATGGATACAGCCGGAAGCTAGTTAAATTTAACTCACGCCCTTGACTTGGGTGGAGGTGAGGAAGGGGCTCTCTGAGGCAGGGAATTGGGTGTGGGCTTTATTTTATAGGCATACTTTAGAGATACTGTGAGCTCAGTTCCAGACCACACTGCAGTAAAGTGAATATCATAATAAAGTGGGTCATATGAATTTTTTGGTTTCCCAGCACATATAAAAGTTACGTTTACCCTAAACTGTAGTCTATTAAGTATATGATAGCATTATGTCTAATTTAAAAATACTTGGCCAGGCACAGTGGCTCATGCCTATAATCCCAGCACTTTGGGAGGTCGCGGCAGGAGGATCATGAGGTCAGGAATTCAAGACCAGCCTGGCCAATATGGTGAAACCCCATCTCTACTAAAAATACAAAAATAATGAGCTGAGCGTGGTGGCGCGTGCCTGTAATCCCAGCTATTTGGGAGGCTGAGGCAGAAGAATCGCTTGAACTCAGGAGATGGAGATTGCAGTGAGCTGAGATCACGCCACTGCACTCCAGACTGGGTGACAGAGCGAGACTCCATCTAAAAAGACAAAGAAAAAAGCTTTATTGCTAAAAATGCTAATGATCATCCAAGTCTTAAGTGAGTCAGAATCTTTCTGCTGGTGGAGGGTCTTGCCTCAATGCTGATGGCTGCTGACTGATCAGGGTGGTGGTTGCTGAAGGGTAGAGGGGCTGTGACAATGTATTAAAATAAGACAACAGTGAAGTTTACCACATTGATTGACCCTGCCTTTCACAGGTGATGACCCCAGCACTGGAGGCTGCTTGATAACATTTTACCCACGGAAGAAGATCTTTCAAAATTAGAAATCCTCTCAAACCTGCTGTGCTTTATCGATTATGAAATACTCTAAATCCCTTGTCATTGCAACCACGTTCACAGCATCTGCCCCAGGAGGAGATTCTGTCTCAAGGAGCCACTTTCTTTGCTCATCCCTAAGAAGCAACTCCTCATCTGTTCAAGTTGGATCCTGAGATTGCAGAAATTCGGCCCCTTCTTCAGGCTCCACTTCTAATTCTAATTCTCCTGCTGTTTCCCCCACATCTGCAGTGACTTTCTCCACTGAAGTCCTGAACCCCCAAAGTCATCCATGAGAGTTGGAATCCATTTCTTCCAAACTCCTGTTAATGCTATTTTGATGTCCTACCACGAAACAAAAATGTTCTTTTCTTTTTTTTTTTTTTGAGACAGTCTCACTCATTGCCCTGTCTGGAGTGCAGTGATGTGGTTGTGACTACATCAACAACGTCTGGGCTCAAGTGAGCCCTGCCTCAGCCTCCCGATTAGCTGGAACTACAGACATGCACCACCACACCTGGCTAGTTTTTTTGTTTTTTGTTTTTTATTTTTATTTTTTTAACAAACAGAGCCTCCCTATGTTGCCCTGGCTGGTCTCAAACTCCTGGACTGAAGTGATTCCTGCCTCAGCCTCCCAAATTGTTGGAATTACAGGTGTGAGTCACCACATCTTGCTGTTTTTCATGGCATCTAGAATGGTGAATCTTTTCCAAAAGGTTTTCAATGTACTTTGCCCAAATCCATCAGAGGAATCACTATCTATGGCAACTATAGCCTTATGAAATGTATTTCTTGAATAATAAGATTTGAAACAGAAATTGCTCTTCAATCCATGGGCTGCGGAATGGATGTTGTGTTAGCAGGCATGCAAACAGCTTTCATCTCCTTGTCCATCTCCATCACAGCTCCTGGATGACTAGGTGCATGGTCAATGAGCAGTCATATTTTGAAAGAATTCTTTTTATTTTCTGAGCAGTGTTTCTCAACAGTGGGCTTAAAATACTCAGTAAGCCCTGCTGTAAACAAATATGCTATCATCTAGGTTTTCTTGTTCCATTTCTAGAGCACAGGCAGAGAAGATTTGGCATAATTCTTAAGGCCCTAGGATTTCTGGAATGGCGAATAAATATTGGCTTCAACAGAAAGTCACCAGCTGCGTTAGTCCCCAATAGAGCCAGCCTTTTCTTTGAAGCTTTGAAGCCAGTCATTGACTTCTCCTCTCTAGCTAGGAAAGTCCTAGATGGCATCTTCTTCTGATAGAAGGCTGTGTCGCCTACATGGACAATCTGTTGTTGAGTGTAGCCACCTTCGTCAGTGATCTCAGCCAGATCTTCTGGAGAACTTACTGCAGCCTCTCCATCAGCACTTGCCCCTTCACCTTGCACTTGTATGTTATGGAGATGGCTTCCTTCGTCACCTTCATAAATACATCTCTACCAGCTTCTAATTTTCTTCTGCAGCTTCGTCACCTCCCTCAGCCTTCATAGAATTGAAGAGAAGTAGGACCTTGCTCTGGATTAGGCTTTGACTTAAGGGAATGTCGTGGCTGGTTTGATCTTCTTTCCAGACCACTACCACATTCTCTGTATCAGCAATAAGGCTGTTTCACTTTCTTATCATTTGCGTCTTCACTGGAGGAGCACTTTTAATCTCCTTCAAGAACTTTACCTTTGCATTCACAACTTGGTTGTTTGGTACAAGAGGCCTAGCTTTCAGCCTGTCTCAACTTTTTTTTTTTGAGACGGAGTCTCGCTCAGTCGCCCAGGCTGGAGTGCAGTGGCGCGATCTCGGCTCACTGCAAGCTCTGCCTCCCAGGTTCACGCCATTCTCCTGCCTCAGCCTCCCAAGTAGCTGGGACTACAAGCGCTCGCCGCCACGCCCGGCTAATT
>NW_012118166.1:494835-503935 GCF_000951035.1 Colobus angolensis palliatus | reverse complement strand
GAGGTGGCGGGCGCCTGTAGTCCCAGCTACTCAGGAGGCTGAGGCAGGAGAATGGCGTAAACCCAGGAAGCGGAGCTTGCAGTGAGCTGAGATCCGGCCACTGCACTGCCTGGGTGACAGAGCGAGACTCCGTCTCAAAAAAAAAAAGAAGTTCACTGTCTTATATGGGCATGGTTCTGGGCCCAAAACAATTACAATAGTAACATCAAAGATCACAGGCTGGGTGCAGTGGCTCACACCTGTAATCTCAATACTTTGAGAGGCTGAAGCACGTAGACTGCTTGAGCCCAGGAGTTTGATACCAGTCTGGGAAACATGGTGAAACCCAATTTATACAAAAAATACAAAAATTATCCAGGCATGGTGGCACACATGTGCCTGTGGTCCCAGCTACTCAGGAGGCTGAGGTGGGAGGATCGCCTGAGCCTGGGAGATTGAGGCTGCAGGGAACCATGATTGCAGTACTGCACTCCAGCCTGGGTGACAGAGTGAGACCCCGTCTCCAAAAAAAAAAAAAAGAAAATCATTAGTCATGAGGCAGGAGAATCGGGTCTGGAGGCAGGGAACCTAAACCCTCACCTTTTCTGCACTGGCAGATGGGAAATTGGCTCTTTTCAACAAATCGGACTGATTGCCAGAGGAGTCTTTGTTTGCAACTTGGTAACTTCACTCCAGCCTCTGAATGGTTGCTGTCCACAACCAATCAGATTGATTGTGGGCGGAGTCTTTGCTTGCATAGATGTATAACTTTGTAACTTCATCCTAGCCTCTGATTGCTTTTGGCAACCAATCAGGTGTTTGCACAGGAGTGTGATCTTTGTAACATCACTTCAGCCTTTGGTTGGCTGCTTTCTGCAACCAATCAGAATGATTGCGGGCTACCACTTCATTTACATGAGGTGAGCATGCAGTGGCCAATGGGAAACTTCTAGGGAGTATTTGAATCCCAGAAGATTCTGTATCTGGACCCTGAGCCACTGCTTGGGCCCGCTCCCACACTGTGGCATGTTCTTTCATTTTCAATAAACCCCTGCTTTCGTTCTTTTGTTGCTTCATTCTTTCTTTGCTTTGCTGGGTGTTTTGTCCAATTCTTTGTTCAAAACACCAAGAACCTGGACAACTTGCAGTCACGACCCTCTGCTGGTGACAGTCACAGATCACCATGACGGATACATAATAAGGAAAAAGTATGAAATGTTATGAGAATTACCAATGTGACACAGAGAGCCAGAGGTCACATGCTGTTGGAAAAATGGCACCAAGAGACTTGCTAGACACAGGGTTGCCACAAGCCTTCAATTTATAAAAATCACAGTATCTATAAAATGCAATAAAGCAAACCACAATAAAATACAGGTGTGCCTGTGTTCTTTTTTACCCCAACCTCCACAACAACCATGAGGTACACAGATATTTCATCCCCATTTTGTGGACCAGAAAACAAGCAGAGAGAGGCTAACTGTAAGGGTGTGTTTTTAGATCCCAATGCCAGGAAGGGTCAGAGTGCAGGTTCTGCCACATTTGGCATCATGCGGTCCAGGGGGCCACTGCACCTGATGCCCTTGTCATCAAGGCTGGGATCTGGTCTCCAGTGCACCTGTGTGATCAAAGCCCAAGATGTGTGCCGGAGGGTGGCTTTCCTTCCTGGGGGAATGTGACTGGCCCATACCATTTCTGGGTTAACTTTCTAGTGAATTGGTTCTAGTGTCTTTAGAGTTTAAACTGTGCAAGCAGCCTCAGAGAGAGCCAAGAGTTCTGTGGACAGTCTTGAAGCTTCATGGGCTCTTCTGAGTGACAGCGTGAGCGCCAGGCACGAGTCCAGACTGTGATATGGGCTTTGACCCTCTGACCTCATTGGCTCTCTGTTTATCTGCTCTGCTTCCTCTGCAGCTGATGTCACTGTGGTTCACATTTTGCACTAGAATGATCCCTGAGGAGTGAGTGGTGAGGGACACTTGTTAGGGAGGGCCTGTCTGGACGTAGGGACAGAGCTGGGATCACCGGCTGTGACCTGTTGGCCAGATCCCAGCACCACTCTACCCCATGGCTCAGGGCTCAGGGCTCAGGAGCTTACTATGTTTGTTACATTGTTAAATGGTCAGGAAGAAGGAAGAAGAAAGGAGGAGGAAGATTATTATTCATGGTTGGCCCAAGGGGCTCACACCTGTAATCCCAGCACTTTGGAAGGCTGAGACGGTGGACAGCTTGAGGCCAACTCGATCCCCGTCTCTACAAAAAATTTAAAAATTAGCTGGGAGTGGTGGCATGAGCCTGTAGTCCCAGCTACTCAGAAGGATCGCTTGAGCCCAGGAGTTGGAGGCTGCAGTGAGTTATGATTGTAGAAAATAAAAAGATTTCATGGCATGTGAAAATGATCTGAAATTCTAATTCACTGCCCATAAATGAGCTTTACTGGAACACAGTGGCGCCCATTCTTTTTGCTTTGTGTGGGCTGTTCTTGCTCCCACAGCAGGGTTGAGTAGCTGGGACAGAGGCCATGTGGCCTGCAGAGCCTAACATATTTACCAACTGGCCCTTCCCACAAGAGGCTTGCCAAGCCCAGGCCCTGCGTTCCCTCCCTTCCTGCGATGACAAAGTCAGGTTGGTAGACACATTTCACAGGGTTGGCACAAACCGTTGGTGCTTAATCAGAGTGGAAGAGGCTGTGCTGGGGGCCAACTGTGTGGGTTCCAGAGAGAATGCAGCGGCCCACATGCCATGAACTGTCCCGCAGCTGCGGCTGCCAGGGCCTGGGGCCTCCGAGTGACCCCCCGTGTGTTCATTAAGAGGGCCGGGGTCTGTGGCGGCCCCCAGGCAGCGGGCCTCTGTCCTGTGCTCAGGTGGCGCTCTTTGAAGGGCGGCAGGACGGGGGCTCCTCCTTGTGCTGCCAGAGGTGGTCCCAGAGACCCCCCTGCCCAGGGCCAGCCCATGTGATGGCAACCCCGTGTGTGACCGCAGCCTTTGCACAGTACCTTCTGCTCCCAGGGGCGGTTCTAGACTTGTTCTGGGAAGCAGCCTTTCCAGATAACAGGAGGAGCTGAGACACCCCAGCCAGTCGGTGGGGAAGCAGGCCTGGGGTCGGCCACAGGGACTCTGGGGGGCATCTCTTCAGGCCACAGCTGACATTTGCTGAGGAAGCGGGGCGGACACAGAAGGGCCAGGGCTGCGTGAGTGAGAAGTAAGGATGAGGATGATGGGGCCTGCTAAGACCCTTGACCCCATCACTGTGCAGCTTTTCTACTCACTTGTGGTAACAAACACCCAACATGACATTTATCCTCATAACCATTTTTGAGCACACAGTTCAATAATGTTAACCTAAATATATTCACGCTGTGGTGCATCCAATCTCCAAAATCCTTTTCATCCCGCAAAACTGAAGCACTGTACCCACTAAACCACAACTCTCCTTTCTCCCTTCTTTTCAGCCCTCCCCAGCTTGCCATTCTGCTTTCTGTCTGTGAATTTGACTGTTCTAGAGAACCCATGTCAGCAGACTCACTATGCATTTGTCTTTCTGTGACTGACTTGACTTTGCATAATGCCCGCAAGGTCCATCCACGTGGCAGCGTGTGTCCCAGTTCCCTGCCTCTCCAGGCTGAGTGATGCTGCCTTCTGCGGATGTGTCATCGTTTCTTTATCCATTCGTCTCCTCATGGGCACTCGGGTTCCCTCCACCTCTTCAGCATGGGTGTGCATCTGACCCCGTCCTACTTTCACATCTTTTGGGTCTACACCCGGAAGTGGTGTGCTGGATCATAGGCTCTTCTTACTTTTAACTTTTGAGGAGCAGCCACACTGATTTCCATAGCAGCTGCACCATCTCACATTCCCACCACAGGCGCACGAGGGTCCCACCGTCTTCGTTCACATCCTCACCAGCATGTGTGTGTGTGTTGTTTTTTTTTTAGCAGTCATCCTAGTGGGTGTGATCAGTTTTGCTTTGTTTTAAGTAAGGCATAATTTTCATACAACAAAATGCACAGATCTTGTTTCCCATGACAGGAGTTTTGTCAGATGAACTGTCATGAAACCCACCCAGAGACAGGACATTTCCGGTGCTCTGGGAAGCTCCCTCTCACCCTTCCCTGTCATCCCTCTCCACCCAGCACCGGGTTGCTGTGGCACCAGAAGAGCAGTGCCTGCCCCTGCCCTCGGTGCCGATGCACCCACAGTAAAGACAGGGAGGGTTTGCTTGGGCCCAAGCCTGCCTCCTCATGAGGCAGCCCTGCTCAGGGCTGCTCCCCACACCCGGGAGGAGGTGCCTGTGCCGCCAGGGGCAGGAAGAGGGCTGGGTTTGCAGGTGCGCCGCATCCAGCTCCAGCCTCTCGCAGGCTCCAGCCTCTCCCAAGCCCGCTGTGTTTGCTTTTGGAGGGCTGAGCACAGGATGTGCCCATCCTCTGCCTGATGACAGTGGAGTGATGTCAGGCCAGGTGCTTCCCGGAGGGAGGCAGGGCGTGCAGCCTGCTGCCTGGCAGGGGAGGGGGCGGGCGAGGTTCCCGAAGAGAGAGCTGGGCCATGGGCTGGCTGTGCATCAGCGATGTTTACAACAGCTTCCCGCCCTCACCAGTTTCGAACTTTGTGTCTCCATTCTGAGAGCCTATTTTCAGCTCCCCTTTGCTGCCAAGGGGCAGTTTATCTTCAGAATCAACATTCAGATAGCATCGCACACCCTCTAACCAGGGAGCAGAATGTGCTCGGCTTGGACAACTATTCAGTGTTTATGAGCAGCAGGTTCCTGAAAAGCTACCGTTCCCAAGACCAGGCTGGTACCACGGGAAGGCCTGAGCTCCATCTCTCCTCCCGTGGATTTACTCAGTAACATTGCAGGAGTCTGCGCCCCGACAGTGTCTCGGGTTCATTCAACCTTCAGCAAATCATTATTTCTGTCAGATGCTTGGGATACAGAGTTGAGCAGGCTGGGAACCAGGGGCAGACGCAGATGACAGCATCACACATAAATACTTCTATCTACCTAAGTGCTCATTCAGGCTGGGTGGTTGGGGGTCCCTCAGAGGAAGTCACACCTGAAGGGTGGATGGGATTTAGCCAATGAGAAGAGCTGAGGTGGTGAGTCTCAGGGGAGCTCGGATGCAGCCTCTGTGGGGATGTGTGAGAAGGGCCATGCCCTAAAGAGCACCCAGGACGTGGGGTGGCCAGCTCCTGACTGAGGGGGTTAGTGGGGGTGGTGAAAAACCCCAGAACCAGAACTGCTTTTCAGGCCTCCGTGGCTCAGATTCCAGAGGCTTCGGTGTCTTCAGCAGAAAGAGACTGAAGTTTCTATTTCAGTTTTCTCAGTGAAAATCAGCATTTCTCTCCCTGGCTTTGATGCTTTGGCTGAGTTCTAGGCTCCTTCTCTCCCAAGACATGGAGCAGGTTCAAGGCTGGTCGCCGTCTCTGTGTGGTGTCTGAGCTGCGTGGCATCTATGGGTTTCGCTGTGAGCTTTGTCCCCACTGGCTCATGAGCTCACAGGGCCACACCGCCCTCTCCACACCGTGCCCCACAGCATCTCCGTGCCAGTGCCTCCTGGCCTCCAGTGGTGGCTGTTGACCGCCTCATGCCTTCTTCAGAGATCTGGTTTTTAAAGTAAAGTGAGGGTCAGTAAATGGGAGGGGACAGGAGAAAAGAAAAATGGGTTGGACACAGCAAACAAATTGGCTATCAGAGCTCTCATCTGAATCTCAGGCATCCTTTCTTTTCTTTTAAAAATATGTGATTGTGGTCAAACATACAGAACATAAAATGTCACCCATTTTTAAGTGCATAGCTCAGTGGTGCTAAGTCCATTCTCACTGTGCTGCAGCCAATCCCTAGAATTCTTCATCTTGGCCTGGAGCAGTGGCTCATGCCTGTAACCCCAGCACTTTGGGAGGCTGAGATGGGCAGATCACCTGAGGTCGGGAGTTCGAGACCAGCCTGACCAACATGGTGAAACGCTGTCTCTACTAAAAATACAAAAATTAGCCGGGCGTGGTGGCACATGCCTGTAATCCCAGCTACTTGGGAGGCTGAGACAGGAGAATCACTTGAACTCAGGAGGTGAAGGTTGCAGTGAGCCAAGATTGTGTCATTGTACTCCGGCCTGGGCGACGAGAGTGAAACTCTGTCCCAAAAGAAGGAAAAAAAAAAAAAAAACCTCTTCATCTTGCATGAATATTAAGCATTTTTTGAGAAACAAAAGGAGGCCAGGCATTGTGGCTCATACCTTTAGTCCCAGCACCTGTATTATCAAGGCCCAGGGTGTGTGCCTGGGTGTGGCTTCCTTCCTGGGAAGGATCACTTCAGTCCAGAAGTTCGGGACCAGCCTGGGCAACGTGGCAAAACCCTGTCTCTACAAAGAAGTGCAAAAATTAGCCAGTCATAGTGGCACATGCTTGTAGTCCCAGCCACTCTGGAGGCTGAGGCAGGAAAATTGCTTAAGCCAGGGAGGTGAAGGTTGCAGTGAGCTGAGATTGCACCACTGCACTCCAGCCTGGCCAAAAGAGTGAGACCCTGTCTCAAAAAATAAATAAAAAATAAAAATGGAAAGGAAAGAAAATAAACAGAGCAAGGTTCTCTTCAAAATTTAACTGCAGCCAGGTGTTGTGGCTCATGCTTGCAATCCCAGCACTTTGAGAGGCTGAGGTAGGAGGGTCACTTGAGCCCAGGAGTTTGAGACCAGCCTGGGCAACATAGTGAGACCTTGTGTCTACTAAAAAAAAGAAAAAAATTTTAAAAACCAGGCATAGTGGCATGTGCCTGCAGTCTTAGCTGTTCAGGGAGCTGAGACAGGAGGATCCCTTGAGGCCAGTTCAAGGCTGCGGTGAGCTGTGATTGGTCCACTGCACTCCAGCCTGGGTGACAGAACAAGAACTTTCTCAAAAAAAAAAAAAGAGGCGACCGGGTGTGTTGGTTCCCAGCACTTTGGGAGGCTGATGCCGGTGGATCACTTGAGGTCAGGAGTTGGAGGGCCCCCTGGCCAACATGGTGAAACCCTGTCTCTTCTAAAAATACAAAAATTAGCTGGTTGTGGTGGCATATGCCTGTAATACCAGCTACTCAAGGGCTGAGGCAGGAGAATCTGCTTGAACCCGAGAGGCTGAGGTTGCAGTGAGCCGGGATCGCACCGCTGTACTCCAGCCTGGGCAACAGAGACTCTGTCTCAAAAAAAAAAAGCTCAGCTGCCAGGAGCCAGCATTTTTCCTCTTCCCGTCATTCCCTTTCTGCAGCCAACTCCTGCCCCTCCTCACGTGCATTGCGGGGGCTGTCACAGCCCTGTGGCTTCCGTGGGGCGGGGGCACAGCGGTGACTGCTGCCCAGGGTAGAGCCTGTGCAGGGGCTTGTTCCCCGTGACCTGCCTGCTCCTGAGTAAGTCACTGACTCCCCTGCAGCTCTCAGCAAGCCAAGGGGCAGGGCTGCTTGCTCTGCAGATTGGTGCAGGGAGGAGCAACCACCCAGCCTAGCAGCTCTAGTGCTGTGGGAAGGGGCAGTGTACGGCGGAAGGGCCCAGGGACTTGGCCTGTTAAGGGCCACACCAGGCTGTTTCCTTCATATCTCACCTGCTGCACCACCACACCTGCCGCTGGTGGAGCCCCTCCCACCTCGCACCCCCACTTCTGCTCCTTAGCAGGTCTTAGTTCTTATTTTGCATCATGGTGGGCTGTGTGCTTTTCCACAAAACAAGAGGGAGAAAGGCAGTAAGACAGTGGCTTTTGATTTGTAGTAGCAAAGTCTTTCTTTAAATAAAATCTTCCCTGGTAATGGTGTTATGGAAGAAATAAGCAAAGCATCTCTAGTTGAGGCAGCCAGGGTGCCTCCCGTGCTGGGGCGCCTCCATACCCAAAGCCCATATGCCCAGAGGCCCCTCCACTGACCCAGGAGTTTGTAAACCCTCCCCTTGGTGTTCACCAGGAAGCTCACACAGGCAGCAACAAGCCTCACCCCCCGAACCCCCACACTATGCCTACATTGAGGCTGCCCTCGAGGTGAGCTCATGTGTACAGAAGTCCAAATTTAGACCACACATTGTGGGTGATACTGCCTGAGGTATGAAGATAGGATTTGTCTGATAGGCAGATGTAAAGGTTGGAAATTACCTGCATGCTAAAAAGCAAACAAGAGATTCCAGGTTCCCATGGTGGAGGGAAGCAGAGAATCAATTCCCTAGTATCCAGCACAATGAGAACTAGTAAGACAAACCTCCCAGAAGCTCACCGCAGCAACCAACTCGAAGACAGGAACGACCACAGGTCTCAAACTTCAGGGGCCTGTGGTCAGGGAGAAACAGAAGATTCGGGTGCAGCAGGACAGGGCTCCCAACACAGGGGTGAGGATGATGTGAGGTTGGGGTCTTAGGGGGTCCAGCTCTCCCCTGCTAATTCGCAGCCCTGGGAAAAGGTGGGAAGGAGCTGCAGCCCACCAGCACTACGGGTCTTGGTCCTCAGTAGCTGGCGAGCCCTGGGGCACTGTGCTGAGGGCACAGCGGGCCTACACTTGTGGCCAAGCAGCGGCCCCTGGGTGCTCCTCTCTGCTGCCGTCACTGCCTTCTGCCTGGCTTCGTGTCCTCTCCCATCCCTTGCTGGGATTGATCCTGCACAGGCCCCTCCCATGACCCACTCCCCTTTAACCCATGTCTGCTACTGACCCCACAGCCTAGCCAGGGGTCTCACCCTTCCTGCTGGTCCCTCTGCCTCCCGTTCCCTCCTCAGCCCACCCTGGTTTCCCAGGCCTGTGACTGACTGCAGTCTCAGCAAGGCTCATGTTCAGGATTAAGCTGAGGACCTGCACTCAGAGCTGGGAATTTAAAAATCATCTTTATGAAGTTGATCAGACCAAAAAAAAAGACAAAGAGCTTGCTTGCATCACAAACATCCTAGTGTTCACCATCCCTCTTCAGAAATGAGATCTGACAATGCACTCCACATCCCAGAGGCCCCCGAGGTGACAGTGGCAGTCCTGAATCTGGTGTTAACATTCTCTGCGTGGGTTTGTACTTCTAATGCCTAGGCTTATTCCTCCAAGTGATACAGACCACACTCTGCAGTAGCACACAAGATATAGAGACCTATTACCTTTATGCATGGATAGATGTAGCTATCTCTCCATCTGTCTCCCTGCCCA
>NW_012118166.1:491496-494193 GCF_000951035.1 Colobus angolensis palliatus | reverse complement strand
GTTTCTGTGGTCCATTCTGTTTCCGGTTTGTGAATTGCCAGTTCCTATTTTCCCCCTTTTCAGTGGGTTCTTGGCCTTTTCTTAACTAAGTTATTAGATTCTTTGAATCTTATGGATTCTAATCCTTAGTTGGTTCTATCTTCTGCAAGCTTTTCTCCCGGTCTGTGGCCTAAAGTCTTTTCACTACCTTATTGTGTATTTTAATATATAGAACGTTTACAATGGAATGTAGACTAATCTAGCAATCTGCTCTGTGCTTTCAGTGTTTTAGTCAAGAAGTTATATTTCATACCAAAGTCATAAAGCCTTCTGTATTTTCTTGTGAAAGTTGTAAGGTTTTATCATGAGGTCTTTGGAGTAAGGTGTGACGTAGAGATTCAGTTCTATTTTCTTTTTCCACATAGACATGAATCGAGTCCCTTTTCCCTCCTACAGACTGTAATGCCATGTGGCCATCTGTTACGTGGCCACAGTTTCTTAGTTCTGGTCCTACACTCTTCTCTGTCCTGGGACTGCTCATCTGTCCTGAGCCTGCACAGCCTTTGGGTATTTCAACTTTGTGATCCGTCTTTATGCCCCACATTGCCCTTCAGAACACATCTGACTGTTCTCGGCTCTTGGCTTTCCCATCACATGTTTTAGAATCAGCCTGAGATGCTCCACAGAAAACCTTACTGAGGCTGATGGCAGTTTCTTTTTTTCTTTTTTTCTGAAATGGAGTTTCACTCTGTCACCCAGGTTAGAGTGCAGTGGTGTAATCCTGGCTCATTGCAACCTCTGCCTCTCAGGTTCAAGCAATTCTCCTGCCTTAGCCTCCCAAGTAGCTGGGATTACAGGCATGTGCCACTGTGCCCGTATCATTTTTTTGTATTTTTAGTAGAGACGGAGTTTCATCATATTGGCCAGGCTGCTCTTGAACTCCTGACCTCAGGTGATCCACCTGCCTCGACCTCCCAAAGTGCTGGGATTACAGGCATGAGCCAGACGGCAGTTACTGTCAATTTAGAGAGTAATTGGTGCATGATTGACATGATTATAATACTGAGTCTTGCTATTTTTAAATTATATTAGAGTCTTTATGTTTTCAATAAAATTGTATTTTATTGATAAAGCCTTTACATACCATCTTTTAGATATATCCTTAAGTACCTTTAAAATGTGCTACTATGGTAGGCTGGGTATAGTGGCTTACGCCTGTAATCCCAACACTTTGAGAGACCAAGACTGGAGGATTATTTGAAGAGGAGTTCAAGACCACCCTCGGCAACAAACTGAGACACAATCTACAAAAAAATTTTTTTTAATTGTTAAATGTGGGGCCGGGCGCGGTGGCTCACGCCTGTAATCCCAGCACTTTGGGCGGCTGAGGTGGGCAGATCACCTGAGGTCAGGAGTTCAAGACCAGCCTGACCAACATGGTGAAACCGTGTCTCTACTAAAAATACAAAAATGAGTTGGGCATGGTGGCGGGCACCTATTGTCCCAGCTACTTGGGAGGCTGAGGCAGGAGAATTGCTTGAACCCGGAAGTTGGAAGTTGCAGTGAGCTGAGATTGCGCCACTGCACTCCAGTCTGGGTGACAAAGTGAGACTCTGTCTCAAAAATAAATAAATAAATAAAATAAGTTGTTAGATGGTGCTGCTCTGGTAAAGCATACTTAAAAAAAAAACTGCCCTTTACGGTCATTTGTGTTAGCGAGTCTGAATGCCGCTGAATTCTGAATATTGCTCTTGGCTCCCACACCCTTCCGAGCTTTCTCTCTGACACTTACTGGGTCATGGTCTGCCACGTGACTCCACCTGCCTCTCCCTTTCCGGTTCCCACAGCCTTCAGCTTTCTGACATTTTACATGGTCGAGGGGCATCCCTGCCATGTTGAAAATAGAGGTGATGGCAGGCATAATACAGCAGAAATGCTAATACGAAAAGAGAGAACTTATTAGCTCTGCATGACTCTTCTCCAACAGTTGAACATTTCATTAAAATAGACAATTTCCTAGGAAAAATTAAATGTTCAAAACCTGGATCTAAAAAAACCAAGTAACCTTTCTGTTGCCTCTTTGGAGGTCTTTTGTAATTATTTTCATCATATTGGCCCCTTCTTAAGGGGGAATTATGTAGAGTAGCAAAAAAAAAAAAAAAAAAACCAGCGCACCGGGTCACTGTGATGCCTCTCAGTTACCACGCGAGTGGCTCCAGCAGACACTGCAGAGACCAGAGCCCGGCCACCAGAGCACCGCAGGGGACCGCCACCTATCAGGGCTTTAAAAATACTGTGTTCCTTTCTCTGTTTCCTTCCACTCTACTTTCACTCTTTTTGAAAGTGAGGTTGGCCTTTTTACCCAAAAACTCTCATAAAGTCCTCCCACACGCTGTCGTTGGCCATTGTCATTTAGCAGGAGGGAGTGTGTCCAGCCTGGGAAGTGAGCGACAGCAGCTCTGTCAGTATTTGCCTAAACACACCTTCTTGTTGCCGATGCCCGCTCTCTTCTCTTATTTACTCCGCGTACCGAGGGAGCAAGGGAGTAAGGTGGGCAGGCGGTGTCAGTAACCTCTCCGCTCCCATCGAAGCTGCAGCCCCGTCCTTGTGTGTTCACAGGCAGCGTTGGCAGTACCATCATGACAACCAGTGCCACGTCCTGGACAATCGGCCCACGGCTGTGGGGATGCACCTGGGCTTGGGAACTGGTGTCTTGGA
>NW_012118166.1:484646-486501 GCF_000951035.1 Colobus angolensis palliatus | reverse complement strand
CCCCGAGGTTGCCAAAGCCGATGCCCTCACCTGAAGGAAAGGGAGCATATCGTAGGAATGCTGGTTCCTGGATGTCTTTCTCTGGGGCCTATGTCGTGGGGAACAGAGTCAGGTTCTAATGTTGATTCTAAAAGAGAAAACTCCCTTTGAGAAGTAAGCATTGTTGGTTTGCTAAAAGTAAGAAAAGTTTCTACTTGTCAGAGAGACTGTTTCCTGTGGTTGCCTGGACGCTCTTTCCACAGCCCACCAAGGGCACATGGGAACCCTGTTCCTTTCCAGGGCCTGAGCCAGTAGCTCCAGGCTGTGCCAGGATCAGCGCAGAGCAGCATTTCCCACCCCCCGACACACCTTGACAGGCCAGGTAACAAGAGAGGCCTTTCTAGAAAGTCCCTGGAAAAAGGCTCTTTCCTCCCAAACTGGCAGATTATGCTTTGTATGTCTGTTGTGACAAGAACCTTTTCTTGTTTTCTTTCTCAAAATGACAAATTGATGACAGGGCAGATAAATCATATTTTCTTTCTTTCTTTCTCTTTTTTTCTTTCTTTCTTTCTTTCTTTCTTTCTTTCTTTCTTTCTTTCCCTCTTTCTTTCTCTCTTTCTTTCTTTCTTTTTTTTTTTTTTTGATGGAGGCTCGCTCTGTCACCCAGGCTAGAGTACAGTGGCACGATCTCAGCTCACTGCAACCTTTTCCTCCTGGGTTCAAGTGATTCTCCTGTCTCAGCGTCTTGACTAGCTGGGATTACAGGCACGTGCCACCAAGCCCAGCTAATTTTTGTATTTTTAGTAGAGATGTGTTTCACCATGTTGGGCAGGCTGGTCTCGAACTCCTGACCTCAGGTGATCCACTCGCCTCAGCCTCCCAAAGTACTGGGATTACAGGCATGAGCCATCATGCCCAGCCTTTTTCTTTTCTTTTCTTAATAGACAGGGTTTCACTTCCAGTCACCCAGGCTGGGGTGCAGGGTTTCAATCCTAGCTCACTGCACCTTCAAACTCCTAGGCTCAGCTGATCCTCCTGCCTCAGCCTCCCAAAGTGCTGGGATGACAAGTGTGAGCCATTGTTCCCAGCTAAATAGTGCTTTTTCTTCTCCCTAACATTGAAATGTAGAAAGTATGAAAAAGCTACTCATGGTCAAGTGACATGTCTCTGCAGAGCTGTCAGCCACATTGCCTCCCAGAATCCAGGTTGGGGGTTTCTGATGCTGTCTGTTCCACGTGAGCCCACAGCCTCCTGAACCCACTGATGGTGCCAAATGCTTATCCCTATTCCAGATGGCACCTTGTGGTATGTAGGAAAGTGACCTCTGGGCTGTGAGGTGCGTGGTAATGTCCCTGTGGCCCATCCCTAGACCGTGGAGAGGGTGATGTGAACCACGGCACCCTCCAGGACATCACAGGGTCCCAGCACTATTGTGTATGCTGTGACTCTGTCACTCAACTACTTTGAGTCTTCAAAGACATTGAATTGCCATTGTTCAAATACTTATTTGCCTTTGGTTCCCACTCCTTCCTCCCTGTGATGGGAAGAAAGTTGGGCAATGTACACCCAGAGGATGTCGGGGCTGGATCAAGCCCCTTTTCAGTCACTGTCATTCATAGTTGAGACATGAACTCTGTAAAGGCAGTGAGTCCAGAACATTCTTGTTTCCAGTGCATATCCACTGTGACCAGGAAGCTGCACCTAGATCTCTGACTCCAGCCACCCACACCTCCTCTCCCTGTACCCAGAGCCCTGGATGAAAGCATGAGTCCAGGATGCTAGGAAGAGGGCAGACAATGACAGCTCCCAGGCGCTGTGGACCAGGCAGGCTCTGTGTTGGGCTTTCCTGGCAGACGATGCTATAGTTAGTTAATCC
>NW_012118166.1:473471-476816 GCF_000951035.1 Colobus angolensis palliatus | reverse complement strand
GGTGTCCTATAAGAAAAGGAGACCAGGGCCTAGCAAGGTGGCTCCCAACACTTTGGGAGGCCAAAGCAGGAGGATTGCTCCAGCCCACAAGTTCAAGACCAGCCTGGGCAACATGGTGAGACCCCCATCTCTACAAAAAATTTTAAAAATTAGCCAGGCTTGGTGAGGTGCACCTGTAGCCCCAGCTACCTGGGAGCCTGGGAGGCTGAGGCAAGAGGATCGCTTGGGCACTGGGAATGTGGGGCTTCAGTGAGCCATGATGGTGCCACTGCACTCCCATCTGGGCAACAGAGCAAGATCCTGTCTCTAAAACTAAAGAAAGAAAGAAAGAAAAAGGAGAGGAAATTAGGACACAGGTATGCCCAGAGGGACAGCCCTCTGAGGGCATGGTGAGAAGACCGCCATCGACAAGCCCAGGAGAGGGTCCCTGGAAGATATAACCCTGCCCACACCTTGATCCCAGACTTCCAGCCCCCAGAATATGAGACAATAAAGGTCTGCGGTGAGGCCACCAGCCAGTGGCGCTTTGTAATGGCAGCCCCGGGAGGCCAAAACAGCTGCCTGTTCCCCACTTCCCTCTCCCAGCAGAAGCGCAGGGACTGCTCCTGAGCCCCAGCTGCAGTCTGTCACTGTCAGCACTAATGCGAAGCTCCCCTAAGGCTGACTTGACAGTATTGGCGAGTGGGCGTGACCAAGCAGCCTGCATCCGGTGCTGGTGAATGGGTACTTAGGTTCCTTATTGAAATGCTACTTGAAGCCCTCTGCTTCCCGGAGCTCTTGGCAACAGCACAACTTTATGTTCCAAATAGGAAAAGGCTGCTTGATTTAAAGACTTGGACTTCATTAGGCGTTACCTTGATTTATGGAAAAATAATACTAAATGGTTGCATAACAATGGCCCACTGCTCACCTACGTGTGGCCTGGGGCTAATAAAACCGGCACATTCGCCTCTGCTGTGATGACATCAGCTTGTACCAACCCTTGTCTTCCACATGGGAAACGTGTTATGTTGTTCCAATTGTACCTTCACTCGGTGAAGGGTTGTGTTAAGTGATTCCAAAAATTGACTGTGTATATTTTCTCGAGGGAAGTTATTGTATATTATTTTAGCTGGGAACATCTCTTGCACGCAATTACCAATCAGAAGTGAAGTGAAAATCAGGATTTGTCCCCCAGCCCACCTGGCGGATCTGACACCGCCCCAGGCGCAGCCTGTGCCAGCGGGCGCTCTTCTTCCTTTGGGCCAGGCACAAGGAGCCTTTGAGAGGCTGCAGGAGGAAGCCCGGCTTGAGGCCGTTCCTGTTTTGTCTCGCTGGAATTCAAAGATATTTGTTAATCCTTTCCCCCCACTTGAGTTGAGAAGGGCTGGAACGAGGTTTCACAAGCTGTGCCCTGCAGAGCTCCTGGGGAAACTTGCTCAAAAGAATGACTTCTCCAGGAGGGAACTAATATTTGCTTATTTTCCCCCCACTAACTTCCCAAGGGAAGGCTAATCTTTAGAAACACAGAAACTTTGGAGGCCAATAAAATTGAGAGCAAGAGAAGTGAGATTGTTTCATTGTTGCCACCATGAAGGAGAGTTTGTTTTTACTGGATTTCTTTTTCCCTTCAGGAAGGCTCTGGGTAAGAGTCTTGATAGATTATTCCTGCACCCCTGGTTCTGGCTTTCCCCCCATTGTTTCAATTGCCCTGTTAATCACCATGATCTCAGTCAAGGTCATTGCTGCTCTGTTTCATGTACTCGTGCCCCGCCTGCCCTCCTCTGCCGCGGATTCCCATGGGGATGTGTGTGGCCCTGTGACCACCCTTCCGTGTCACCAATCACACTGAGTAGCCCTGAGGCCAGAGTGGGGTGTCAGCAGGGAGGCGGGACTTGGCATTTCCCAGCCTCTTCTTGGATGCCTGGGGTCCTCTTTGCGGGATTTGGTGAGGCTCTGCTGGGGTGAGAGCGTTCGGCAGCCCCAACTGTGTCTGATCACAGGCGAAGCATTTATGAGGCAGCTGGATCCCATAACAGAAACAGGGAAACCAGAGGCAGAAATGACATTACCGAGTGGCTTAGGGCGCTGCCCTTGGGCGCGCTAAGTCAGGGTTGGGGTAGCAAAGTATCATATAGGGAACTGAAATGCTTTTCAGTGCACAATGGCAGTGACCTGGATGGGAATCTTCGGGCCGGGAGAAGTCCAGACAGGGGGAAAAAAGTGTAAACAAGGAAAAGGAGTGAAAGACTGGACCAGGAGGGTGGGGCCCCATTCCCAGGAGAGTGGGCCCTGCCCCAGCAGCTTCCAGATGGAGCCTTCAGGGACCCGGAGAGGGCAGGACCAGCCCCTCCACCCTCCCTGCCCTTCACCCTCAAGTTCACCTTCAGGGCTGTCTTGCTTACTAAGGCCTGGGAGAGTTTAATTCCAAAGCAGAGGATGATGACTGGAGAAACGGATGCCTGGTTGAAGGTTCAGCATTGGAATCCCTCTGTAACCTCCCGGAAGCAGAAGGGGTGGTGTCCAAGGGTTCCCAGGCCCCTCCAATGATGAGGAGCCCAGACCCTACCACATGCCTTTGCCCCCTCTACACCCTTCCTGCTGACAGCCCCACCCCACGCTCCTCCCCATCTGACCTGTGTGTGTGTGTGTGTGTGTGTGTGTGGGTGGGTGGGTGTGCGCCCCCCCAACCCCCAGACCTCCCGAGACAGCTCTAGCAACCCCACCTGCCAGGGGTCAAGTGAAATTCCTCTGGAATTAGCATTTTTCACATTGAAACGTTCCTTTATTTTCAGTAGTTATGGTCATCAGCGAGCCCTCTTAAAAGGGATCAGGTGTCCTGCTTTTGTTAAAATGACGTTGTCTCCTAACTCTTAGAGAAGAGGAAAAATGTCTCTCCCCAGCCGGCATGCTGGGGCACAGACAACTGAAGCCAGGGCTTTGGGCTCTTCAGGGTTCTGGAGGCTGGAGGGAGGGAGAAGGGGGAACAGGGCAGCGTGCTGTGTGTGCATTGTGCTCCAGGGACTCAGTGTCAGGAACGGCTGTGTGCCCACAGCAGGCTCCAGGGCTGTGCAGAGAAGGGAGTCCCTGGGGGAGAGATGCAGGTCTGCCTCTCATCCTGAGTGCTTTCTGGTGCTGCAGGGAGAACTGTTTCTCATCTGAGATGTGGCAGACATTTAGAATTGTTGCTCAGAACTATCTCATCTTAAACCTTTTAACCAGAAAGTACAGAACCATTGCTCTAGGGGAAATACAGGCCTGTGAGAGCTTCTGTTTGCAACATTTCATTCACTAATCCATACATAACCTTGTTGTGTGTCTGTTTCTGTTGAAATATACTTGAATATATATTATTGATTCTTTAAT